>NW_028249347.1:0-462364 GCF_964263255.1 Lissotriton vulgaris
TACTCACTCTGAGTTCTCAAAAAGGGTTTCTTCACCCCGGGAAGTTAATTAAATACCATTTGGAGGCATTTAATGTTCAAGCAAAAACGGCTGATTTTCGACAAAAGAGATAACACCCCCCCCATTACGTCATGCTTCAGAAATGTGGAAAATGGTCCGTTTTCAAATGTTTTATTTTTGAACGTCAGTTCACATTTATAGGTGGATCATCAGTGTCAGAGCTAAAATTAGCATGTTTAAAGTGATTTTCATGCTTCCAGGGGCTCGGGAAGTGAATTAAATACTATTTGGAGGCATTTAATGTTCAAGCAAAAACGGCTGATTTTTGACAAAAGAGATAACACCCCCCCATTACGTCATGCTTCAGAAATGTGGAAAATGGTCCGTTTTCAAATGTTTTTATATTTGAACGTCAGTTCACATTTGTAGGTGGATCATCAGTGTTAGAGCTAAAATTAGCATGTTTAAAGTGATTTTCATGCTTCCAGGGGCCCTAAACACAAGATTTATGAAATGGTTAAAAGTGCATGAAAATGGCCAATTTACTCACTCTGAGTTCTCAAAAAGGGTTTCTTCACCCCGGGAAGTTAATTAAATACCATTTGGAGGCATTTAATGTTCAAGCAAAAACGGCTGATTTTCGACAAAAGAGATAACACCCTACCATTACGTCATGCTTCAGAAATGTGGAAAATGGTCCGTTTTCAAATGTTTTATTTTTGAACGTCAGTTCACATTTGTAGGTGAATCATCAGTGTTAGAGCTAAAATTAGCATGTTGAAAGTGAGTTTCATGCTTCCAGGGGCTCGGGAAGTGAATTAAATACTATTTGGAGGCATTTAATGTTCAAGCAAAAACGGCTGATTTTTGACAAAAGAGATAACACCCCCCCATTACGTCATGCTTCAGAAATGTGGAAAATGGTCCGTTTTCAAATGTTTTATTTTTGAACGTCAGTTCACATTTGTAGGTCGATCATCAGTGTTAGAGCTAAAATTAGCATGTTTAAAGTGATTTTCATGCTTCCAGGGGCCCTAAACACAAGATTTATGGAATGGTTAAAAGTGCATGAAAATGGCCAATTTACTCACTCTGAGTTCTCAAAAAGGGTTTCTTCACCCCGGGAAGTTAATTAAATACCATTTGGAGGCATTTAATGTTCAAGCAAAAACGGCTGATTTTCGACAAAAGAGATAACACCCCCCCATTACGTCATGCTTCAGAAATGTGGAAAATGGTCCGTTTTCAAATGTTTTGTTTTTGAACATCAGTTCACATTTGTAGGTGGATCATCAGTGTTAGAGCTAAAATTAGCATGTTTAAAGTGATTTTCATGCTTCCAGGGGCCCTAAACACAAGATTTATGGAATGGTTAAAAGTGCATGAAAATGGCCAATTTACTCACTCTGAGTTCTCAAAAAGGGTTTCTTCACCCCGGGAAGTTAATTAAATACCATTTGGAGGCATTGAATGTTCAAGCAAAAACGGCTGATTTTCGACAGAAGAGATAACACCCCCCCATTACGTCATGCTTCAGAAATGTGGAGACTGGTCCATTTTCAAATGTTTTATTTTTGAACGTCAGTTCACATTTGTAGGTTGATCATCAGTGTTAGAGCTAAAATTAGCATGTTTAAAGTTATTTTCATGCTTCCAGGGGCCCGGGAAGTGAATTAAATACTATTTGGAGTCATTTAATGTTCAAGCAAAAACGGCTGATTTTTGACAAAAGAGATAACACCCCCCCATTACGTCATGCTTCAGAAATGTGGAAAATGGTCCGTTTTCAAATGTTTTATTTTTGAACGTCAGTTCACATTTGTAGATTGATCATCAGTGTTAGAGCTAAAATTAGCATGTTTAAAGTGATTTTCATGCTTCCAGGGGCCCTAAACACAAGATTTATGGAATGGTTAAAAGTGCATGAAAATGGCCAATTTACTCACTCTGAGTTCTCAAAAAGGGTTTCTTCACCCCGGGAAGTTAATTAAATACCATTTGGAGGCATTTGATGTTCAAGCAAAAACGGCTGATTTTCGACAAAAGAGATAACACCCCCCCATTACGTCATGCTTCAGAAATGTGGAAAATGGTCCGTTTTCAAATGTTTTATTTTTGAACGTCAGTTCACATTTGTAGGTAGATCATCAGTGTTAGAGCTAAAATTAGTATGTTTAAAGTGATTTTCATGCTTCCAGGGGCTCGGGAAGTGAATTAAATACTATTTGGAGGCATTTAATGTTCAAGCAAAAACGGCTGATTTTTGACAAAAGAGATAACACCCCCCCATTACGTCATGCTTCAGAAATGTGGAAAATGGTCCATTTACAAATGTTTTATTTTTGAACGTCAGTTCACATTGGTAGGTTGATCATCAGTGTTAGAGCTAAAATTAGCATGTTTAAAGTGAGTTTCATGCTTCCAGGGGCTCGGGAAGTGAATTAAATACTATTTGGAGGCATTTAATGTTCAAGCAAAAACGGCTGATTTTTGACAAAAGAGATAACACCCCCCCATTACGTCATGCTTCAGAAATGTGGAAAATGGTCCGTTTCAAATGTTTTATTTTTGAACGTCAGTTCACATTTGTAGGTTGATCATCAGTGTTAGAGCTAAAATTAGCATGTTTAAAGTGATTTTCATGCTTCCAGGGGCCCTAAACACAAGATTTATGGAATGGTTAAAAGTGCATGAAAATGGCCAATTTACTCACTCTGAGTTCTCAAAAAGGGTTTCTTCACCCCGGGAAGTTAATTAAATACCATTTGGAGGCATTTAATGTTCAAGCAAAAACGGCTGATTTTCGACAAAAGAGATAACACCCCCCCATTACGTCATGCTTCAGAAATGTGGAAAATGGTCAGTTTTCAAATGTTTTATTTTTGAACGCCAGTTCACATTTGTAGGTGGATCATCAGTGTTAGAGCTAAAATTAGCATGTTTAAAGTGATTTTCATGCTTCCAGGGGCTCGGGAAGTGAATTAAATACTATTTGGAGGCATTTAATGTTCAAGCAAAAACGGCTGATTTTTGACAAAAGAGATAACACCCCCCCATTACGTCATGCTTCAGAAATGTGGAAAATGGTCTGTTTTCAAATGTTTTATTTTTGAACGTCAGTTCACATTTGTAGGTGGATCATCAGTGTTAGAGCTAAAATTAGCATGTTTAAAGTGATTTTCATGCTTCCAGGGGCTCGGGAAGTGAATTAAATACTATTTGGAGGCATTTAATGTTCAAGCAAAAACGGCTGATTTTTGACAAAAGAGATAACACCCCCCCCCCCCATTAAGTCATGCTTCAGAAATGTGGAAAAAGGTCCGTTTTCAAATGTTTTATTTTTGAACATCAGTTCACATATGTAGGTTGATCATCAGTGTTAGAGCTAAAATTAGCATGTTTAAAGTGATTTTCATGCTTCCAGGGGCCCTAAACACAAGATTTATGGAATGGTTAAAAGTGCATGAAAATGGCCAATTTACTCACTCTGAGTTCTCAAAAAGGGTTTCTTCACCCCGGGAAGTTAATTAAATACCATTTGGAGGCATTTAATGTTCAAGCAAAAACGGCTGATTTTCGACAAAAGAGATAACACCCCCCCCATTACGTCATGCTTCAGAAATGTGGAAAATGGTCCGTTTTCAAATGTTTTATTTTTGAACGTCAGTTCACATTTATAGGTGGATCATCAGTGTCAGAGCTAAAATTAGCATGTTTAAAGTGATTTTCATGCTTCCAGGGGCTCGGGAAGTGAATTAAATACTATTTGGAGGCATTTAATGTTCAAGCAAAAACGGCTGATTTTTGACAAAAGAGATAACACCCCCCCATTACGTCATGCTTCAGAAATGTGGAAAATGGTCCGTTTTCAAATGTTTTTATATTTGAACGTCAGTTCACATTTGTAGGTGGATCATCAGTGTTAGAGCTAAAATTAGCATGTTTAAAGTGATTTTCATGCTTCCAGGGGCCCTAAACACAAGATTTATGAAATGGTTAAAAGTGCATGAAAATGGCCAATTTACTCACTCTGAGTTCTCAAAAAGGGTTTCTTCACCCCGGGAAGTTAATTAAATACCATTTGGAGGCATTTAATGTTCAAGCAAAAACGGCTGATTTTCGACAAAAGAGATAACACCCTACCATTACGTCATGCTTCAGAAATGTGGAAAATGGTCCGTTTTCAAATGTTTTATTTTTGAACGTCAGTTCACATTTGTAGGTGAATCATCAGTGTTAGAGCTAAAATTAGCATGTTGAAAGTGAGTTTCATGCTTCCAGGGGCTCGGGAAGTGAATTAAATACTATTTGGAGGCATTTAATGTTCAAGCAAAAACGGCTGATTTTTGACAAAAGAGATAACACCCCCCCATTACGTCATGCTTCAGAAATGTGGAAAATGGTCCGTTTTCAAATGTTTTATTTTTGAACGTCAGTTCACATTTGTAGGTCGATCATCAGTGTTAGAGCTAAAATTAGCATGTTTAAAGTGATTTTCATGCTTCCAGGGGCCCTAAACACAAGATTTATGGAATGGTTAAAAGTGCATGAAAATGGCCAATTTACTCACTCTGAGTTCTCAAAAAGGGTTTCTTCACCCCGGGAAGTTAATTAAATACCATTTGGAGGCATTTAATGTTCAAGCAAAAACGGCTGATTTTCGACAAAAGAGATAACACCCCCCCATTACGTCATGCTTCAGAAATGTGGAAAATGGTCCGTTTTCAAATGTTTTGTTTTTGAACATCAGTTCACATTTGTAGGTGGATCATCAGTGTTAGAGCTAAAATTAGCATGTTTAAAGTGATTTTCATGCTTCCAGGGGCCCTAAACACAAGATTTATGGAATGGTTAAAAGTGCATGAAAATGGCCAATTTACTCACTCTGAGTTCTCAAAAAGGGTTTCTTCACCCCGGGAAGTTAATTAAATACCATTTGGAGGCATTGAATGTTCAAGCAAAAACGGCTGATTTTCGACAGAAGAGATAACACCCCCCCATTACGTCATGCTTCAGAAATGTGGAGACTGGTCCATTTTCAAATGTTTTATTTTTGAACGTCAGTTCACATTTGTAGGTTGATCATCAGTGTTAGAGCTAAAATTAGCATGTTTAAAGTTATTTTCATGCTTCCAGGGGCCCGGGAAGTGAATTAAATACTATTTGGAGTCATTTAATGTTCAAGCAAAAACGGCTGATTTTTGACAAAAGAGATAACACCCCCCCATTACGTCATGCTTCAGAAATGTGGAAAATGGTCCGTTTTCAAATGTTTTATTTTTGAACGTCAGTTCACATTTGTAGATTGATCATCAGTGTTAGAGCTAAAATTAGCATGTTTAAAGTGATTTTCATGCTTCCAGGGGCCCTAAACACAAGATTTATGGAATGGTTAAAAGTGCATGAAAATGGCCAATTTACTCACTCTGAGTTCTCAAAAAGGGTTTCTTCACCCCGGGAAGTTAATTAAATACCATTTGGAGGCATTTGATGTTCAAGCAAAAACGGATGATTTTCGACAAAAGAGATAACACCCCCCCATTACGTCATGCTTCAGAAATGTGGAAAATGGTCCGTTTTCAAATGTTTTATTTTTGAACGTCAGTTCACATTTGTAGGTAGATCATCAGTGTTAGAGCTAAAATTAGTATGTTTAAAGTGATTTTCATGCTTCCAGGGGCTCGGGAAGTGAATTAAATACTATTTGGAGGCATTTAATGTTCAAGCAAAAACGGCTGATTTTTGACAAAAGAGATAACACCCCCCCATTACGTCATGCTTCAGAAATGTGGAAAATGGTCCATTTACAAATGTTTTATTTTTGAACGTCAGTTCACATTGGTAGGTTGATCATCAGTGTTAGAGCTAAAATTAGCATGTTTAAAGTGAGTTTCATGCTTCCAGGGGCTCGGGAAGTGAATTAAATACTATTTGGAGGCATTTAATGTTCAAGCAAAAACGGCTGATTTTTGACAAAAGAGATAACACCCCCCCATTACGTCATGCTTCAGAAATGTGGAAAATGGTCTTTTTTCAAATGTTTTATTTTTGAACATCAGTTCACATTTGTAGGTTGATCATCAGTGTTAGAGCTAAAATTAGCATGTTTAAAGTGAGTTTCATGCTTCCAGGGGCCCTAAACACAAGATTTATGGAATGGTTAAAAGTGCATGAAAATGGCCAATTTACTCACTCTGAGTTCTCAAAAAGGGTTTCTTCACCCTGGGAAGTTAATTAAATACCATTTGGAGGCATTTAATGTTCAAGCAAAAACGGCTGATTTTCGACAAAAGAGATAACACCCCCCCATTACGTCATGCTTCAGAAATGTGGAAAATGGTCCGTTTTCAAATGTTTTATTTTTGAACGTCAGTTCACATTTGTAGGTGGATCATCAGTGTTAGAGCTAAAATTAGCATGTTTAAAGTGATTTTCATGCTTCCAGGGGCTCGAGAAGTGAATTAAATACTATTTGGAGGCATTTAATGTTCAAGCGAAAACGGCTGATTTTTGACAAAAGAGATAACACCCCCCCATTACGTCATGCTTCAGAAATGTGGAAAATGGTCCGTTTTCAAATGTTTTATTTTTGAACGTCAGTTCACATTTGTAGGTGGATCATCAGTGTTAGAGCTAAAATTAGCATGTTTAAAGTGATTTTCATGCTTCCAGGGGCTCGGGAAGTGAATTAAATACTATTTGGAGGCATTTAATGTTCAAGCAAAAACGGCTGATTTTTGACAAAAGAGATAACACCCCCCCCCCCATTACGTCAATCTTCAGAAATGTGGAAAAAGGTCCGTTTTCAAATGTTTTATTTTTGAACGTCAGTTCACATATGTAGGTTGATCATCAGTGTTAGAGCTAAAATTAGCATGTTTAAAGTGATTTTCATGCTTCCAGGGGCCCTAAACACAAGATTTATGGAATGGTTAAAAGTGCATGAAAATGGCCAATTTACTCACTCTGAGTTCTCAAAAAGGGTTTCTTCACCCCGGGAAGTTAATTAAATACCATTTGGAGGCATTTAATGTTCAAGCAAAAACGGCTGATTTTCGACAAAAGAGATAACACCCCCCCATTACGTCATGCTTCAGAAATGTGGAAAATGGTCCGTTTTCAAATGTTTTATTTTTGAACATCAGTTCACATTTGTAGGTGGATCATCAGTGTTAGAGCTAAAATTAGCATGTTTAAAGTGATTTTCATGCTTCCAGGGGCCCTAAACACAAGATTTATGGAATGGTTAAAAGTGCATGAAAATGGCCAATTTACTCACTCTGAGTCCTCAAAAAGGGTTTCTTCACCCCGGGAAGTTAATTAAATACCATTTGGAGGCATTGAATGTTCAAGCAAAAACGGCTGATTTTCGACAGAAGAGATAACACCCCCCCATTACGTCATGCTTCAGAAATGTGGAGACTGGTCCATTTTCAAATGTTTTATTTTTGAACGTCAGTTCACATTTGTAGGTTGATCATCAGTGTTAGAGCTAAAATTAGCATGTTTAAAGTGAGTTTCATGCTTCCAGGGGCTCGGGAAGTGAATTAAATACTATTTGGAGGCATTTAATGTTCAAGCAAAAACGGCTGATTTTTGACAAAAGAGATAACACCCCCCCATTACGTCATGCTTCAGAAATGTGGAAAATGGTCTTTTTTCAAATGTTTTATTTTTGAACATCAGTTCACATTTGTAGGTTGATCATCAGTGTTAGAGCTAAAATTAGCATGTTTAAAGTGAGTTTCATGCTTCCAGGGGCCCTAAACACAAGATTTATGGAATGGTTAAAAGTGCATGAAAATGGCCAATTTACTCACTCTGAGTTCTCAAAAAGGGTTTCTTCACCCTGGGAAGTTAATTAAATACCATTTGGAGGCATTTAATGTTCAAGCAAAAACGGCTGATTTTCGACAAAAGAGATAACACCCCCCCATTACGTCATGCTTCAGAAATGTGGAAAATGGTCCGTTTTCAAATGTTTTATTTTTGAACGTCAGTTCACATTTGTAGGTGGATCATCAGTGTTAGAGCTAAAATTAGCATGTTTAAAGTGATTTTCATGCTTCCAGGGGCTCGAGAAGTGAATTAAATACTATTTGGAGGCATTTAATGTTCAAGCGAAAACGGCTGATTTTTGACAAAAGAGATAACACCCCCCCATTACGTCATGCTTCAGAAATGTGGAAAATGGTCCGTTTTCAAATGTTTTATTTTTGAACGTCAGTTCACATTTGTAGGTGGATCATCAGTGTTAGAGCTAAAATTAGCATGTTTAAAGTGATTTTCATGCTTCCAGGGGCTCGGGAAGTGAATTAAATACTATTTGGAGGCATTTAATGTTCAAGCAAAAACGGCTGATTTTTGACAAAAGAGATAACACCCCCCCCCCCCATTACGTCAATCTTCAGAAATGTGGAAAAAGGTCCGTTTTCAAATGTTTTATTTTTGAACGTCAGTTCACATATGTAGGTTGATCATCAGTGTTAGAGCTAAAATTAGCATGTTTAAAGTGATTTTCATGCTTCCAGGGGCCCTAAACACAAGATTTATGGAATGGTTAAAAGTGCATGAAAATGGCCAATTTACTCACTCTGAGTTCTCAAAAAGGGTTTCTTCACCCCGGGAAGTTAATTAAATACCATTTGGAGGCATTTAATGTTCAAGCAAAAACGGCTGATTTTCGACAAAAGAGATAACACCCCCCCATTACGTCATGCTTCAGAAATGTGGAAAATGGTCCGTTTTCAAATGTTTTATTTTTGAACATCAGTTCACATTTGTAGGTGGATCATCAGTGTTAGAGCTAAAATTAGCATGTTTAAAGTGATTTTCATGCTTCCAGGGGCCCTAAACACAAGATTTATGGAATGGTTAAAAGTGCATGAAAATGGCCAATTTACTCACTCTGAGTCCTCAAAAAGGGTTTCTTCACCCCGGGAAGTTAATTAAATACCATTTGGAGGCATTGAATGTTCAAGCAAAAACGGCTGATTTTCGACAGAAGAGATAACACCCCCCCATTACGTCATGCTTCAGAAATGTGGAGACTGGTCCATTTTCAAATGTTTTATTTTTGAACGTCAGTTCACATTTGTAGGTTGATCATCAGTGTTAGAGCTAAAATTAGCATGTTTAAAGTTATTTTCATGCTTCCAGGGGCCCGGGAAGTGAATTAAATACTATTTGGAGTCATTTAATGTTCAAGCAAAAACGGCTGATCTTTGACAAAAGAGATAACACCCCCCCATTACGTCATGCTTCAGAAATGTGGAAAATGGTCCGTTTTCAAATGTTTTATTTTTGAACGTCAGTTCACATTTGTAGGTTGATCATCAGTGTTAGAGCTAAAATTAGCATGTTTAAAGTGATTTTCATGCTTCCAGGGGCCCTAAACACAAGATTTATGGAATGGTTAAAAGTGCATGAAAATGGCCAATTTACTCACTCTGAGTTCTCAAAAAGGGTTTCTTCACCCCGGGAAGTTAATTAAATACCATTTGGAGGCATTTGATGTTCAAGCAAAAACGGCTGATTTTCGACAAAAGAGATAACACCCCCCCATTACGTCATGCTTCAGAAATGTGGAAAATGGTCCGTTTTCAAATGTTTTATTTTTGAACGTCAGTTCACATTTGTAGGTAGATCATCAGTGTTAGAGCTAAAATTAGCATGTTTAAAGTGATTTTCATGCTTCCAGGGGCTCAGGAAGTGAATTAAATACTATTTGGAGGCATTTAATGTTCAAGCAAAAACGGCTGATTTTTGACAAAAGAGATAACACCCCCCCATTCCGTCATGCTTCAGAAATGTGGAAAATGGTCCATTTACAAATGTTTTATTTTTGAACGTCAGTTCACATTTGTAGGTTGATCATCAGTGTTAGAGCTAAAATTAGCATGTTTAAAGTGAGTTTCATGCTTCCAGGGGCTCGGGAAGTGAATTAAATACTATTTGGAGGCATTTAATGTTCAAGCAAAAATGGCTGATTTTTGACAAAAGAGATAACACCCCCCCATTACGTCATGCTTCAGAAATGTGGAAAATGGTCCGTTTTCAAATGTTTTATTTTTGAACGTCAGTTCACATATGTAGGTTGATCATCAGTGTTAGAGCTAAAATTAGCATGTTTAAAGTGATTGTCATGCTTCCAGGGGCCCTAAACACAAGATTTATGGAATGGTAAGAAGTGCATGAAAATGGCCAGTTTACTCACTCTGAGTTCTCAAAAAGGGTTTCTTCACCCCGGGAAGTTAATTAAATACCATTTGGAGGCATTGAATGTTCAAGCAAAAATGGCTGATTTTTGACAAAAGAGATAACACCCCCCCATTACGTCATGCTTCAGAAATGTGGAAAATGGTCCGTTTTCAAATGTTTTATTTTTGAACGTCAGTTCACATTTGTAGGTTGATCATCAGTGTTAGAGCTAAAATTAGCATGTTTAAAGTGATTTTCATGCTTCCAGGGGCCCTAAACACAAGATTTATGGAATGGTTAAAAGTGCATGAAAATGGCCAATTTACTCACTCTGAGTTCTCAAAAAGGGTTTCTTCACCCCGGGAAGTTAATTAAATACCATTTGGAGGCATTTGATGCTCAAGCAAAAACGGCTGATTTTCGACAAAAGAGATAACACCCCCCCATTACGTCATGCTTCAGAAATGTGGAAAATGGTCCGTTTTCAAATGTTTTATTTTTGAACGTCAGTTCACATTTGTAGGTAGATCATCAGTGTTAGAGCTAAAATTAGCATGTTTAAAGTGATTTTCATGCTTCCAGGGGCTCAGGAAGTGAATTAAATACTATTTGGAGGCATTTAATGTTCAAGCAAAAACGGCTGATTTTTGACAAAAGAGATAACACCCCCCCATTACGTCATGCTTCAGAAATGTGGAAAATGGTCCATTTACAAATGTTTTATTTTTGAACGTCAGTTCACATTTGTAGGTTGATCATCAGTGTTAGAGCTAAAATTAGCATGTTTAAAGTGAGTTTCATGCTTCCAGGGGCTCGGGAAGTGAATTAAATACTATTTGGAGGCATTTAATGTTCAAGCAAAAATGGCTGATTTTTGACAAAAGAGATAACACCCCCCCATTACGTCATGCTTCAGAAATGTGGAAAATGGTCCGTTTTCAAATGTTTTATTTTTGAACGTCAGTTCACATATGTAGGTTGATCATCAGTGTTAGAGCTAAAATTAGCATGTTTAAAGTGATTGTCATGCTTCCAGGCGCCCTAAACACAAGATTTATGGAATGGTAAGAAGTGCATGAAAATGGCCAGTTTACTCACTCTGAGTTCTCAAAAAGGGTTTCTTCACCCCGGGAAGTTAATTAAATACCATTTGGAGGCATTGAATGTTCAAGCAAAAATGGCTGATTTTTGACAAAAGAGATAACACCCCCCCATTACGTCATGCTTCAGAAATGTGGAAAATGGTCCGTTTCAAATGTTTTATTTTTGAACGTCAGTTCACATTTGTAGGTTGATCATCAGTGTTAGAGCTAAAATTAGCATGTTTAAAGTGATTTTCATGCTTCCAGGGGCCCTAAACACAAGATTTATGGAATGGTTAAAAGTGCATGAAAATGGCCAATTTACTCACTCTGAGTTCTCAAAAAGGGTTTCTTCACCCCGGGAAGTTAATTAAATACCATTTGGAGGCATTTGATGTTCAAGCAAAAACGGCTGATTTTCGACAAAAGAGATAACACCCCCCCATTACGTCATGCTTCAGAAATGTGGAAAATGGTCCGTTTTCAAATGTTTTATTTTTGAACGTCAGTTCACATTTGTAGGTAGATCATCAGTGTTAGAGCTAAAATTAGCATGTTTAAAGTGATTTTCATGCTTCCAGGGGCTCAGGAAGTGAATTAAATACTATTTGGAGGCATTTAATGTTCAAGCAAAAACGGCTGATTTTTGACAAAAGAGATAACACCCCCCCATTACGTCATGCTTCAGAAATGTGGAAAATGGTCCATTTACAAATGTTTTATTTTTGAACGTCAGTTCACATTTGTAGGTTGATCATCAGTGTTAGAGCTAAAATTAGCATGTTTAAAGTGAGTTTCATGCTTCCAGGGGCTCGGGAAGTGAATTAAATACTATTTGGAGGCATTTAATGTTCAAGCAAAAATGGCTGATTTTTGACAAAAGAGATAACACCCCCCCATTACGTCATGCTTCAGAAATGTGGAAAATGGTCCGTTTTCAAATGTTTTATTTTTGAACGTCAGTTCACATATGTAGGTTGATCATCAGTGTTAGAGCTAAAATTAGCATGTTTAAAGTGAGTTTCAAGCTTCCAGGGGCCCTAAACACAAGATTTATGGAATGGTTAAAAATGCATGAAAATGGCCAATTTACTCACTCTGAGTTCTCAAAAAGGGTTTCTTCACCCCGGGAAGTTAATTAAATACCATTTGGAGGCATTTAATGTTCAAGCAAAAACGGCTGATTTTCGACAAAAGAGATAACACCCCCCCATTACGTCATGCTTCAGAAATGTGGAAAATGGTCCGTTTTCAAATGTTTTATTTTTGAACGTCAGTTCACATTTGTAGGTGGATCATCAGTGTTAGAGCTAAAATTAGCATGTTTAAAGTGATTTTCATGCTTCCAGGGGCTCGGGAAGTGAATTAAATACTATTTGGAGGCATTTAATGTTCAAGCAAAAACGGCTGATTTTTGACAAAAGAGATAACACCCCCCCATTACGTCATGCTTCAGAAATGTGGAAAATGGTCTGTTTTCAAATGTTTTATTTTTGAACATCAGTTCACATTTGTAGGTTGATCATCAGTGTTAGAGCTAAAATTAGCATGTTTAAAGTGAGTTTCATGCTTCCAGGGGCCCTAAAGACAAGATTTATGGAATGGTTAAAAGTGCATGAAAATGGCCAATTTACTCACTCTGAGTTCTCAAAAAGGGTTTCTTCACCCCGGGAAGTTAATTAAATACCAGTGGAGGCATTTAATGTTCAAGCAAAAACGGCTGATTTTCGACAAAAGAGATAACACCCCCCCATTACGTCATGCTTCAGAAATGTGGAAAATGATCCGTTTTCAAATGTTTTATTTTTGAACGTCAGTTCACATTTGTAGGTGGATCATTAGTGTTAGAGCTAAAATTAGCATGTTTAAAGTGATTTTCATGCTTCCAGGGGCTCGGGAAGTGAATTAAATACTATTTGGAGGCATTTAATGTTCAAGCAAAAACGGCTGATTTTTGACAAAAGAGATAACACCCCCCATTACGTCATGCTTCAGAAATGTGGAAAATGGTCAATTTTCAAATGTTTTTTTTTTGAACGTCAGTTCACATTTGTAGGTTGATCATCAGTGTTAGAGCTAAAATTAGCATGTTTAAAGTGATTTTCATGCTTCCAGGGGCCCTAAACACAAGATTTATGGAATGGTTAAAAGTGCATGAAAATGGCCAATTTACTCACTCTGAGTTCTCGAAAAGGGTTTCTTCACCCTGGGAAGTTAATTAAATACCATTTGGAGGCATTTAATGTTCAAGCAAAAACGGCTGATTTTCGACAAAAGAGATAACACCCCCCCATTACGTCATGCTTCAGAAATGTGGAAAATGGTCCGTTTTCAAATGTTTTATTTTTGAACGTCAGTTCACATTTGTAGGTGGATCATCAGTGTTAGAGCTAAAATTAGCATGTTTAAAGTGATTTTCATGCTTCCAGGGGCTCGGGAAGTGAATTAAATACTATTTGGAGGCATTTAATGTTCAAGCAAAAACGGCTGATTTTTGACAAAAGAGATAACACCCCCCCATTGCGTCATGTTTCAGAAATGTGGAAAATGGTCCATTTTCAAATGTTTTATTTTTGAACGTCAGTTCACATTTTTAGGTCGATCATCAGTGTTAGAGCTAAAATTAGCATGTTTAAAGTGATTTTCATGCTTCCAGGGGCCCTAAACACAAGATTTATGGAATGGTTAAAAGTGCATGAAAATGGCCAATTTACTCACTCTGAGTTCTCAAAAAGGGTTTCTTCACCCCGGGAAGTTAATTAAATACCATTTGGAGGCATTGAATGTTCAAGCAAAAGTGGCTGATTTTCGACAAAAGAGATAACACCCCCCCATTACGTCATGCTTCAGAAATGTGGAAAATGGTCCGTTTTCAAATGTTTTATTTTTGAACGTCAGTTCACATTTGTAGGTGGATCATCAGTGTTAGAGCTAAAATTAGCATGTTTAAAGTGATTTTCATGCTTCCAGGGGCTCGAGAAGTGAATTAAATACTATTTGGAGGCATTTAATGTTCAAGCGAAAACGGCTGATTTTTGACAAAAGAGATAACACCCCCCCATTACGTCATGCTTCAGAAATGTGGAAAATGGTCCGTTTTCAAATGTTTTATTTTTGAACGTCAGTTCACATTTGTAGGTGGATCATCAGTGTTAGAGCTAAAATTAGCATGTTTAAAGTGATTTTCATGCTTCCAGGGGCTCGGGAAGTGAATTAAATACTATTCGGAGGCATTTAATGTTCAAGCAAAAACGGCTGATTTTTGACAAAAGAGATAACACCCCCCCCCCCATTACGTCAATCTTCAGAAATGTGGAAAAAGGTCCGTTTTCAAATGTTTTATTTTTCGAACGTCAGTTCACATATGTAGGTTGATCATCAGTGTTAGAGCTAAAATTAGCATGTTTAAAGTGATTTTCATGCTTCCAGGGGCCCTAAACACAAGATTTATGGAATGGTTAAAAGTGCATGAAAATGGCCAATTTACTCACTCTGAGTTCTCAAAAAGGGTTTCTTCACCCCGGGAAGTTAATTAAATACCATTTGGAGGCATTTAATGTTCAAGCAAAAACGGCTGATTTTCGACAAAAGAGATAACACCCCCCCATTACGTCATGCTTCAGAAATGTGGAAAATGGTCCGTTTTCAAATGTTTTATTTTTGAACATCAGTTCACATTTGTAGGTGGATCATCAGTGTTAGAGCTAAAATTAGCATGTTTAAAGTGATTTTCATGCTTCCAGGGGCCCTAAACACAAGATTTATGGAATGGTTAAAAGTGCATGAAAATGGCCAATTTACTCACTCTGAGTCCTCAAAAAGGGTTTCTTCACCCCGGGAAGTTAATTAAATACCATTTGGAGGCATTGAATGTTCAAGCAAAAACGGCTGATTTTCGACAGAAGAGATAACACCCCCCATTACGTCATGCTTCAGAAATGTGGAGACTGGTCCATTTTCAAATGTTTTATTTTTGAACGTCAGTTCACATTTGTAGGTTGATCATCAGTGTTAGAGCTAAAATTAGCATGTTTAAAGTTATTTTCATGCTTCCAGGGGCCCGGGAAGTGAATTAAATACTATTTGGAGTCATTTAATGTTCAAGCAAAAACGGCTGATCTTTGACAATAGAGATAACACCCCCCCATTACGTCATGCTTCAGAAATGTGGAAAATGGTCCGTTTTCAAATGTTTTATTTTTGAACGTCAGTTCACATTTGTAGGTTGATCATCAGTGTTAGAGCTAAAATTAGCATGTTTAAAGTGATTTTCATGCTTCCAGGGGCCCTAAACACAAGATTTATGGAATGGTTAAAAGTGCATGAAAATGGCCAATTTACTCACTCTGAGTTCTCAAAAAGGGTTTCTTCACCCCGGGAAGTTGATTAAATACCATTTGGAGGCATTTGATGTTCAAGCAAAAACGGCTGATTTTCGACAAAAGAGATAACACCCCCCCATTACGTCATGCTTCAGAAATGTGGAAAATGGTCCGTTTTCAAATGTTTTATTTTTGAACGTCAGTTCACATTTGTAGGTAGATCATCAGTGTTAGAGCTAAAATTAGCATGTTTAAAGTGATTTTCATGCTTCCAGGGGCTCAGGAAGTGAATTAAATACTATTTGGAGGCATTTAATGTTCAAGCAAAAACGGCTGATTTTTGACAAAAGAGATAACACCCCCCCATTCCGTCATGCTTCAGAAATGTGGAAAATGGTCCATTTACAAATGTTTTATTTTTGAACGTCAGTTCACATATGTAGGTTGATCATCAGTGTTAGAGCTAAAATTAGCATGTTTAAAGTGATTGTCATGCTTCCAGGGGCCCTAAACACAAGATTTATGGAATGGTAAGAAGTGCATGAAAATGGCCAGTTTACTCACTCTGAGTTCTCAAAAAGGGTTTCTTCACCCCGGGAAGTTAATTAAATACCATTTGGAGGCATTGAATGTTCAAGCAAAAATGGCTGATTTTTGACAAAAGAGATAACACCCCCCCATTACGTCATGCTTCAGAAATGTGGAAAATGGTCCGTTTTCAAATGTTTTATTTTTGAACGTCAGTTCACATTTGTAGGTTGATCATCAGTGTTAGAGCTAAAATTAGCATGTTTAAAGTGATTTTCATGCTTCCAGGGGCCCTAAACACAAGATTTATGGAATGGTTAAAAGTGCATGAAAATGGCCAATTTACTCACTCTGAGTTCTCAAAAAGGGTTTCTTCACCCCGGGAAGTTAATTAAATACCATTTGGAGGCATTTGATGTTCAAGCAAAAACGGCTGATTTTCGACAAAAGAGATAACACCCCCCCATTACGTCATGCTTCAGAAATGTGGAAAATGGTCCGTTTTCAAATGTTTTATTTTTGAACGTCAGTTCACATTTGTAGGTAGATCATCAGTGTTAGAGCTAAAATTAGCATGTTTAAAGTGATTTTCATGCTTCCAGGGGCTCAGGAAGTGAATTAAATACTATTTGGAGGCATTTAATGTTCAAGCAAAAACGGCTGATTTTTGACAAAAGAGATAACACCCCCCCATTACGTCATGCTTCAGAAATGTGGAAAATGGTCCATTTACAAATGTTTTATTTTTGAACGTCAGTTCACATTTGTAGGTTGATCATCAGTGTTAGAGCTAAAATTAGCATGTTTAAAGTGAGTTTCATGCTTCCAGGGGCTCGGGAAGTGAATTAAATACTATTTGGAGGCATTTAATGTTCAAGCAAAAATGGCTGATTTTTGACAAAAGAGATAACACCCCCCCATTACGTCATGCTTCAGAAATGTGGAAAATGGTCCGTTTTCAAATGTTTTATTTTTGAACGTCAGTTCACATATGTAGGTTGATCATCAGTGTTAGAGCTAAAATTAGCATGTTTAAAGTGATTGTCATGCTTCCAGGGGCCCTAAACACAAGATTTATGGAATGGTAAGAAGTGCATGAAAATGGCCAGTTTACTCACTCTGAGTTCTCAAAAAGGGTTTCTTCACCCCGGAAGTTAATTAAATACCATTTGGAGGCATTGAATGTTCAAGCAAAAATGGCTGATTTTTGACAAAAGAGATAACACCCCCCCATTACGTCATGCTTCAGAAATGTGGAAAATGGTCCGTTTCAAATGTTTTATTTTTGAACGTCAGTTCACATTTGTAGGTTGATCATCAGTGTTAGAGCTAAAATTAGCATGTTTAAAGTGATTTTCATGCTTCCAGGGGCCCTAAACACAAGATTTATGGAATGGTTAAAAGTGCATGAAAATGGCCAATTTACTCACTCTGAGGGGCATATTATCAAGGGGGTTTATCTCCGCTTTTTTGGCTTTAAAAGCCAAGAAAGCGGAGATAAAATTATCTCCCTATTACCAAGCTGGCGCTAACACCAGTTAGTGACAGCTAATAGGAGATAGCGACCATCCTGGGCCCCGCTTTGCATGTCAGTGATATTTATCACTAATGACATGCAAAGTGGGCGTGCCAAGATGTTAGCGACTGGAAACAGTCCCTAACATCGCTATCTCCTATTACCAACTTTTGGAGATATTCGCGCTAAGCGCGAATATCTCCAAAAGCTAACACCTGCCCTGAGCAGTTCTTAGCCATGTTATCCAATGGGAGGTGGATAACATGGCTAAGAGCATTTACTCGATAATGCATGAATATCGCTGACTTTTCAGCGATATTCATGCATTGCGGCCGTTTTTTATCGCATTTGCGATAAACCTTGCTAATAGCAAGGTTTATCTGCGATAAAAATCGCCGATGTGCGGCGATAATTTCTGTCTCTAAACAAGTTAGAGACAAAAATTATCGCTAGTTGTTGGTAATATGCCCCTGAGTTCTCAAAAAGGGTTTCTTCACCCCGGGAAGTTAATTAAATACCATTTGGAGGCATTTGATGTTCAAGCAAAAACGGCTGATTTTCGACAAAAGAGATAACACCCCCCCATTACGTCATGCTTCAGAAATGTGGAAAATGGTCCGTTTTCAAATGTTTTATTTTTGAACGTCAGTTCACATTTGTAGGTAGATCATCAGTGTTAGAGCTAAAATTAGCATGTTTAAAGTGATTTTCATGCTTCCAGGGGCTCAGGAAGTGAATTAAATACTATTTGGAGGCATTTAATGTTCAAGCAAAAACGGCTGATTTTTGACAAAAGAGATAACACCCCCCCATTACGTCATGCTTCAGAAATGTGGAAAATGGTCCATTTACAAATGTTTTATTTTTGAACGTCAGTTCACATTTGTAGGTTGATCATCAGTGTTAGAGCTAAAATTAGCATGTTTAAAGTGAGTTTCATGCTTCCAGGGGCTCGGGAAGTGAATTAAATACTATTTGGAGGCATTTAATGTTCAAGCAAAAATGGCTGATTTTTGACAAAAGAGATAACACCCCCCCATTACGTCATGCTTCAGAAATGTGGAAAATGGTCCGTTTTCAAATGTTTTATTTTTGAACGTCAGTTCACATATGTAGGTTGATCATCAGTGTTAGAGCTAAAATTAGCATGTTTAAAGTGAGTTTCAAGCTTCCAGGGGCCCTAAACACAAGATTTATGGAATGGTTAAAAATGCATGAAAATGGCCAATTTACTCACTCTGAGTTCTCAAAAAGGGTTTCTTCACCCCGGGAAGTTAATTAAATACCATTTGGAGGCATTTAATGTTCAAGCAAAAACGGCTGATTTTCGACAAAAGAGATAACACCCCCCCGTTACGTCATGCTTCAGAAATGTGGAAAATGGTCCGTTTTCAAATGTTTTATTTTTGAACGTCAGTTCACATTTGTAGGTGGATCATCAGTGTTAGAGCTAAAATTAGCATGTTTAAAGTGATTTTCATGCTTCCAGGGGCTCGGGAAGTGAATTAAATACTATTTGGAGGCATTTAATGTTCAAGCAAAAACGGCTGATTTTTGACAAAAGAGATAACACCCCCCCATTACGTCATGCTTCAGAAATGTGGAAAATGGTCTGTTTTCAAATGTTTTATTTTTGAACATCAGTTCACATTTGTAGGTTGATCATCAGTGTTAGAGCTAAAATTAGCATGTTTAAAGTGAGTTTCATGCTTCCAGGGGCCCTAAAGACAAGATTTATGGAATGGTTAAAAGTGCATGAAAATGGCCAATTTACTCACTCTGAGTTCTCAAAAAGGGTTTCTTCACCCCGGGAAGTTAATTAAATACCAGTGGAGGCATTTAATGTTCAAGCAAAAACGGCTGATTTTCGACAAAAGAGATAACACCCCCCCATTACGTCATGCTTCAGAAATGTGGAAAATGATCCGTTTTCAAATGTTTTATTTTTGAACGTCAGTTCACATTTGTAGGTGGATCATTAGTGTTAGAGCTAAAATTAGCATGTTTAAAGTGATTTTCATGCTTCCAGGGGCTCGGGAAGTGAATTAAATACTATTTGGAGGCATTTAATGTTCAAGCAAAAACGGCTGATTTTTGACAAAAGAGATAACACCCCCCCATTACGTCATGTTTCAGAAATGTGGAAAATGGTCCATTTTCAAATGTTTTATTTTTGAACGTCAGTTCACATTTTTAGGTCGATCATCAGTGTTAGAGCTAAAATTAGCATGTTTAAAGTGATTTTCATGCTTCCAGGGGCCCTAAACACAAGATTTATGGAATGGTTAAAAGTGCATGAAAATGGCCAATTTACTCACTCTGAGTTCTCAAAAAGGGTTTCTTCACCCCGGGAAGTTAATTAAATACCATTTGGAGGCATTGAATGTTCAAGCAAAAGTGGCTGATTTTCGACAAAAGAGATAACACCCCCCCAATACGTCATGCTTCAGAAATGTGGAGACTGGTCCGTTTTCAAATGTTTTATTTTTGAACGTCAGTTCACATTTGTAGGTTGATCATCAGTGTTAGAGCTAAAAATTAGCATGTTTAAAGTGATTTTCATGCTTCCAGGGGCTCGGGAAGTGAATTAAATACTATTTGGAGGCATTTAATGTTCAAGCAAAAACGGCTGATTTTTGACAAAAGAGATAACACCCCCCCATTACGTCATGCTTCAGAAATGTGGAAAATGGTCAGTTTTCAAATGTTTTATTTTTGAACGTCAGTTCACATTTGTAGGTGGATCATCAGTGTTAGAGCTAAAATTAGCATGTTTAAAGTGATTTTCATGCTTCCAGGGGCTCGGGAAGTGAATTAAATACTATTTGGAGGCATTTAATGTTCAAGCAAAAACTGCTGATTTTTGACAAAAGAGATAACACCCCCCCATTACGTCATGCTTCAGAAATGTGGAAAATGGTCCGTTTTCAAATGTTTTATTTTTCGAACGTCAGTTCACATATGTAGGTTGATCATCAGTGTTAGAGCTAAAATTAGCATGTTTAAAGTGATTTTCATGCTTCCAGGGGCCCTAAACACAAGATTTATGGAATGGTTAAAAGTGCATGAAAATGGCCAATTTACTCACTCTGAGTTCTCAAAAAGGGTTTCTTCACCCCGGGAAGTTAATTAAATACCATTTGGAGGCATTTAATGTTCAAGCAAAAACGGCTGATTTTCGACAAAAGAGATAACACCCCCCCATTACGTCATGCTTCAGAAATGTGGAAAATGGTCCGTTTTCAAATGTTTTATTTTTGAACATCAGTTCACATTTGTAGGTGGATCATCAGTGTTAGAGCTAAAATTAGCATGTTTAAAGTGATTTTCATGCTTCCAGGGGCCCTAAACACAAGATTTATGGAATGGTTAAAAGTGCATGAAAATGGCCAATTTACTCACTCTGAGTCCTCAAAAAGGGTTTCTTCACCCCGGGAAGTTAATTAAATACCATTTGGAGGCATTGAATGTTCAAGCAAAAACGGCTGATTTTCGACAGAAGAGATAACACCCCCCCATTACGTCATGCTTCAGAAATGTGGAGACTGGTCCATTTTCAAATGTTTTATTTTTGAACGTCAGTTCACATTTGTAGGTTGATCATCAGTGTTAGAGCTAAAATTAGCATGTTTAAAGTTATTTTCATGCTTCCAGGGGCCCGGGAAGTGAATTAAATACTATTTGGAGTCATTTAATGTTCAAGCAAAAACGGCTGATCTTTGACAATAGAGATAACACCCCCCCATTACGTCATGCTTCAGAAATGTGGAAAATGGTCCGTTTTCAAATGTTTTATTTTTGAACGTCAGTTCACATTTGTAGGTTGATCATCAGTGTTAGAGCTAAAATTAGCATGTTTAAAGTGATTTTCATGCTTCCAGGGGCCCTAAACACAAGATTTATGGAATGGTTAAAAGTGCATGAAAATGGCCAATTTACTCACTCTGAGTTCTCAAAAAGGGTTTCTTCACCCCGGGAAGTTGATTAAATACCATTTGGAGGCATTTGATGTTCAAGCAAAAACGGCTGATTTTCGACAAAAGAGATAACACCCCCCCATTACGTCATGCTTCAGAAATGTGGAAAATGGTCCGTTTTCAAATGTTTTATTTTTGAACGTCAGTTCACATTTGTAGGTAGATCATCAGTGTTAGAGCTAAAATTAGCATGTTTAAAGTGATTTTCATGCTTCCAGGGGCTCAGGAAGTGAATTAAATACTATTTGGAGGCATTTAATGTTCAAGCAAAAACGGCTGATTTTTGACAAAAGAGATAACACCCCCCCATTCCGTCATGCTTCAGAAATGTGGAAAATGGTCCATTTACAAATGTTTTATTTTTGAACGTCAGTTCACATTTGTAGGTTGATCATCAGTGTTAGAGCTAAAATTAGCATGTTTAAAGTGAGTTTCATGCTTCCAGGGGCTCGGGAAGTGAATTAAATACTATTTGGAGGCATTTAATGTTCAAGCAAAAATGGCTGATTTTTGACAAAAGAGATAACACCCCCCCATTACGTCATGCTTCAGAAATGTGGAAAATGGTCCGTTTTCAAATGTTTTATTTTTGAACGTCAGTTCACATATGTAGGTTGATCATCAGTGTTAGAGCTAAAATTAGCATGTTTAAAGTGATTGTCATGCTTCCAGGGGCCCTAAACACAAGATTTATGGAATGGTAAGAAGTGCATGAAAATGGCCAGTTTACTCACTCTGAGTTCTCAAAAAGGGTTTCTTCACCCCGGGAAGTTAATTAAATACCATTTGGAGGCATTGAATGTTCAAGCAAAAATGGCTGATTTTTGACAAAAGAGATAACACCCCCCCATTACGTCATGCTTCAGAAATGTGGAAAATGGTCCGTTTTCAAATGTTTTATTTTTGAACGTCAGTTCACATTTGTAGGTTGATCATCAGTGTTAGAGCTAAAATTAGCATGTTTAAAGTGATTTTCATGCTTCCAGGGGCCCTAAACACAAGATTTATGGAATGGTTAAAAGTGCATGAAAATGGCCAATTTACTCACTCTGAGTTCTCAAAAAGGGTTTCTTCACCCCGGGAAGTTAATTAAATACCATTTGGAGGCATTTGATGTTCAAGCAAAAACGGCTGATTTTCGACAAAAGAGATAACACCCCCCCATTACGTCATGCTTCAGAAATGTGGAAAATGGTCCGTTTTCAAATGTTTTATTTTTGAACGTCAGTTCACATTTGTAGGTAGATCATCAGTGTTAGAGCTAAAATTAGCATGTTTAAAGTGATTTTCATGCTTCCAGGGGCTCAGGAAGTGAATTAAATACTATTTGGAGGCATTTAATGTTCAAGCAAAAACGGCTGATTTTTGACAAAAGAGATAACACCCCCCCATTACGTCATGCTTCAGAAATGTGGAAAATGGTCCATTTACAAATGTTTTATTTTTGAACGTCAGTTCACATTTGTAGGTTGATCATCAGTGTTAGAGCTAAAATTAGCATGTTTAAAGTGAGTTTCATGCTTCCAGGGGCTCGGGAAGTGAATTAAATACTATTTGGAGGCATTTAATGTTCAAGCAAAAATGGCTGATTTTTGACAAAAGAGATAACACCCCCCCATTACGTCATGCTTCAGAAATGTGGAAAATGGTCCGTTTTCAAATGTTTTATTTTTGAACGTCAGTTCACATATGTAGGTTGATCATCAGTGTTAGAGCTAAAATTAGCATGTTTAAAGTGATTGTCATGCTTCCAGGGGCCCTAAACACAAGATTTATGGAATGGTAAGAAGTGCATGAAAATGGCCAGTTTACTCACTCTGAGTTCTCAAAAAGGGTTTCTTCACCCCGGGAAGTTAATTAAATACCATTTGGAGGCATTGAATGTTCAAGCAAAAATGGCTGATTTTTGACAAAAGAGATAACACCCCCCCATTACGTCATGCTTCAGAAATGTGGAAAATGGTCCGTTTCAAATGTTTTATTTTTGAACGTCAGTTCACATTTGTAGGTTGATCATCAGTGTTAGAGCTAAAATTAGCATGTTTAAAGTGATTTTCATGCTTCCAGGGGCCCTAAACACAAGATTTATGGAATGGTTAAAAGTGCATGAAAATGGCCAATTTACTCACTCTGAGGGGCATATTATCAAGGGGGTTTATCTCCGCTTTTTTGGCTTTAAAAGCCAAGAAAGCGGAGATAAAATTATCTCCCTATTACCAAGCTGGCGCTAACACCAGTTAGTGACAGCTAATAGGAGATAGCGACCATCCTGGGCCCCGCTTTGCATGTCAGTGATATTTATCACTAATGACATGCAAAGTGGGCGTGCCAAGATGTTAGCGACTGGAAACAGTCCCTAACATCGCTATCTCCTATTACCAACTTTTGGAGATATTCGCGCTAAGCGCGAATATCTCCAAAAGCTAACACCTGCCCTGAGCAGTTCTTAGCCATGTTATCCAATGGGAGGTGGATAACATGGCTAAGAGCATTTACTCGATAATGCATGAATATCGCTGACTTTTCAGCGATATTCATGCATTGCGGCCGTTTTTTATCGCATTTGCGATAAACCTTGCTAATAGCAAGGTTTATCTGCGATAAAAATCGCCGATGTGCGGCGATAATTTCTGTCTCTAAACAAGTTAGAGACAAAAATTATCGCTAGTTGTTGGTAATATGCCCCTGAGTTCTCAAAAAGGGTTTCTTCACCCCGGGAAGTTAATTAAATACCATTTGGAGGCATTTGATGTTCAAGCAAAAACGGCTGATTTTCGACAAAAGAGATAACACCCCCCCATTACGTCATGCTTCAGAAATGTGGAAAATGGTCCGTTTTCAAATGTTTTATTTTTGAACGTCAGTTCACATTTGTAGGTAGATCATCAGTGTTAGAGCTAAAATTAGCATGTTTAAAGTGATTTTCATGCTTCCAGGGGCTCAGGAAGTGAATTAAATACTATTTGGAGGCATTTAATGTTCAAGCAAAAACGGCTGATTTTTGACAAAAGAGATAACACCCCCCCATTACGTCATGCTTCAGAAATGTGGAAAATGGTCCATTTACAAATGTTTTATTTTTGAACGTCAGTTCACATTTGTAGGTTGATCATCAGTGTTAGAGCTAAAATTAGCATGTTTAAAGTGAGTTTCATGCTTCCAGGGGCTCGGGAAGTGAATTAAATACTATTTGGAGGCATTTAATGTTCAAGCAAAAATGGCTGATTTTTGACAAAAGAGATAACACCCCCCCATTACGTCATGCTTCAGAAATGTGGAAAATGGTCCGTTTTCAAATGTTTTATTTTTGAACGTCAGTTCACATATGTAGGTTGATCATCAGTGTTAGAGCTAAAATTAGCATGTTTAAAGTGAGTTTCAAGCTTCCAGGGGCCCTAAACACAAGATTTATGGAATGGTTAAAAATGCATGAAAATGGCCAATTTACTCACTCTGAGTTCTCAAAAAGGGTTTCTTCACCCCGGGAAGTTAATTAAATACCATTTGGAGGCATTTAATGTTCAAGCAAAAACGGCTGATTTTCGACAAAAGAGATAACACCCCCCCGTTACGTCATGCTTCAGAAATGTGGAAAATGGTCCGTTTTCAAATGTTTTATTTTTGAACGTCAGTTCACATTTGTAGGTGGATCATCAGTGTTAGAGCTAAAATTAGCATGTTTAAAGTGATTTTCATGCTTCCAGGGGCTCGGGAAGTGAATTAAATACTATTTGGAGGCATTTAATGTTCAAGCAAAAACGGCTGATTTTTGACAAAAGAGATAACACCCCCCCATTACGTCATGCTTCAGAAATGTGGAAAATGGTCTGTTTTCAAATGTTTTATTTTTGAACATCAGTTCACATTTGTAGGTTGATCATCAGTGTTAGAGCTAAAATTAGCATGTTTAAAGTGAGTTTCATGCTTCCAGGGGCCCTAAAGACAAGATTTATGGAATGGTTAAAAGTGCATGAAAATGGCCAATTTACTCACTCTGAGTTCTCAAAAAGGGTTTCTTCACCCCGGGAAGTTAATTAAATACCAGTGGAGGCATTTAATGTTCAAGCAAAAACGGCTGATTTTCGACAAAAGAGATAACACCCCCCCATTACGTCATGCTTCAGAAATGTGGAAAATGATCCGTTTTCAAATGTTTTATTTTTGAACGTCAGTTCACATTTGTAGGTGGATCATTAGTGTTAGAGCTAAAATTAGCATGTTTAAAGTGATTTTCATGCTTCCAGGGGCTCGGGAAGTGAATTAAATACTATTTGGAGGCATTTAATGTTCAAGCAAAAACGGCTGATTTTTGACAAAAGAGATAACACCCCCCCATTACGTCATGTTTCAGAAATGTGGAAAATGGTCCATTTTCAAATGTTTTATTTTTGAACGTCAGTTCACATTTTTAGGTCGATCATCAGTGTTAGAGCTAAAATTAGCATGTTTAAAGTGATTTTCATGCTTCCAGGGGCCCTAAACACAAGATTTATGGAATGGTTAAAAGTGCATGAAAATGGCCAATTTACTCACTCTGAGTTCTCAAAAAGGGTTTCTTCACCCCGGGAAGTTAATTAAATACCATTTGGAGGCATTGAATGTTCAAGCAAAAGTGGCTGATTTTCGACAAAAGAGATAACACCCCCCCAATACGTCATGCTTCAGAAATGTGGAGACTGGTCCGTTTTCAAATGTTTTATTTTTGAACGTCAGTTCACATTTGTAGGTTGATCATCAGTGTTAGAGCTAAAAATTAGCATGTTTAAAGTGATTTTCATGCTTCCAGGGGCTCGGGAAGTGAATTAAATACTATTTGGAGGCATTTAATGTTCAAGCAAAAACGGCTGATTTTTGACAAAAGAGATAACACCCCCCCATTACGTCATGCTTCAGAAATGTGGAAAATGGTCAGTTTTCAAATGTTTTATTTTTGAACGTCAGTTCACATTTGTAGGTGGATCATCAGTGTTAGAGCTAAAATTAGCATGTTTAAAGTGATTTTCATGCTTCCAGGGGCTCGGGAAGTGAATTAAATACTATTTGGAGGCATTTAATGTTCAAGCAAAAACTGCTGATTTTTGACAAAAGAGATAACACCCCCCCATTACGTCATGCTTCAGAAATGTGGAAAATGGTCCGTTTTCAAATGTTTTTATATTTGAACGTCAGTTCACATTTGTAGGTGGATCATCAGTGTTAGAGCTAAAATTAGCATGTTTAAAGTGATTTTCATGCTTCCAGGGGCCCTAAACACAAGATTTATGGAATGGTTAAAAGTGCATGAAAATGGCCAATTTACTCACTCTGAGTTCTCAATAGGGGTTTCTTCACCCCGGGAAGTTAATTAAATACCATTTGGAGGCATTTAATGTTCAAGCAAAAACGGCTGATTTTCGACAAAAGAGATAACACCCTACCATTACGTCATGCTTCAGAAATGTGGAAAATGGTCCGTTTTCAAATGTTTTATTTTTGAACGTCAGTTCACATTTGTAGGTGGATCATCAGTGTTAGAGCTAAAATTAGCATGTTGAAAGTGATTTTCATGCTTCCAGGGGCTCGGGAAGTGAATTAAATACTATTTGGAGGCATTTAATGTTCAAGCAAAAACGGCTGATTTTTGACAAAAGAGATAACACCCCCCCATTACGTCATGCTTCAGAAATGTGGAAAATGGTCCGTTTTCAAATGTTTTATTTTTGAACGTCAGTTCACATTTGTAGGTGGATCATCAGTGTTAGAGCTAAAATTAGCATGTTTAAAGTGATTTTCATGCTTCCAGGGGCCCTAAACACAAGATTTATGGAATGGTTAAAAGTGCATGAAAATGGCCAATTTACTCACTCTGAGTTCTCAAAAAGGGTTTCTTCACCCCGGGAAGTTAATTAAATACCATTTGGAGGCATTTAATGTTCAAGCAAAAACGGCTGATTTTCGACAAAAGAGATAACACCCCCCCATTACGTCATGCTTCAGAAATGTGGAAAATGGTCCGTTTTCAAATGTTTTATTTTTGAACATCAGTTTACATTTGTAGGTGGATCATCAGTGTTAGAGCTAAAATTAGCATGTTTAAAGTGATTTTCATGCTTCCAGGGGCCCTAAACACAAGATTTATGGAATGGTTAAAAGTGCATGAAAATGGCCAATTTACTCACTCTGAGTTCTCAAAAAGGGTTTCTTCACCCCGGGAAGTTAATTAAATACCATTTGGAGGCATTGAATGTTCAAGCAAAAACGGCTGATTTTCGACAGAAGAGATAACACCCCCCATTACGTCATGCTTCAGAAATGTGGAGACTGGTCCATTTTCAAATGTTTTATTTTTGAACGTCAGTTCACATTTGTAGGTTGATCATCAGTGTTACAGCTAAAATTAGCATGTTTAAAGTTATTTTCATGCTTCCAGGGGCCCGGGAAGTGAATTAAATACTATTTGGAGTCATTTAATGTTCAAGCAAAAACGGCTGATTTTTGACAAAAGAGATAACACCCCCCCATTACGTCATGCTTCAGAAATGTGGAAAATGGTCCGTTTTCAAATGTTTTATTTTTGAACGTCAGTTCACATTTGTAGGTTGATCATCAGTGTTAGAGCTAAAATTAGCATGTTTAAAGTGATTTTCATGCTTCCAGGGGCCCTAAACACAAGATTTATGGAATGGTTAAAAGTGCATGAAAATGGCCAATTTACTCACTCTGAGTTCTCAAAAAGGGTTTCTTCACCCCGGGAAGTTAATTAAATACCATTTGGAGGCATTTGATGTTCAAGCAAAAACGGCTGATTTTCGACAAAAGAGATAACACCCCACCATTACGTCATGCTTCAGAAATGTGGAAAATGGTCCGTTTTCAAATGTTTTATTTTTGAACGTCAGTTCACATTTGTAGGTAGATCATCAGTGTTAGAGCTAAAATTAGCATGTTTAAAGTGATTTTCGTGCTTCCAGGGGCTCGGGAAGTGAATTAAATACTATTTGGAGGCATTTAATGTTCAAGCAAAAACGGCTGATTTTTGACAAAAGAGATAACACCCCCCATTACGTCATGCTTCAGAAATGTGGAAAATGGTCCATTTACAAATGTTTTATTTTTGAACGTCAGTTCACATTTGTAGGTTGATCATCGGTGTTAGAGCTAAAATTAGCATGTTTAAAGTGAGTTTCATGCTTCCAGGGGCTCGGGAAGTGAATTAAATACTATTTGGAGGCATTTAATGTTCAAGCAAAAATGGCTGATTTTTGACAAAAGAGATAACACCCCCCCATTATGTCATGCTTCAGAAATGTGGAAAATGGTCCGTTTTCAAATGTTTTATTTTTGAACGTCAGTTCACATTTGTAGGTTGATCATCAGTGTTAGAGCTAAAATTAGCATGTTTAAAGTGAGTTTCAAGCTTCCAGGGGCCCTAAACACAAGATTTATGGAATGGTTAAAAATGCATGAAAATGGCCAATTTACTCACTCTGAGTTCTCAAAAAGGGTTTCTTCACCCCGGGAAGTTAATTAAATACCATTTGGAGGCATTTAATGTTCAAGCAAAAACGGCTGATTTTCGACAAAAGAGATAACACCCCCCCATTACGTCATGCTTCAGAAATGTGGAAAATGATCCGTTTTCAAATGTTTTATTTTTGAACGTCAGTTCACATTTGTAGGTGGATCATCAGTGTTAGAGCTAAAATTAGCATGTTTAAAGTGATTTTCATGCTTCCAGGGGCTCGGGAAGTGAATTAAATACTATTTGGAGGCATTTAATGTTCAAGCAAAAACGGCTGATTTTTGACAAAAGAGATAACACCCCCCCATTACGTCATGTTTCAGAAATGTGGAAAATGGTCCATTTTCAAATGTTTTATTTTTGAACATCAGTTCACATTTGTAGGTGGATCATCAGTGTTAGAGCTAAAATTAGCATGTTTAAAGTGATTTTCATGCTTCCAGGGGCCCTAAACACAAGATTTATGGAATGGTTAAAAGTGCATGAAAATGGCCAATTTACTCACTCTGAGTTCTCAAAAAGGGTTTCTTCACCCCGGGAAGTTAATTAAATACCATTTGGAGGCATTTAATGTTCAAGCAAAAACGGCTGATTTTCGACAAAAGAGATAACACCCTACCATTACGTCATGCTTCAGAAATGTGGAAAATGGTCCGTTTTCAAATGTTTTATTTTTGAACGTCAGTTCACATTTGTAGGTGGATCATCAGTGTTAGAGCTAAAATTAGCATGTTGAAAGTGATTTTCATGCTTCCAGGGGCTCGGGAAGTGAATTAAATACTATTTGGGGGCATTTAATGTTCAAGCAAAAACGGCTGATTTTTGACAAAAGAGATAACACCCCCCCATTACGTCATGCTTCAGAAATGTGGAAAATGGTCCGTTTTCAAATGTTTTATTTTTGAACGTCAGTTCACATTTGTAGGTGGATCATCAGTGTTAGAGCTAAAATTAGCATGTTTAAAGTGATTTTCATGCTTCCAGGGGCCCTAAACACAAGATTTATGGAATGGTTAAAAGTGCATGAAAATGGCCAATTTACTCACTCTGAGTTCTCAAAAAGGGTTTCTTCACCCCGGGAAGTTAATTAAATACCATTTGGAGGCATTTAATGTTCAAGCAAAAACGGCTGATTTTCGACAAAAGAGATAACACCCCCCCATTACGTCATGCTTCAGAAATGTGGAAAATGGTCCATTTTCAAATGTTTTATTTTTGAACATCAGTTTACATTTGTAGGTGGATCATCAGTGTTAGAGCTAAAATTAGCATGTTTAAAGTGATTTTCATGCTTCCAGGGGCCCTAAACACAAGATTTATGGAATGGTTAAAAGTGCATGAAAATGGCCAATTTACTCACTCTGAGTTCTCAAAAAGGGTTTCTTCACCCCGGGAAGTGAATTAAATACCATTTGGAGGCATTGAATGTTCAAGCAAAAACGGCTGATTTTCGACAGAAGAGATAACACCCCCCCATTACGTCATGCTTCAGAAATGTGGAAAATGGTCCGTTTTCAAATGTTTTATTTTTGAACGTCAGTTCACATTTGTAGGTTGATCATCAGTGTTAGAGCTAAAATTAGCATGTTTAAAGTGATTTTCATGCTTCCAGGGGCCCTAAACACAAGATTTATGGAATGGTTAAAAGTGCATGAAAATGGCCAATTTACTCACTCTGAGTTCTCAAAAAGGGTTTCTTCACCCCGGGAAGTTAATTAAATACCATTTGGAGGCATTTGATGTTCAAGCAAAAACGGCTGATTTTCGACAAAAGAGATAACACCCCACCATTACGTCATGCTTCAGAAATGTGGAAAATGGTCCGTTTTCAAATGTTTTATTTTTGAACGTCAGTTCACATTTGTAGGTAGATCATCAGTGTTAGAGCTAAAATTAGCATGTTTAAAGTGATTTTCGTGCTTCCAGGGGCTCGGGAAGTGAATTAAATACTATTTGGAGGCATTTAATGTTCAAGCAAAAACGGCTGATTTTTGACAAAAGAGATAACACCCCCCATTACGTCATGCTTCAGAAATGTGGAAAATGGTCCATTTACAAATGTTTTATTTTTGAACGTCAGTTCACATTTGTAGGTTGATCATCAGTGTTAGAGCTAAAATTAGCATGTTTAAAGTGAGTTTCATGCTTCCAGGGGCTCGGGAAGTGAATTAAATACTATTTGGAGGCATTTAATGTTCAAGCAAAAATGGCTGATTTTTGACAAAAGAGATAACACCCCCCCATTATGTCATGCTTCAGAAATGTGGAAAATGGTCCGTTTTCAAATGTTTTATTTTTGAACGTCAGTTCACATTTGTAGGTTGATCATCAGTGTTAGAGCTAAAATTAGCATGTTTAAAGTGAGTTTCAAGCTTCCAGGGGCCCTAAACACAAGATTTATGGAATGGTTAAAAATGCATGAAAATGGCCAATTTACTCACTCTGAGTTCTCAAAAAGGGTTTCTTCACCCCGGGAAGTTAATTAAATACCATTTGGAGGCATTTAATGTTCAAGCAAAAACGGCTGATTTTCGACAAAAGAGATAACACCCCCCCATTACGTCATGCTTCAGAAATGTGGAAAATGATCCGTTTTCAAATGTTTTATTTTTGAACGTCAGTTCACATTTGTAGGTGGATCATCAGTGTTAGAGCTAAAATTAGCATGTTTAAAGTGATTTTCATGCTTCCAGGGGCTCGGGAAGTGAATTAAATACTATTTGGAGGCATTTAATGTTCAAGCAAAAACGGCTGATTTTTGACAAAAGAGATAACACCCCCCCATTACGTCATGTTTCAGAAATGTGGAAAATGGTCCATTTTCAAATGTTTTATTTTTGAACGTCAGTTCACATTTTTAGGTCGATCATCAGTGTTAGAGCTAAAATTAGCATGTTTAAAGTGATTTTCATGCTTCCAGGGGCCCTAAACACAAGATTTATGGAATGGTTAAAAGTGCATGAAAATGGCCAATTTACTCACTCTGAGTTCTCAAAAAGGGTTTCTTCACCCCGGGAAGTTAATTAAATACCATTTGGAGGCATTGAATGTTCAAGCAAAAACGGCTGATTTTCGACAAAAGAGATAATACCCCCCCATTACGTCATGCTTCAGAAATGTGGAGACTGGTCCGTTTTCAAATGTTTTATTTTTGAACGTCAGTTCACATTTGTAGGTTGATCATCAGTGTTAGAGCTAAAATTAGCATGTTTAAAGTGATTTTCATGCTTCCAGGGGCTCGGGAAGTGAATTAAATACTATTTGGAGGCATTTAATGTTCAAGCAAAAATGGCTGATTTTTGACAAAAGAGATAACACCCCCCCATTACGTCATGCTTCAGAAATGTGGAAAATGGTCCGTTTTCAAATGTTTTATTTTTGAACGTCAGTTCACATTTGTAGGTTGATCATCAGTGTTAGAGCTAAAATTAGCATGTTTAAAGTGAGTTTCAAGCTTCCAGGGGCCCTAAACACAAGATTTATGGAATGGTTAAAAATCATGAAAATGGCCAATTTACTCACTGTGAGTTCTCAAAAAGGGTTTCTTCACCCCGGGAAGTTAATAAAATACCATTTGGAGGCATTTAATGTTCAAGGAAAAAGGCTGATTTTCGACAAAAGAGATAACACCCCCCCATTACGTCATGCTTCAGAAATGTGGAAAATGATCCATTTTCAAATGTTTTATTTTTGAACGTCAGTTCACATTTGCAGGTGGATCATCAGTGTTAGAGCTAAAATTAGCATGTTTAAAGTGATTTTCATGCTTCCAGGGGCTCGGGAAGTGAATTAAATACTATTTGGAGGCATTTAATGTTCAAGCAAAAACGGCTGATTTTTGACAAAAGAGATAAACCCCCCCATTACGTCATGCTTCAGAAATGTGGAAAATGGTCTGTTTTCAAATGTTTTATTTTTGAACGTCAGTTCACATTTGTAGGTTGATCATCAGTGTTAGAGCTAAAATTAGCATGTTTAAAGTGATTTTCATGCTTCCAGGGGCCCTAAACACAAGATTTATGGAATGGTTAAAAGTGCATGAAAATGGCCAATTTACTCACTCTGAGTTCTCAAAAAGGGTTTCTGCACCCCGGGAAGTTAATTAAATACCATTTGGAGGCATTTAATGTTCAAGCAAAAGTGGCTGATTTTCGACAAAAGAGATAACACCCCCCCATTACGTCATGCTTCAGAAATGTGGAGACTGGTCCGTTTTCAAATGTTCTATTTTTGAACGTCAGTTCACATTTGTAGGTTGATCATCAGTGTTAGAGCTAAAAATTAGCATGTTTAAAGTGATTTTCATGCTTCCAGGGGCTCGGGAAGTGAATTAAATACTATTTGGAGGCATTTAATGTTCAAGCAAAAACGGCTGATTTTTGACAAAAGAGATAACACCCCCCCATTACGTCATGCTTCAGAAATGTGGAAAATGGTCCGTTTTCAAATGTTTTATTTTTGAACGTCAGTTCACATTTGTAGGTTGATCAATAGTGTTAGAGCTAAAATTAGCATGTTTAAAGTGATTTTCATGCTTCCAGGGGCCCTAAACACAAGATTTATGGAATGGTTAAAAGTGCATGAAAATGGCCAATTTACTCACTCTGAGTTCTCAAAAAGGGTTTCTTCACCCCGAGAAGTTAATTAAATACCATTTGGAGGCATTTAATGTTCAAGCAAAAACGGCTGATTTTCGACAAAAGAGATAACACCCCCCCATTACGTCATGCTTCAGAAATGTGGAGACTGGTCCGTTTTCAAATGTTTTATTTTTGAACGTCAGTTCACATTTGTAGGTTGATCATCAGTGTTAGAGCTAAAATTAGCATGTTTAAAGTGAGTTTCATGCTTCAAGGGGCCCTAAACACAAGATTTATGGAATGGTTAAAAGTGCATGAAAATGGCCAATTTACTCACTCTGAGTTCTCAAAAAGGGTTTCTTCACCCCGGGAAGTTAATTAAATACCATTTGGAGGCATTTAATGTTCAAGCAAAAACGGCTGATTTTCGACAAAAGAGATAACACCCCCCCATTACGTCATGCTTCAGAAATGTGGAAAATGGTCCGTTTTCAAATGTTTTATTTTTGAACGTCAGTTCACATTTGTAGGTGGATCATCAGTGTTAGAGCTAAAATTAGCATGTTTAAAGTGATTTTCATGCTTCCAGGGGCTCGGGAAGTGAATTAAATACTATTTGGAGGCATTTAATGTTCAAGCAAAAACGGCTGATTTTTGACAAAAGAGATAACACCCCCCCATTACGTCATGCTTCAGAAATGTGGAAAATGGTCAGTTTCAAATGTTTTATTTTTGAACGTCAGTTCACATTTGTAGGTTGATCATCAGTGTTAGAGCTAAAATTAGCATGTTTAAAGTGATTTTCATGCTTCAAGGGGCCCTAAACACAAGATTTATGGAATGGTTAAAAGTGCATGAAAATGGCCAATTTACTCACTCTGAGTTCTCAAAAAGGCTTTCTTCACCCCGAGAAGTTAATTAAATACCATTTGGAGGCATTTAATGTTCAAGCAAAAACGGCTGATTTTCGACAAAAGAGATAACACCCCCCCATTACGTCATGCTTCAGAAATGTGGAGACTGGTCCGTTTTCAAATGTTTTATTTTTGAACGTCAGTTCACATTTGTAGGTTGATCATCAGTGTTAGAGCTAAAATTAGCATGTTTAAAGTGAGTTTCATGCTTCAAGGGGCCCTAAACACAAGATTTATGGAATGGTTAAAAGTGCATGAAAATGGCAAATTTACTCACTCTGAGTTCTCAAAAAGGGTTTCTTCACCCCGGGAAGTTAATTAAATACCATTTGGAGGCATTTAATGTTCAAGCAAAAACGGCTGATTTTCGACAAAAGAGATAACACCCTACCATTACGTCATGCTTCAGAAATGTGGAAAATGGTCCGTTTTCAAATGTTTTATTTTTGAACGTCAGTTCACATTTGTAGGTGAATCATCAGTGTTAGAGCTAAAATTAGCATGTTGAAAGTGATTTTCATGCTTCCAGGGGCTCGGGAAGTGAATTAAATACTATTTGGAGGCATTTAATGTTCAAGCAAAAACGGCTGATTTTTGACAAAAGAGATAACACCCCCCCATTACGTCATGCTTCAGAAATGTGGAAAATGGTCCGTTTTCAAATGTTTTATTTTTGAACGTCAGTTCACATTTGTAGGTTGATCATCAGTGTTAGAGCTAAAATTAGCATGTTTAAAGTGATTTTCATGCTTCCAGGGGCCCTAAACACAAGATTTATGGAATGGTTAAAAGTGCATGAAAATGGCCAATTTACTCACTCTGAGTTCTCAAAAAGGGTTTCTTCACCCCGGGAAGTTAATTAAATACCATTTGGAGGCATTTGATGTTCAAGCAAAAACGGCTGATTTTCGACAAAAGAGATAACACCCCACCATTACGTCATGCTTCAGAAATGTGGAAAATGGTCCGTTTTCAAATGTTTTATTTTTGAACGTCAGTTCACATTTGTAGGTAGATCATCAGTGTTAGAGCTAAAATTAGCATGTTTAAAGTGATTTTCGTGCTTCCAGGGGCTCGGGAAGTGAATTAAATACTATTTGGAGGCATTTAATGTTCAAGCAAAAACGGCTGATTTTTGACAAAAGAGATAACACCCCCCATTACGTCATGCTTCAGAAATGTGGAAAATGGTCCATTTACAAATGTTTTATTTTTGAACGTCAGTTCACATTTGTAGGTTGATCATCAGTGTTAGAGCTAAAATTAGCATGTTTAAAGTGAGTTTCATGCTTCCAGGGGCTCGGGAAGTGAATTAAATACTATTTGGAGGCATTTAATGTTCAAGCAAAAATGGCTGATTTTTGACAAAAGAGATAACACCCCCCCATTATGTCATGCTTCAGAAATGTGGAAAATGGTCCGTTTTCAAATGTTTTATTTTTGAACGTCAGTTCACATTTGTAGGTTGATCATCAGTGTTAGAGCTAAAATTAGCATGTTTAAAGTGAGTTTCAAGCTTCCAGGGGCCCTAAACACAAGATTTATGGAATGGTTAAAAATGCATGAAAATGGCCAATTTACTCACTCTGAGTTCTCAAAAAGGGTTTCTTCACCCCGGGAAGTTAATTAAATACCATTTGGAGGCATTTAATGTTCAAGCAAAAACGGCTGATTTTCGACAAAAGAGATAACACCCCCCCATTACGTCATGCTTCAGAAATGTGGAAAATGATCCGTTTTCAAATGTTTTATTTTTGAACGTCAGTTCACATTTGTAGGTGGATCATCAGTGTTAGAGCTAAAATTAGCATGTTTAAAGTGATTTTCATGCTTCCAGGGGCTCGGGAAGTGAATTAAATACTATTTGGAGGCATTTAATGTTCAAGCAAAAATGGCTGATTTTTGACAAAAGAGATAACACCCCCCCATTACGTCATGTTTCAGAAATGTGGAAAATGGTCCATTTTCAAATGTTTTATTTTTGAACGTCAGTTCACATTTGTAGGTGGATCATCAGTGTTAGAGCTAAAATTAGCATGTTTAAAGTGATTTTCATGCTTCCAGGGGCCCTAAACACAAGATTTATGGAATGGTTAAAAGTGCATGAAAATGGCCAATTTACTCACTCTGAGTTCTCAAAAAGGGTTTCTTCACCCCGGGAAGTTAATTAAATACCATTTGGAGGCATTTAATGTTCAAGCAAAAACGGCTGATTTTCGACAAAAGAGATAACACCCCCCCATTACGTCATGCTTCAGAAATGTGGAAAATGATCCGTTTTCAAATGTTTTATTTTTGAACGTCAGTTCACATTTGTAGGTGGATCATCAGTGTTAGAGCTAAAATTAGCATGTTTAAAGTGATTTTCATGCTTCCAGGGGCTCGGGAAGTGAATTAAATACTATTTGGAGGCATTTAATGTTCAAGCAAAAACGGCTGATTTTTGACAAAAGAGATAACACCCCCCCATTACGTCATGTTTCAGAAATGTGGAAAATGGTCCATTTTCAAATGTTTTATTTTTGAACGTCAGTTCACATTTGTAGGTGGATCATCAGTGTTAGAGCTAAAATTAGCATGTTTAAAGTGATTTTCATGCTTCCAGGGGCCCTAAACACAAGATTTATGGAATGGTTAAAAGTGCATGAAAATGGCCAATTTACTCACTCTGAGTTCTCAAAAAGGGTTTCTTCACCCCGGGAAGTTAATTAAATACCATTTGGAGGCATTTAATGTTCAAGCAAAAACGGCTGATTTTCGACAAAAGAGATAACACCCTACCATTACGTCATGCTTCAGAAATGTGGAAAATGGTCCGTTTTCAAATGTTTTATTTTTGAACGTCAGTTCACATTTGTAGGTGGATCATCAGTGTTAGAGCTAAAATTAGCATGTTGAAAGTGATTTTCATGCTTCCAGGGGCTCGGGAAGTGAATTAAATACTATTTGGAGGCATTTAATGTTCAAGCAAAAACGGCTGATTTTTGACAAAAGAGATAACACCCCCCCATTACGTCATGCTTCAGAAATGTGGAAAATGGTCCGTTTTCAAATGTTTTATTTTTGAACGTCAGTTCACATTTGTAGGTGGATCATCAGTGTTAGAGCTAAAATTAGCATGTTTAAAGTGATTTTCATGCTTCCAGGGGCCCTAAACACAAGATTTATGGAATGGTTAAAAGTGCATGAAAATGGCCAATTTACTCACTCTGAGTTCTCAAAAAGGGTTTCTTCACCCCAGGAAGTTAATTAAATACCATTTGGAGGCATTTAATGTTCAAGCAAAAACGGCTGATTTTCGACAAAAGAGATAACACCCCCCCATTACGTCATGCTTCAGAAATGTGGAAAATGGTCCGTTTTCAAATGTTTTATTTTTGAACATCAGTTTACATTTGTAGGTGGATCATCAGTGTTAGAGCTAAAATTAGCATGTTTAAAGTGATTTTCATGCTTCCAGGGGCCCTAAACACAAGATTTATGGAATGGTTAAAAGTGCATGAAAATGGCCAATTTACTCACTCTGAGTTCTCAAAAAGGGTTTCTTCACCCCGGGAAGTTAATTAAATACCATTTGGAGGCATTGAATGTTCAAGCAAAAACAGCTGATTTTCGACAGAAGAGATAACACCCCCCCATTACGTCATGCTTCAGAAATGTGGAGACTGGTCCATTTTCAAATGTTTTATTTTTGAACGTCAGTTCACATTTGTAGGTTGATCATCAGTGTTAGAGCTAAAATTAGCATGTTTAAAGTTATTTTCATGCTTCCAGGGGCCCGGGAAGTGAATTAAATACTATTTGGAGTCATTTAATGTTCAAGCAAAAACGGCTGATTTTTGACAAAAGAGATAACACCCCCCCATTACGTCATGCTTCAGAAATGTGGAAAATGGTCCGTTTTCAAATGTTTTATTTTTGAACGTCCGTTCACATTTGTAGGTTGATCATCAGTGTTAGAGCTAAAATTAGCATGTTTAAAGTGATTTTCATGCTTCCAGGGGCCCTAAACACAAGATTTATGGAATGGTTAAAAGTGCATGAAAATGGCCAATTTACTCACTCTGAGTTCTCAAAAAGGGTTTCTTCACCCCGGGAAGTTAATTAAATACCATTTGGAGGCATTTGATGTTCAAGCAAAAACGGCTGATTTTCGACAAAAGAGATAACACCCCACCATTACGTCATGCTTCAGAAATGTGGAAAATGGTCCGTTTTCAAATGTTTTATTTTTGAACGTCAGTTCACATTTGTAGGTAGATCATCAGTGTTAGAGCTAAAATTAGCATGTTTAAAGTGATTTTCGTGCTTCCAGGGGCTCGGGAAGTGAATTAAATACTATTTGGAGGCATTTAATGTTCAAGCAAAAACGGCTGATTTTTGACAAAAGAGATAACACCCCCCATTACGTCATGCTTCAGAAATGTGGAAAATGGTCCATTTACAAATGTTTTATTTTTGAACGTCAGTTCACATTTGTAGGTTGATCATCAGTGTTAGAGCTAAAATTAGCATGTTTAAAGTGAGTTTCATGCTTCCAGGGGCTCGGGAAGTGAATTAAATACTATTTGGAGGCATTTAATGTTCAAGCAAAAATGGCTGATTTTTGACAAAAGAGATAACACCCCCCCATTATGTCATGCTTCAGAAATGTGGAAAATGGTCCGTTTTCAAATGTTTTATTTTTGAACGTCAGTTCACATTTGTAGGTTGATCATCAGTGTTAGAGCTAAAATTAGCATGTTTAAAGTGAGTTTCAAGCTTCCAGGGGCCCTAAACACAAGATTTATGGAATGGTTAAAAATGCATGAAAATGGCCAATTTACTCACTCTGAGTTCTCAAAAAGGGTTTCTTCACCCCGGGAAGTTAATTAAATACCATTTGGAGGCATTTAATGTTCAAGCAAAAACGGCTGATTTTCGACAAAAGAGATAACACCCCCCCATTACGTCATGCTTCAGAAATGTGGAAAATGATCCGTTTTCAAATGTTTTATTTTTGAACGTCAGTTCACATTTGTAGGTGGATCATCAGTGTTAGAGCTAAAATTAGCATGTTTAAAGTGATTTTCATGCTTCCAGGGGCTCGGGAAGTGAATTAAATACTATTTGGAGGCATTTAATGTTCAAGCAAAAACGGCTGATTTTTGACAAAAGAGATAACACCCCCCCATTACGTCATGTTTCAGAAATGTGGAAAATGGTCCATTTTCAAATGTTTTATTTTTGAACGTCAGTTCACATTTTTAGGTCGATCATCAGTGTTAGAGCTAAAATTAGCATGTTTAAAGTGATTTTCATGCTTCCAGGGGCCCTAAACACAAGATTTATGGAATGGTTAAAAGTGCATGAAAATGGCCAATTTACTCACTCTGAGTTCTCAAAAAGGGTTTCTTCACCCCGGGAAGTTAATTAAATACCATTTGGAGGCATTGAATGTTCAAGCAAAAACGGCTGATTTTCGACAAAAGAGATAATACCCCCCCATTACGTCATGCTTCAGAAATGTGGAGACTGGTCCGTTTTCAAATGTTTTATTTTTGAACGTCAGTTCACATTTGTAGGTTGATCATCAGTGTTAGAGCTAAAATTAGCATGTTTAAAGTGATTTTCATGCTTCCAGGGGCTCGGGAAGTGAATTAAATACTATTTGGAGGCATTTAATGTTCAAGCAAAAATGGCTGATTTTTGACAAAAGAGATAACACCCCCCCATTACGTCATGCTTCAGAAATGTGGAAAATGGTCCGTTTTCAAATGTTTTATTTTTGAACGTCAGTTCACATTTGTAGGTTGATCATCAGTGTTAGAGCTAAAATTAGCATGTTTAAAGTGAGTTTCAAGCTTCCAGGGGCCCTAAACACAAGATTTATGGAATGGTTAAAAATCATGAAAATGGCCAATTTACTCACTGTGAGTTCTCAAAAAGGGTTTCTTCACCCCGGGAAGTTAATAAAATACCATTTGGAGGCATTTAATGTTCAAGCAAAAACGGCTGATTTTCGACAAAAGAGATAACACCCCCCCATTACGTCATGCTTCAGAAATGTGGAAAATGATCCATTTTCAAATGTTTTATTTTTGAACGTCAGTTCACATTTGCAGGTGGATCATCAGTGTTAGAGCTAAAATTAGCATGTTTAAAGTGATTTTCATGCTTCCAGGGGCTCGGGAAGTGAATTAAATACTATTTGGAGGCATTTAATGTTCAAGCAAAAACGGCTGATTTTTGACAAAAGAGATAAACCCCCCCATTACGTCATGCTTCAGAAATGTGGAAAATGGTCTGTTTTCAAATGTTTTATTTTTGAACGTCAGTTCACATTTGTAGGTTGATCATCAGTGTTAGAGCTAAAATTAGCATGTTTAAAGTGATTTTCATGCTTCCAGGGGCCCTAAACACAAGATTTATGGAATGGTTAAAAGTGCATGAAAATGGCCAATTTACTCACTCTGAGTTCTCAAAAAGGGTTTCTGCACCCCGGGAAGTTAATTAAATACCATTTGGAGGCATTTAATGTTCAAGCAAAAGTGGCTGATTTTCGACAAAAGAGATAACACCCCCCCATTACGTCATGCTTCAGAAATGTGGAGACTGGTCCGTTTTCAAATGTTTTATTTTTGAACGTCAGTTCACATTTGTAGGTTGATCATCAGTGTTAGAGCTAAAAATTAGCATGTTTAAAGTGATTTTCATGCTTCCAGGGGCTCGGGAAGTGAATTAAATACTATTTGGAGGCATTTAATGTTCAAGCAAAAACGGCTGATTTTTGACAAAAGAGATAACACCCCCCCATTACGTCATGCTTCAGAAATGTGGAAAATGGTCCGTTTTCAAATGTTTTATTTTTGAACGTCAGTTCACATTTGTAGGTTGATCAATAGTGTTAGAGCTAAAATTAGCATGTTTAAAGTGATTTTCATGCTTCCAGGGGCCCTAAACACAAGATTTTTGGAATGGTTAAAAGTGCATGAAAATGGCCAATTTACTCACTCTGAGTTCTCAAAAAGGGTTTCTTCACCCCGAGAAGTTAATTAAATACCATTTGGAGGCATTTAATGTTCAAGCAAAAACGGCTGATTTTCGACAAAAGAGATAACACCCCCCCATTACGTCATGCTTCAGAAATGTGGAGACTGGTCCGTTTTCAAATGTTTTATTTTTGAACGTCAGTTCACATTTGTAGGTTGATCATCAGTGTTAGAGCTAAAATTAGCATGTTTAAAGTGAGTTTCATGCTTCAAGGGGCCCTAAACACAAGATTTATGGAATGGTTAAAAGTGCATGAAAATGGCCAATTTACTCACTCTGAGTTCTCAAAAAGGGTTTCTTCACCCCGGGAAGTTAATTAAATACCATTTGGAGGCATTTAATGTTCAAGCAAAAACGGCTGATTTTCGACAAAAGAGATAACACCCCCCCATTACGTCATGCTTCAGAAATGTGGAAAATGGTCCGTTTTCAAATGTTTTATTTTTGAACGTCAGTTCACATTTGTAGGTAGATCATCAGTGTTAGAGCTAAAATTAGCATGTTTAAAGTGATTTTCGTGCTTCCAGGGGCTCGGGAAGTGAATTAAATACTATTTGGAGGCATTTAATGTTCAAGCAAAAACGGCTGATTTTTGACAAAAGAGATAACACCCCCCATTACGTCATGCTTCAGAAATGTGGAAAATGGTCCATTTACAAATGTTTTATTTTTGAACGTCAGTTCACATTTGTAGGTTGATCATCAGTGTTAGAGCTAAAATTAGCATGTTTAAAGTGAGTTTCATGCTTCCAGGGGCTCGGGAAGTGAATTAAATACTATTTGGAGGCATTTAATGTTCAAGCAAAAATGGCTGATTTTTGACAAAAGAGATAACACCCCCCCATTACGTCATGCTTCAGAAATGTGGAAAATGGTCCGTTTTCAAATGTTTTATTTTTGAACGTCAGTTCACATTTGTAGGTTGATCATCAGTGTTAGAGCTAAAATTAGCATGTTTAAAGTGAGTTTCAAGCTTCCAGGGGCCCTAAACACAAGATTTATGGAATGGTTAAAAATGCATGAAAATGGCCAATTTACTCACTCTGAGTTCTCAAAAAGGGTTTCTTCACCCCGGGAAGTTAATTAAATACCATTTGGAGGCATTTAATGTTCAAGCAAAAACGGCTGATTTTCGACAAAAGAGATAACACCCCCCCATTACGTCATGCTTCAGAAATGTGGAAAATGATCCGTTTTCAAATGTTTTATTTTTGAACGTCAGTTCACATTTGTAGGTGGATCATCAGTGTTAGAGCTAAAATTAGCATGTTTAAAGTGATTTTCATGCTTCCAGGGGCTCGGGAAGTGAATTAAATACTATTTGGAGGCATTTAATGTTCAAGCAAAAACGGCTGATTTTTGACAAAAGAGATAACACCCCCCCATTACGTCATGTTTCAGAAATGTGGAAAATGGTCCATTTTCAAATGTTTTATTTTTGAACGTCAGTTCACATTTTTAGGTCGATCATCAGTGTTAGAGCTAAAATTAGCATGTTTAAAGTGATTTTCATGCTTCCAGGGGCCCTAAACACAAGATTTATGGAATGGTTAAAAGTGCATGAAAATGGCCAATTTACTCACTCTGAGTTCTCAAAAAGGGTTTCTTCACCCCGGGAAGTTAATTAAATACCATTTGGAGGCATTGAATGTTCAAGCAAAAACGGCTGATTTTCGACAAAAGAGATAATACCCCCCCATTACGTCATGCTTCAGAAATGTGGAGACTGGTCCGTTTTCAAATGTTTTATTTTTGAACGTCAGTTCACATTTGTAGGTTGATCATCAGTGTTAGAGCTAAAATTAGCATGTTTAAAGTGATTTTCATGCTTCCAGGGGCTCGGGAAGTGAATTAAATACTATTTGGAGGCATTTAATGTTCAAGCAAAAATGGCTGATTTTTGACAAAAGAGATAACACCCCCCCATTACGTCATGCTTCAGAAATGTGGAAAATGGTCCGTTTTCAAATGTTTTATTTTTGAACGTCAGTTCACATTTGTAGGTTGATCATCAGTGTTAGAGCTAAAATTAGCATGTTTAAAGTGAGTTTCAAGCTTCCAGGGGCCCTAAACACAAGATTTATGGAATGGTTAAAAATGCATGAAAATGGCCAATTTACTCACTGTGAGTTCTCAAAAAGGGTTTCTTCACCCCGGGAAGTTAATAAAATACCATTTGGAGGCATTTAATGTTCAAGCAAAAACGGCTGATTTTCGACAAAAGAGATAACACCCCCCATTACGTCATGCTTCAGAAATGTGGAAAATGATCCATTTTCAAATGTTTTATTTTTGAACGTCAGTTCACATTTGCAGGTGGCTCATCAGTGTTAGAGCTAAAATTAGCATGTTTAAAGTGATTTTCATGCTTCCAGGGGCTCGGGAAGTGAATTAAATACTATTTGGAGGCATTTAATGTTCAAGCAAAAACGGCTGATTTTTGACAAAAGAGATAAACCCCCCCATTACGTCATGCTTCAGAAATGTGGAAAATGGTCTGTTTTCAAATGTTTTATTTTTGAACGTCAGTTCACATTTGTAGGTTGATCATCAGTGTTAGAGCTAAAATTAGCATGTTTAAAGTGATTTTCATGCTTCCAGGGGCCCTAAACACAAGATTTATGGAATGGTTAAAAGTGCATGAAAATGGCCAATTTACTCACTCTGAGTTCTCAAAAAGGGTTTCTTCACCCCGGGAAGTTAATTAAATACCATTTGGAGGCATTTAATGTTCAAGCAAAAGTGGCTGATTTTCGACAAAAGAGATAACACCCCCCCATTACGTCATGCTTCAGAAATGTGGAGACTGGTCCGTTTTCAAATGTTTTATTTTTGAACGTCAGTTCACATTTGTAGGTTGATCATCAGTGTTAGAGCTAAAAATTAGCATGTTTAAAGTGATTTTCATGCTTCCAGGGGCTCGGGAAGTGAATTAAATACTATTTGGAGGCATTTAATGTTCAAGCAAAAACGGCTGATTTTTGACAAAAGAGATAACACCCCCCCATTACGTCATGCTTCAGAAATGTGGAAAATGGTCCGTTTTCAAATGTTTTATTTTTGAACGTCAGTTCACATTTGTAGGTTGATCATCAGTGTTAGAGCTAAAATTAGCATGTTTAAAGTGATTTTCATGCTTCCAGGGGCCCTAAACACAAGATTTATGGAATGGTTTAAAGTGCATGAAAATGGCCAATTTACTCACTCTGAGTTCTCAAAAAGGGTTTCTTCACCCCGGGAAGTTAATTAAATACCATTTGGAGGCATTTAATGTTCAAGCAAAAACGGCTGATTTTCGACAAAAGAGATAACACCCCCCCATTACGTCATGCTTCAGAAATGTGGAAAATGGTCCGTTTTCAAATGTTTTATTTTTGAACGTCAGTTCACATTTGTAGGTGGATCATCAGTGTTAGAGCTAAAATTAGCATGTTTAAAGTGATTTTCATGCTTCCAGGGGCTCGGGAAGTGAATTAAATACTATTTGGAGGCATTTAATGTTCAAGCAAAAACGGCTGATTTTTGACAAAAGAGATAACACCCCCCCATTACGTCATGCTTCAGAAATGTGGAAAATGGTCAGTTTCAAATGTTTTATTTTTGAACGTCAGTTCACATTTGTAGGTTGATCATCAGTGTTAGAGCTAAAATTAGCATGTTTAAAGTGATTTTCATGCTTCAAGGGGCCCTAAACACAAGATTTATGGAATGGTTAAAAGTGCATGAAAATGGCCAATTTACTCACTCTGAGTTCTCAAAAAGGGTTTCTTCACCCCGAGAAGTTAATTAAATACCATTTGGAGGCATTTAATGTTCAAGCAAAAACGGCTGATTTTCGACAAAAGAGATAACACCCCCCCATTACGTCATGCTTCAGAAATGTGGAAAATGGTCCGTTTTCAAATGTTTTATTTTTGAACATCAGTTCACATTTGTAGGTGGATCATCAGTGTTAGAGCTAAAATTAGCATGTTTAAAGTGATTTTCATGCTTCCAGGGGCCCTAAACACAAGATTTATGGAATGGTTAAAAGTGCATGAAAATGGCCAATTTACTCACTCTGAGTTCTCAAAAAGGGTTTCTTCACCCCGGGAAGTTAATTAAATACCATTTGGAGGCATTGAATGTTCAAGCAAAAACGGCTGATTTTCGACAGAAGAGATAACACCCCCCCATTACGTCATGCTTCAGAAATGTGGAGACTGGTCCATTTTCAAATGTTTTATTTTTGAACGTCAGTTCACATTTGTAGGTTGATCATCAGTGTTAGAGCTAAAATTAGCATGTTTAAAGTTATTTTCATGCTTCCAGGGGCCCGGGAAGTGAATTAAATACTATTTGGAGTCATTTAATGTTCAAGCAAAAACGGCTGATTTTTGACAAAAGAGATAACACCCCCCCATTACGTCATGCTTCAGAAATGTGGAAAATGGTCCGTTTTCAAATGTTTTATTTTTGAACGTCAGTTCACATTTGTAGGTTGATCATCAGTGTTAGAGCTAAAATTAGCATGTTTAAAGTGATTTTCATGCTTCCAGGGGCCCTAAACACAAGATTTATGGAATGGTTAAAAGTGCATGAAAATGGCCAATTTACTCACTCTGAGTTCTCAAAAAGGGTTTCTTCACCCCGGGAAGTTAATTAAATACCATTTGGAGGCATTTGATGTTCAAGCAAAAACGGCTGATTTTCGACAAAAGAGATAACACCCCCCCATTACGTCATGCTTCAGAAATGTGGAAAATGGTCCGTTTTCAAATGTTTTATTTTTGAACGTCAGTTCACATTTGTAGGTAGATCATCAGTGTTAGAGCTAAAATTAGCATGTTTAAAGTGATTTTCATGCTTCCAGGGGCTCAGGAAGTGAATTAAATACTATTTGGAGGCATTTAATGTTCAAGCAAAAACGGCTGATTTTTGACAAAAGAGATAAAACCCCCCCCCATTACGTCATGCTTCAGAAATGTGGAAAATGGTCCATTTACAAATGTTTTATTTTTGAATGTCAGTTCACATTTGTAGGTTGATCATCAGTGTTAGAGCTAAAATTAGCATGTTTAAAGTGAGTTTCATGCTTCCAGGGGCTCGGGAAGTGAATTAAATACTATTTGGAGGCATTTAATGTTCAAGCAAAAATGGCTGATTTTTGACAAAAGAGATAACACCCCCCCATTACGTCATGCTTCAGAAATGTGGAAAATGGTCCGTTTTCAAATGTTTTATTTTTGAACGTCAGTTCACATATGTAGGTTGATCATCAGTGTTAGAGCTAAAATTAGCATGTTTAAAGTGATTGTCATGCTTCCAGGGGCCCTAAACACAAGATTTATGGAATGGTAAGAAGTGCATGAAAATGGCCAGTTTACTCACTCTGAGTTCTCAAAAAGGGTTTCTTCACCCCGGGAAGTTAATTAAATACCATTTGGAGGCATTGAATGTTCAAGCAAAAATGGCTGATTTTTGACAAAAGAGATAACACCCCCCCATTACGTCATGCTTCAGAAATGTGGAAAATGGTCCGTTTTCAAATGTTTTATTTTTGAACGTCAGTTCACATTTGTAGGTTGATCATCAGTGTTAGAGCTAAAATTAGCATGTTTAAAGTGATTTTCATGCTTCCAGGGGCCCTAAACACAAGATTTATGGAATGGTTAAAAGTGCATGAAAATGGCCAATTTACTCACTCTGAGTTCTCAAAAGGGTTTCTTCACCCCGGGAAGTTAATTAAATACCATTTGGAGGCATTTGATGTTCAAGCAAAAACGGCTGATTTTCGACAAAAGAGATAACACCCCCCCATTACGTCATGCTTCAGAAATGTGGAAAATGGTCCGTTTTCAAATGTTTTATTTTTGAACGTCAGTTCACATTTGTAGGTAGATCATCAGTGTTAGAGCTAAAATTAGCATGTTTAAAGTGATTTTCATGCTTCCAGGGGCTCAGGAAGTGAATTAAATACTATTTGGAGGCATTTAATGTTCAAGCAAAAACGGCTGATTTTTGACAAAAGAGATAACACCCCCCCATTACGTCATGCTTCAGAAATGTGGAAAATGGTCCATTTACAAATGTTTTATTTTTGAACGTCAGTTCACATTTGTAGGTTGATCATCAGTGTTAGAGCTAAAATTAGCATGTTTAAAGTGAGTTTCATGCTTCCAGGGGCTCGGGAAGTGAATTAAATACTATTTGGAGGCATTTAATGTTCAAGCAAAAATGGCTGATTTTTGACAAAAGAGATAACACCCCCCCATTACGTCATGCTTCAGAAATGTGGAAAATGGTCCGTTTTCAAATGTTTTATTTTTGAACGTCAGTTCACATATGTAGGTTGATCATCAGTGTTAGAGCTAAAATTAGCATGTTTAAAGTGAGTTTCAAGCTTCCAGGGGCCCTAAACACAAGATTTATGGAATGGTTAAAAATGCATGAAAATGGCCAATTTACTCACTCTGAGTTCTCAAAAAGGGTTTCTTCACCCCGGGAAGTTAATTAAATACCATTTGGAGGCATTTAATGTTCAAGCAAAAACGGCTGATTTTCGACAAAAGAGATAACACCCCCCCATTACGTCATGCTTCAGAAATGTGGAAAATGGTCCGTTTTCAAATGTTTTATTTTTGAACGTCAGTTCACATTTGTAGGTGGATCATCAGTGTTAGAGCTAAAATTAGCATGTTTAAAGTGATTTTCATGCTTCCAGGGGCTCGGGAAGTGAATTAAATACTATTTGGAGGCATTTAATGTTCAAGCAAAAACGGCTGATTTTTGACAAAAGAGATAACACCCCCCATTACGTCATGCTTCAGAAATGTGGAAAATGGTCTGTTTTCAAATGTTTTATTTTTGAACATCAGTTCACATTTGTAGGTTGATCATCAGTGTTAGAGCTAAAATTAGCATGTTTAAAGTGAGTTTCATGCTTCCAGGGGCCCTAAAGACAAGATTTATGGAATGGTTAAAAGTGCATGAAAATGGCCAATTTACTCACTCTGAGTTCTCAAAAAGGGTTTCTTCACCCCGGGAAGTTAATTAAATACCAGTGGAGGCATTTAATGTTCAAGCAAAAACGGCTGATTTTCGACAAAAGAGATAACACCCCCCCATTACGTCATGCTTCAGAAATGTGGAAAATGATCCGTTTTCAAATGTTTTATTTTTGAACGTCAGTTCACATTTGTAGGTGGATCATTAGTGTTAGAGCTAAAATTAGCATGTTTAAAGTGATTTTCATGCTTCCAGGGGCTCGGGAAGTGAATTAAATACTATTTGGAGGCATTTAATGTTCAAGCAAAAACGGCTGATTTTTGACAAAAGAGATAACACCCCCCCATTACGTCATGCTTCAGAAATGTGGAAAATGGTCCATTTTCAAATGTTTTTTTTTTGAACGTCAGTTCACATTTGTAGGTTGATCATCAGTGTTAGAGCTAAAATTAGCATGTTTAAAGTGATTTTCATGCTTCCAGGGGCCCTAAACACAAGATTTATGGAATGGTTAAAAGTGCATGAAAATGGCCAATTTACTCACTCTGAGTTCTCGAAAAGGGTTTCTTCACCCTGGGAAGTTAATTAAATACCATTTGGAGGCATTTAATGTTCAAGCAAAAACGGCTGATTTTCGACAAAAGAGATAACACCCCCCCATTACGTCATGCTTCAGAAATGTGGAAAATGGTCCGTTTTCAAATGTTTTATTTTTGAACGTCAGTTCACATTTGTAGGTGGATCATCAGTGTTAGAGCTAAAATTAGCATGTTTAAAGTGATTTTCATGCTTCCAGGGGCTCGGGAAGTGAATTAAATACTATTTGGAGGCATTTAATGTTCAAGCAAAAACGGCTGATTTTTGACAAAAGAGATAACACCCCCCCATTACGTCATGTTTCAGAAATGTGGAAAATGGTCCATTTTCAAATGTTTTATTTTTGAACGTCAGTTCACATTTTTAGGTCGATCATCAGTGTTAGAGCTAAAATTAGCATGTTTAAAGTGATTTTCATGCTTCCAGGGGCCCTAAACACAAGATTTATGGAATGGTTAAAAGTGCATGAAAATGGCCAATTTACTCACTCTGAGTTCTCAAAAAGGGTTTCTTCACCCCGGGAAGTTAATTAAATACCATTTGGAGGCATTGAATGTTCAAGCAAAAGTGGCTGATTTTCGACAAAAGAGATAACACCCCCCCAATACGTCATGCTTCAGAAATGTGGAGACTGGTCCGTTTTCAAATGTTTTATTTTTGAACGTCAGTTCACATTTGTAGGTTGATCATCAGTGTTAGAGCTAAAAATTAGCATGTTTAAAGTGATTTTCATGCTTCCAGGGGCTCGGGAAGTGAATTAAATACTATTTGGAGGCATTTAATGTTCAAGCAAAAACGGCTGATTTTTGACAAAAGAGATAACACCCCCCCATTACGTCATGCTTCAGAAATGTGGAAAATGGTCAGTTTTCAAATGTTTTATTTTTGAACGTCAGTTCACATTTGTAGGTGGATCATCAGTGTTAGAGCTAAAATTAGCATGTTGAAAGTGATTTTCATGCTTCCAGGGGCTCGGGAAGTGAATTAAATACTATTTGGAGGCATTTAATGTTCAAGCAAAAACGGCTGATTTTTGACAAAAGAGATAACACCCCCCCATTACGTCATGCTTCAGAAATGTGGAAAATGGTCCGTTTTCAAATGTTTTATTTTTGAACGTCAGTTCACATATGTAGGTTGATCATCAGTGTTAGAGCTAAAATTAGCATGTTTAAAGTGAGTTTCAAGCTTCCAGGGGCCCTAAACACAAGATTTATGGAATGGTTAAAAATGCATGAAAATGGCCAATTTACTCACTCTGAGTTCTCAAAAAGGGTTTCTTCACCCCGGGAAGTTAATTAAATACCATTTGGAGGCATTTAATGTTCAAGCAAAAACGGCTGATTTTCGACAAAAGAGATAACACCCTACCATTACGTCATGCTTCAGAAATGTGGAAAATGGTCCGTTTTCAAATGTTTTATTTTTGAACGTCAGTTCACATTTGTAGGTGGATCATCAGTGTTAGAGCTAAAATTAGCATGTTTAAAGTGATTTTCATGCTTCCAGGGGCTCGGGAAGTGAATTAAATACTATTTGGAGGCATTTAATGTTCAAGCAAAAACGGCTGATTTTTGACAAAAGAGATAACACCCCCCCATTACGTCATGCTTCAGAAATGTGGAAAATGGTCTGTTTTCAAATGTTTTATTTTTGAACATCAGTTCACATTTGTAGGTTGATCATCAGTGTTAGAGCTAAAATTAGCATGTTTAAAGTGAGTTTCATGCTTCCAGGGGCCCTAAAGGCAAGATTTATGGAATGGTTAAAAGTGCATGAAAATGGCCAATTTACTCACTCTGAGTTCTCAAAAAGGGTTTCTTCACCCCGGGAAGTTAATTAAATACCAGTGGAGGCATTTAATGTTCAAGCAAAAACGGCTGATTTTCGACAAAAGAGATAACACCCCCCCATTACGTCATGCTTCAGAAATGTGGAAAATGATCCGTTTTCAAATGTTTTATTTTTGAACGTCAGTTCACATTTGTAGGTGGATCATTAGTGTTAGAGCTAAAATTAGCATGTTTAAAGTGATTTTCATGCTTCCAGGGGCTCGGGAAGTGAATTAAATACTATTTGGAGGCATTTAATGTTCAAGCAAAAACGGCTGATTTTTGACAAAAGAGATAACACCCCCCCATTACGTCATGCTTCAGAAATGTGGAAAATGGTCCATTTTCAAATGTTTTTTTTTTGAACGTCAGTTCACATTTGTAGGTTGATCATCAGTGTTAGAGCTAAAATTAGCATGTTTAAAGTGATTTTCATGCTTCCAGGGGCCCTAAACACAAGATTTATGGAATGGTTAAAAGTGCATGAAAATGGCCAATTTACTCACTCTGAGTTCTCGAAAAGGGTTTCTTCACCCTGGGAAGTTAATTAAATACCATTTGGAGGCATTTAATGTTCAAGCAAAAACGGCTGATTTTCGACAAAAGAGATAACACCCCCCCATTACGTCATGCTTCAGAAATGTGGAAAATGGTCCGTTTTCAAATGTTTTATTTTTGAACGTCAGTTCACATTTGTAGGTGGATCATCAGTGTTAGAGCTAAAATTAGCATGTTTAAAGTGATTTTCATGCTTCCAGGGGCTCGGGAAGTGAATTAAATACTATTTGGAGGCATTTAATGTTCAAGCAAAAACGGCTGATTTTTGACAAAAGAGATAACACCCCCCCATTACGTCATGTTTCAGAAATGTGGAAAATGGTCCATTTTCAAATGTTTTATTTTTGAACGTCAGTTCACATTTTTAGGTCGATCATCAGTGTTAGAGCTAGAATTAGCATGTTTAAAGTGATTTTCATGCTTCCAGGGGCCCTAAACACAAGATTTATGGAATGGTTAAAAGTGCATGAAAATGGCCAATTTACTCACTCTGAGTTCTCAAAAAGGGTTTCTTCACCCCGGGAAGTTAATTAAATACCATTTGGAGGCATTGAATGTTCAAGCAAAAGTGGCTGATTTTCGACAAAAGAGATAACACCCCCCCAATACGTCATGCTTCAGAAATGTGGAGACTGGTCCGTTTTCAAATGTTTTATTTTTGAACGTCAGTTCACATTTGTAGGTTGATCATCAGTGTTAGAGCTAAAAATTAGCATGTTTAAAGTGATTTTCATGCTTCCAGGGGCTCGGGAAGTGAATTAAATACTATTTGGAGGCATTTAATGTTCAAGCAAAAACGGCTGATTTTTGACAAAAGAGATAACACCCCCCCATTACGTCATGCTTCAGAAATGTGGAAAATGGTCAGTTTTCAAATGTTTTATTTTTGAACGTCAGTTCACATTTGTAGGTGGATCATCAGTGTTAGAGCTAAAATTAGCATGTTGAAAGTGATTTTCATGCTTCCAGGGGCTCGGGAAGTGAATTAAATACTATTTGGAGGCATTTAATGTTCAAGCAAAAACGGCTGATTTTTGACAAAAGAGATAACACCCCCCCATTACGTCATGCTTCAGAAATGTGGAAAATGGTCCGTTTTCAAATGTTTTATTTTTGAACGTCAGTTCACATATGTAGGTTGATCATCAGTGTTAGAGCTAAAATTAGCATGTTTAAAGTGAGTTTCAAGCTTCCAGGGGCCCTAAACACAAGATTTATGGAATGGTTAAAAATGCATGAAAATGGCCAATTTACTCACTCTGAGTTCTCAAAAAGGGTTTCTTCACCCCGGGAAGTTAATTAAATACCATTTGGAGGCATTTAATGTTCAAGCAAAAACGGCTGATTTTCGACAAAAGAGATAACACCCCCCCATTACGTCATGCTTCAGAAATGTGGAAAATGGTCCGTTTTCAAATGTTTTATTTTTGAACGTCAGTTCACATTTGTAGGTGGATCATCAGTGTTAGAGCTAAAATTAGCATGTTTAAAGTGATTTTCATGCTTCCAGGGGCTCGGGAAGTGAATTAAATACTATTTGGAGGCATTTAATGTTCAAGCAAAAACGGCTGATTTTTGACAAAAGAGATAACACCCCCCCATTACGTCATGCTTCAGAAATGTGGAAAATGGTCTGTTTTCAAATGTTTTATTTTTGAACATCAGTTCACATTTGTAGGTTGATCATCAGTGTTAGAGCTAAAATTAGCATGTTTAAAGTGAGTTTCATGCTTCCAGGGGCCCTAAAGACAAGATTTATGGAATGGTTAAAAGTGCATGAAAATGGCCAATTTACTCACTCTGAGTTCTCAAAAAGGGTTTCTTCACCCCGGGAAGTTAATTAAATACCAGTGGAGGCATTTAATGTTCAAGCAAAAACGGCTGATTTTCGACAAAAGAGATAACACCCCCCCATTACGTCATGCTTCAGAAATGTGGAAAATGATCCGTTTTCAAATGTTTTATTTTTGAACGTCAGTTCACATTTGTAGGTGGATCATTAGTGTTAGAGCTAAAATTAGCATGTTTAAAGTGATTTTCATGCTTCCAGGGGCTCGGGAAGTGAATTAAATACTATTTGGAGGCATTTAATGTTCAAGCAAAAACGGCTGATTTTTGACAAAAGAGATAACACCCCCCCATTATGTCATGCTTCAGAAATGTGGAAAATGGTCCATTTTCAAATGTTTTTTTTTTGAACGTCAGTTCACATTTGTAGGTTGATCATCAGTGTTAGAGCTAAAATTAGCATGTTTAAAGTGATTTTCATGCTTCCAGGGGCCCTAAACACAAGATTTATGGAATGGTTAAAAGTGCATGAAAATGGCCAATTTACTCACTCTGAGTTCTCGAAAAGGGTTTCTTCACCCTGGGAAGTTAATTAAATACCATTTGGAGGCATTTAATGTTCAAGCAAAAACGGCTGATTTTCGACAAAAGAGATAACACCCCCCCATTACGTCATGCTTCAGAAATGTGGAAAATGGTCCGTTTTCAAATGTTTTATTTTTGAACGTCAGTTCACATTTGTAGGTGGATCATCAGTGTTAGAGCTAAAATTAGCATGTTTAAAGTGATTTTCATGCTTCCAGGGGCTCGGGAAGTGAATTAAATACTATTTGGAGGCATTTAATGTTCAAGCAAAAACGGCTGATTTTTGACAAAAGAGATAACACCCCCCCATTACGTCATGTTTCAGAAATGTGGAAAATGGTCCATTTTCAAATGTTTTATTTTTGAACGTCAGTTCACATTTTTAGGTCGATCATCAGTGTTAGAGCTAAAATTAGCATGTTTAAAGTGATTTTCATGCTTCCAGGGGCCCTAAACACAAGATTTATGGAATGGTTAAAAGTGCATGAAAATGGCCAATTTACTCACTCTGAGTTCTCAAAAAGGGTTTCTTCACCCCGGGAAGTTAATTAAATACCATTTGGAGGCATTGAATGTTCAAGCAAAAGTGGCTGATTTTCGACAAAAGAGATAACACCCCCCCAATACGTCATGCTTCAGAAATGTGGAGACTGGTCCGTTTTCAAATGTTTTATTTTTGAACGTCAGTTCACATTTGTAGGTTGATCATCAGTGTTAGAGCTAAACATTAGCATGTTTAAAGTGATTTTCATGCTTCCAGGGGCTCGGGAAGTGAATTAAATACTATTTGGAGGCATTTAATGTTCAAGCAAAAACGGCTGATTTTTGACAAAAGAGATAACACCCCCCCATTACGTCATGCTTCAGAAATGTGGAAAATGGTCAGTTTTCAAATGTTTTATTTTTGAACGTCAGTTCACATTTGTAGGTGGATCATCAGTGTTAGAGCTAAAATTAGCATGTTGAAAGTGATTTTCATGCTTCCAGGGGCTTGGGAAGTGAATTAAATACTATTTGGAGGCATTTAATGTTCAAGCAAAAACGGCTGATTTTTGACAAAAGAGATAACACCCCCCCATTACGTCATGCTTCAGAAATGTGGAAAATGGTCCGTTTTCAAATGTTTTATTTTTGAACGTCAGTTCACATTTGTAGGTGGATCATCAGTGTTAGAGCTAAAATTAGCATGTTTAAAGTGATTTTCATGCTTCCAGGGGCCCTAAACACAAGATTTATGGAATGGTTAAAAGTGCATGAAAATGGCCAATTTACTCACTCTGAGTTCTCAAAAAGGGTTTCTTCACCCCGGGAAGTTAATTAAATACCATTTGGAGGCATTTAATGTTCAAGCAAAAACGGCTGATTTTCGACAAAAGAGATAACACCCCCCCATTACGTCATGCTTCAGAAATGTGGAAAATGGTCCGTTTTCAAATGTTTTATTTTTGAACATCAGTTTACATTTGTAGGTGGATCATCAGTGTTAGAGCTAAAATTAGCATGTTTAAAGTGATTTTCATGCTTCCAGGGGCCCTAAACACAAGATTTATGGAATGGTTAAAAGTGCATGAAAATGGCCAATTTACTCACTCTGAGTTCTCAAAAAGGGTTTCTTCACCCCGGGAAGTTAATTAAATACCATTTGGAGGCATTGAATGTTCAAGCAAAAACGGCTGATTTTCGACAGAAGAGATAACACCCCCCCATTACGTCATGCTTCAGAAATGTGGAGACTGGTCCATTTTCAAATGTTTTATTTTTGAACGTCAGTTCACATTTGTAGGTTGATCATCAGTGTTAGAGCTAAAATTAGCATGTTTAAAGTTATTTTCATGCTTCCAGGGGCCCGGGAAGTGAATTAAATACTATTTGGAGTCATTTAATGTTCAAGCAAAAACGGCTGATTTTTGACAAAAGAGATAACACCCCCCCATTACGTCATGCTTCAGAAATGTGGAAAATGGTCCGTTTTCAAATGTTTTATTTTTGAACGTCAGTTCACATTTGTAGGTTGATCATCAGTGTTAGAGCTAAAATTAGCATGTTTAAAGTGATTTTCAAGCTTCCAGGGGCCCTAAACACAAGATTTATGGAATGGTTAAAAGTGCATGAAAATGGCCAATTTACTCACTCTGAGTTCTCAAAAAGGGTTTCTTCACCCCGGGAAGTTAATTAAATACCATTTGGAGGCATTTGATGTTCAAGCAAAAACGGCTGATTTTCGACAAAAGAGATAACACCCCACCATTACGTCATGCTTCAGAAATGTGGAAAATGGTCCGTTTTCAAATGTTTTATTTTTGAACGTCAGTTCACATTTGTAGGTAGATCATCAGTGTTAGAGCTAAAATTAGCATGTTTAAAGTGATTTTCGTGCTTCCAGGGGCTCGGGAAGTGAATTAAATACTATTTGGAGGCATTTAATGTTCAAGCAAAAACGGCTGATTTTTGACAAAAGAGATAACACCCCCCATTACGTCATGCTTCAGAAATGTGGAAAATGGTCCATTTACAAATGTTTTATTTTTGAACGTCAGTTCACATTTGTAGGTTGATCATCAGTGTTAGAGCTAAAATTAGCATGTTTAAAGTGAGTTTCATGCTTCCAGGGGCTCGGGAAGTGAATTAAATACTATTTGGAGGCATTTAATGTTCAAGCAAAAATGGCTGATTTTTGACAAAAGAGATAACACCCCCCCATTACGTCATGCTTCAGAAATGTGGAAAATGGTCCGTTTTCAAATGTTTTATTTTTGAACGTCAGTTCACATTTGTAGGTTGATCATCAGTGTTAGAGCTAAAATTAGCATGTTTAAAGTGAGTTTCAAGCTTCCAGGGGCCCTAAACACAAGATTTATGGAATGGTTAAAAATGCATGAAAATGGCCAATTTACTCACTCTGAGTTCTCAAAAAGGGTTTCTTCACCCCGGGAAGTTAATTAAATACCATTTGGAGGCATTTAATGTTCAAGCAAAAACGGCTGATTTTCGACAAAAGAGATAACACCCCCCCATTACGTCATGCTTCAGAAATGTGGAAAATGATCCGTTTTCAAATGTTTTATTTTTGAACGTCAGTTCACATTTGTAGGTGGATCATCAGTGTTAGAGCTAAAATTAGCATGTTTAAAGTGATTTTCATGCTTCCAGGGGCTCGGGAAGTGAATTAAATACTATTTGGAGGCATTTAATGTTCAAGCAAAAACGGCTGATTTTTGACAAAAGAGATAACACCCCCCCATTACGTCATGTTTCAGAAATGTGGAAAATGGTCCATTTTCAAATGTTTTATTTTTGAACGTCAGTTCACATTTTTAGGTCGATCATCAGTGTTAGAGCTAAAATTAGCATGTTTAAAGTGATTTTCATGCTTCCAGGGGCCCTAAACACAAGATTTATGGAATGGTTAAAAGTGCATGAAAATGGCCAATTTACTCACTCTGAGTTCTCAAAAAGGGTTTCTTCACCCCGGGAAGTTAATTAAATACCATTTGGAGGCATTGAATGTTCAAGCAAAAACGGCTGATTTTCGACAAAAGAGATAATACCCCCCCATTACGTCATGCTTCAGAAATGTGGAGACTGGTCCGTTTTCAAATGTTTTATTTTTGAACGTCAGTTCACATTTGTAGGTTGATCATCAGTGTTAGAGCTAAAATTAGCATGTTTAAAGTGATTTTCATGCTTCCAGGGGCTCGGGAAGTGAATTAAATACTATTTGGAGGCATTTAATGTTCAAGCAAAAATGGCTGATTTTTGACAAAAGAGATAACACCCCCCCATTACGTCATGCTTCAGAAATGTGGAAAATGGTCCGTTTTCAAATGTTTTATTTTTGAACGTCAGTTCACATTTGTAGGTTGATCATCAGTGTTAGAGCTAAAATTAGCATGTTTAAAGTGAGTTTCAAGCTTCCAGGGGCCCTAAACACAAGATTTATGGAATGGTTAAAAATGCATGAAAATGGCCAATTTACTCACTGTGAGTTCTCAAAAAGGGTTTCTTCACCCCGGGAAGTTAATAAAATACCATTTGGAGGCATTTAATGTTCAAGCAAAAACGGCTGATTTTCGACAAAAGAGATAACACCCCCCATTACGTCATGCTTCAGAAATGTGGAAAATGATCCATTTTCAAATGTTTTATTTTTGAACGTCAGTTCACATTTGCAGGTGGATCATCAGTGTTAGAGCTAAAATTAGCATGTTTAAAGTGATTTTCATGCTTCCAGGGGCTCGGGAAGTGAATTAAATACTATTTGGAGGCATTTAATGTTCAAGCAAAAACGGCTGATTTTTGACAAAAGAGATAAACCCCCCCATTACGTCATGCTTCAGAAATGTGGAAAATGGTCTGTTTTCAAATGTTTTATTTTTGAACGTCAGTTCACATTTGTAGGTTGATCATCAGTGTTAGAGCTAAAATTAGCATGTTTAAAGTGATTTTCATGCTTCCAGGGGCCCTAAACACAAGATTTATGGAATGGTTAAAAGTGCATGAAAATGGCCAATTTACTCACTCTGAGTTCTCAAAAAGGGTTTCTTCACCCCGGGAAGTTAATTAAATACCATTTGGAGGCATTTAATGTTCAAGCAAAAGTGGCTGATTTTCGACAAAAGAGATAACACCCCCCCATTACGTCATGCTTCAGAAATGTGGAGACTGGTCCGTTTTCAAATGTTTTATTTTTGAACGTCAGTTCACATTTGTAGGTTGATCATCAGTGTTAGAGCTAAAAATTAGCATGTTTAAAGTGATTTTCATGCTTCCAGGGGCTCGGGAAGTGAATTAAATACTATTTGGAGGCATTTAATGTTCAAGCAAAAACGGCTGATTTTTGACAAAAGAGATAACACCCCCCCATTACGTCATGCTTCAGAAATGTGGAAAATGGTCCGTTTTCAAATGTTTTATTTTTGAACGTCAGTTCACATTTGTAGGTTGATCATCAGTGTTAGAGCTAAAATTAGCATGTTTAAAGTGATTTTCATGCTTCCAGGGGCCCTAAACACAAGATTTATGGAATGGTTTAAAGTGCATGAAAATGGCCAATTTACTCACTCTGAGTTCTCAAAAAGGGTTTCTTCACCCCGGGAAGTTAATTAAATACCATTTGGAGGCATTTAATGTTCAAGCAAAAACGGCTGATTTTCGACAAAAGAGATAACACCCCCCCATTACGTCATGCTTCAGAAATGTGGAAAATGGTCCGTTTTCAAATGTTTTATTTTTGAACGTCAGTTCACATTTGTAGGTGGATCATCAGTGTTAGAGCTAAAATTAGCATGTTTAAAGTGATTTTCATGCTTCCAGGGGCTCGGGAAGTGAATTAAATACTATTTGGAGGCATTTAATGTTCAAGCAAAAACGGCTGATTTTTGACAAAAGAGATAACACCCCCCCATTACGTCATGCTTCAGAAATGTGGAAAATGGTCAGTTTCAAATGTTTTATTTTTGAACGTCAGTTCACATTTGTAGGTTGATCATCAGTGTTAGAGCTAAAATTAGCATGTTTAAAGTGATTTTCATGCTTCAAGGGGCCCTAAACACAAGATTTATGGAATGGTTAAAAGTGCATGAAAATGGCCAATTTACTCACTCTGAGTTCTCAAAAAGGGTTTCTTCACCCCGAGAAGTTAATTAAATACCATTTGGAGGCATTTAATGTTCAAGCAAAAACGGCTGATTTTCGACAAAAGAGATAACACCCCCCCATTACGTCATGCTTCAGAAATGTGGAGACTGGTCCGTTTTCAAATGTTTTATTTTTGAACGTCAGTTCACATTTGTAGGTTGATCATCAGTGTTAGAGCTAAAATTAGCATGTTTAAAGTGAGTTTCATGCTTCAAGGGGCCCTAAACACAAGATTTATGGAATGGTTAAAAGTGCATGAAAATGGCAAATTTACTCACTCTGAGTTCTCAAAAAGGGTTTCTTCACCCCGGGAAGTTAATTAAATACCATTTGGAGGCATTTAATGTTCAAGCAAAAACGGCAGATTTTCGACTAAAGAGATAACACCCCTCCATTACGTCATGCTTCAGAAATGTGGAAAATGGTCCGTTTTCAAATGTTTTATTTTTGAACGTCAGTTCACATTTGTAGGTTGATCATCAGTGTTAGAGCTAAAATTAGCATGTTTAAAGTGATTTTCATGCTTCCAGGGGCCCTAAACACAAGATTTATGGAATGGTTAAAAGTGCATGAAAATGGCCAATTTACTCACTCTGAGTTCTCAAAAAGGGTTTCTTCACCCCGGGAAGTTAATTAAATACCATTTGGAGGCATTTAATGTTCAAGCAAAAACGGCTGATTTTCGACAAAAGAGATAACACCCCCCCGCCCATTACGTCATGCTTCAGAAATGTGGAAAATGGTCCGTTTTCAAAAGTTTTATTTTTGAACGTCAGTTCACATTTGTAGATGGATCATCAGTGTTAGAGCTAAAATTAGCATGTTTAAAAGTGATTTTCATGCTGCCAGGGGCTCGGGAAGTGAATTAAATACTATTTGGAGGCATTTAATGTTCAAGCAAAAACGGCTGATTTTTGACAAAAGAGATAACACCCCCCCATTACGTCATGCTTCAGAAATGTGGAAAATGGTCCGTTTTCAAATGTTTTTATATTTGAACGTCAGTTCACATTTGTAGGTGGATCATCAGTGTTAGAGCTAAAATTAGCATGTTTAAAGTGATTTTCATGCTTCCAGGGGCCCTAAACACAAGATTTATGGAATGGTTAAAAGTGCATGAAAATGGCCAATTTACTCACTTGGAGTTCTCAAAAAGGGTTTCTTCACCCCGGGAAGTTAATTAAATACCATTTGGAGGCATTTAATGTTCGAGCAAAAACGGCTGATTTTCGACAAAAGAGATAACACCCCCCCCATTACGTCATGCTTCAGAAATGTGGAAAATGGTCCGTTTTCAAATGTTTTATTTTTGAACGTCAGTTCACATTTGTAGGTGGATCATCAGTGTTAGAGCTAAAATTAGCATGTTTAAAGTGATTTTCATGCTTCCAGGGGCTCGGGAAGTGAATTAAATACTATTTGGAGGCATTTAATGTTCAAGCAAAAACGGCTGATTTTTGACAAAAGAGATAACACCCCCCCCATTACGTCATGCTTCAGAAATGTGGAAAATGGTCCGTTTTCAAATGTTTTATTTTTGAACGTCAGTTCACATTTGTAGGTTGATCATCAGTGTTAGAGCTAAAATTAGCATGTTTAAAGTGATTTTCATGCTTCCAGGGGCCCTTAACCACTTCAGTGCTAAGGCACCATTAAGATTTACATTATTTTTCCATTGAAATGAATGGAAAGTTCATGACGAGTTACCCTTGTCATTAGCAGCCAAGAGGTTAACACAAGATTTATGGAATGGTTAAAAGTGCATGAAAATGGCCAATTTACTCACTCTGAGTTCTCAAAAAGGGTTTCTTCACCCCGGGAAGTTAATTAAATACCATTTGGAGGCATTTAATGTTCAAGCAAAAACGGCTGATTTTCGACAAAAGAGATAACACCCCCCCATTACGTCATGCTTCAGAAATGTGGAAAATGGTCCGTTTTAAAATGTTTTATTTTTGAACGTCAGTTCACATTTGTAGGTGGATCATCAGTGTTAGAGCTAAAACTAGCATGTTTAAAGTGATTTTCATGCTTCCAGGGGCTCGGGAAGTGAATTAAATACTATTTGGAGGCATTTAATGTTCAAGAAAAAACGGCTGATTTTTGACAAAAGAGATAACACCCCCCCATTACGTCATGCTTCAGAAATGTGGAAAATGGTCCGTTTCAAATGTTTTATTTTTGAACGTCAGTTCACATTTGTAGGTTGATCATCAGTGTTAGAGCTAAAATTAGCATGTTTAAAGTGATTTTCATGCTTCCAGGGGCCCTAAACACAAGATTTATGGAATGGTTAAAAGTGCATGAAAATGGCCAATTTACTCACTCTGAGTTCTCAAAAAGGGTTTCTTCACCCCGGGAAGTTAATTAAATACCATTTGGAGGCATTTAATGTTCAAGCAAAAACGGCTGATTTTCGACAAAAGAGATAACACCCCCCCATTACGTCATGCTTCAGAAATGTGGAAAATGGTCAGTTTTCAAATGTTTTATTTTTGAACGTCAGTTCACATTTGTAGGTGGATCATCAGTGTTAGAGCTAAAATTAGCATGTTTAAAGTGATTTTCATGCTTCCAGGGGCTCGGGAAGTGAATTAAATACTATTTGGAGGCATTTAATGTTCAAGCAAAAACGGCTGATTTTTGACAAAAGAGATAACACCCCCCCATTACGTCATGCTTCAGAAATGTAGAAAATGGTCTGTTTTCAAATGTTTTATTTTTGAACATCAGTTCACATTTGTAGGTTGATCATCAGTGTTAGAGCTAAAATTAGCATGTTTAAAGTGAGTTTCATGCTTCCAGGGGCCCTAAACACAAGATTCAAGGAATGGTTAAAAGTGCATGAAAATGGCCAATTTACTCACTCTGAGTTCTCAAAAAGGGTTTCTTCACCCTGGGAAGTTAATTAAATACCATTTGGAGGCATTTAATGTTCAAGCAAAAACGGCTGATTTTCGACAAAAGAGATAACACCCCCCCATTACGTCATGCTTCAGAAATGTGGAAAATGGTCCGTTTTCAAATGTTTTATTTTTGAACGTCAGTTCACATTTGTAGGTGGATCATCAGTGTTAGAGCTAAAATTAGCATGTTTAAAGTGATTTTCATGCTTCCAGGGGCTCGGGAAGTGAATTAAATACTATTTGGAGGCATTTAATGTTCAAGCAAAAATGGCTGATTTTTGACAAAAGAGATAACACCCCCCCATTACGTCATGCTTCAGAAATGTGGAAAATGGTCCGTTTTCAAATGTTTTATTTTTGAACGTCAGTTCACATTTGTAGGTGGATCATCAGTGTTAGAGCTAAAATTAGCATGTTTAAAGTGATTTTCATGCTTCCAGGGGCTCGGGAAGTGAATTAAATACTATTTGGAGGCATTTAATGTTCAAGCAAAAACGGCTGATTTTTGACAAAAGAGATAACACCCCCCCCCCATTAAGTCATGCTTCAGAAATGTGGAAAAAGGTCCGTTTTCAAATGTTTTATTTTTGAACGTCAGTTCACATATGTAGGTTGATCATCAGTGTTAGAGCTAAAATTAGCATGTTTAAAGTGATTTTCATGCTTCCAGGGGCCCTAAACACAAGATTTATGGAATGGTTAAACGTGCATGAAAATGGCCAATTTACTCACTCTGAGTTCTCAAAAAGGGTTTCTTCACCCCGGGAAGTTAATTAAATACCATTTGGAGGCATTTAATGTTCAAGCAAAAACGGCTGATTTTCGACAAAAGAGATAACACCCCCCCCATTACGTCATGCTTCAGAAATGTCGAAAATGGTCCGTTTTCAAATGTTTTATTTTTGAACGTCAGTTCACATTTATAGGTGGATCATCAGTGTTAGAGCTAAAATTAGCATGTTTAAAGTGATTTTCATGCTTCCAGGGGCTCGGGAAGTGAATTAAATACTATTTGGAGTCATTTAATGTTCAAGCAAAAACGGCTGATTTTTGACAAAAGAGATAACACCCCCCCATTACGTCATGCTTCAGAAATGTGGAAAATGGTCCGTTTTCAAATGTTTTTATATTTGAACGTCAGTTCACATTTGTAGGTGGATCATCAGTGTTAGAGCTAAAATTAGCATGTTTAAAGTGATTTTCATGCTTCCAGGGGCCCTAAACACAAGATTTATGAAATGGTTAAAAGTGCATGAAAATGGCCAATTTACTCACTCTGAGTTCTCAAAAAGGGTTTCTTCACCCCGGGAAGTTAATTAAATACCATTTGGAGGCATTTGATGTTCAAGCAAAAACGGCTGATTTTCGACAAAAGAGATAACACCCCCCCATTACGTCATGCTTCAGAAATGTGGAAAATGGTCCGTTTTCAAATGTTTTATTTTTGAACGTCAGTTCACATTTGTAGGTAGATCATCAGTGTTAGAGCTAAAATTAGTATGTTTAAAGTGATTTTCATGCTTCCAGGGGCTCGGGAAGTGAATTAAATACTATTTGGAGGCATTTAATGTTCAAGCAAAAACGGCTGATTTTTGACAAAAGAGATAACACCCCCCCATTACGTCATGCTTCAGAAATGTGGAAAATGGTCCATTTACAAATGTTTTATTTTTGAACGTCAGTTCACATTGGTAGGTTGATCATCAGTGTTAGAGCTAAAATTAGCATGTTTAAAGTGAGTTTCATGCTTCCAGGGACTCGGGAAGTGAATTAAATACTATTTGGAGGCATTTAATGTTCAAGCAAAAACGGCTGATTTTTGACAAAAGAGATAACACCCCCCCATTACGTCATGCTTCAGAAATGTGGAAAATGGTCTGTTTTCAAATGTTTTATTTTTGAACATCAGTTCACATTTGTAGGTTGATCATCAGTGTTAGAGCTAAAATTAGCATGTTTAAAGTGAGTTTCATGCTTCCAGGGTCCCTAAACACAAGATTTATGGAATGGTTAAAAGTGCATGAAAATGGCCAATTTACTCACTCTGAGTTCTCAAAAAGGGTTTCTTCACCCTGGGAAGTTAATTAAATACCATTTGGAGGCATTTAATGTTCAAGCAAAAACGGCTGATTTTCGACAAAAGAGATAACACCCCCCCATTACGTCATGCTTCAGAAATGTGGAAAATGGTCCGTTTTCAAATGTTTTATTTTTGAACGTCAGTTCACATTTGTAGGTGGATCATCAGTGTTAGAGCTAAAATTAGCATGTTTAAAGTGATTTTCATGCTTCCAGGGGCTCGGGAAGTGAATTAAATACTATTTGGAGGCATTTAATGTTCAAGCAAAAACGGCTGATTTTTGACAAAAGAGATAACACCCCCCCATTACGTCATGCTTCAGAAATATGGAAAATGGTCCGTTTTCAAATGTTTTATTTTTGAACGTCAGTTCACATTTGTAGGTGGATCATCAGTGTTAGAGCTAAAATTAGCATGTTTAAAGTGATTTTCATGCTTCCAGGGGCTTGGGAAGTGAATTAAATACTATTTGGAGGCATTTAATGTTCAAGCAAAAACGGCTGATTTTTGACAAAAGAGATAACACCCCCCCCCCCCCATTACGTCAATCTTCAGAAATGTGGAAAAAGGTCCGTTTTCAAATGTTTTATTTTTGAACGTCAATTCACATATGTAGGTTGATCATCAGTGTTAGAGCTAAAATTAGCATGTTTAAAGTGATTTTCATGCTTCCAGGGGCCCTAAACACAAGATTTATGGAATGGTTAAAAGTGCATGAAAATGGCCAATTTACTCACTCTGAGTTCTCAAAAAGGGTTTCTTCACCCCGGGAAGTTAATTAAATACCATTTGGAGGCATTTAATGTTCAAGCAAAAACGGCTGATTTTCGACAAAAGAGATAACACCCCCCCCATTACGTCATGCTTCAGAAATGTGGAAAATGGTCCGTTTTCAAATGTTTTATTTTTGAACGTCAGTTCACATTTATAGGTGGATCATCAGTGTTAGAGCTAAAATTAGCATGTTTAAAGTGATTTTCATGCTTCCAGGGGCTCGGGAAGTGAATTAAATACTATTTGGAGGCATTTAATGTTCAAGCAAAAACTGCTGATTTTTGACAAAAGAGATAACACCCCCCCATTACGTCATGCTTCAGAAATGTGGAAAATGGTCCGTTTTCAAATGTTTTTATATTTGAACGTCAGTTCACATTTGTAGGTGGATCATCAGTGTTAGAGCTAAAATTAGCATGTTTAAAGTGATTTTCATGCTTCCAGGGGCCCTAAACACAAGATTTATGGAATGGTTAAAAGTGCATGAAAATGGCCAATTTACTCACTCTGAGTTCTCAAAAAGGGTTTCTTCACCCCGGGAAGTTAATTAAATACCATTTGGAGGCATTTAATGTTCAAGCAAAAACGGCTGATTTTCGACAAAAGAGATAACACCCTACCATTACGTCATGCTTCAGAAATGTGGAAAATGGTCCGTTTTCAAATGTTTTATTTTTGAACGTCAGTTCACATTTGTAGGTGGATCATCAGTGTTAGAGCTAAAATTAGCATGTTGAAAGTGATTTTCATGCTTCCAGGGGCTCGGGAAGTGAATAAAATACTATTTGGAGGCATTTAATGTTCAAGCAAAAACGGCTGATTTTTGACAAAAGAGATAATACCCCCCCATTACGTCATGCTTCAGAAATGTGGAAAATGGTCCGTTTTCAAATGTTTTATTTTTGAACGTCAGTTCACATTTGTAGGTGGATCATCAGTGTTAGAGCTAAAATTAGCATGTTTAAAGTGATTTTCATGCTTCCAGGGGCCCTAAACACAAGATTTATGGAATGGTTAAAAGTGCATGAAAATGGCCAATTTACTCACTCTGAGTTCTCAAAAAGGGTTTCTTCACCCCGGGAAGTTAATTAAATACCATTTGGAGGCATTTAATGTTCAAGCAAAAACGGCTGATTTTCGACAAAAGAGATAACACCCCCCCCATTACGTCATGCTTCAGAAATGTGGAAAATGGTCCGTTTTCAAATGTTTTATTTTTGAACATCAGTTCACATTTGTAGGTGGATCATCAGTGTTAGAGCTAAAATTAGCATGTTTAAAGTGATTTTCATGCTTCCAGGGGCCCTAAACACAAGATTTATGGAATGGTTAAAAGTGCATGAAAATGGCCAATTTACTCACTCTGAGTTCTCAAAAAGGGTTTCTTCACCCCGGGAAGTTAATTAAATACCATTTGGAGGCATTGAATGTTCAAGCAAAAACGGCTGATTTTCGACAGAAGAGATAATACCCCCCCATTACGTCATGCTTCAGAAATGTGGAGACTGGTCCATTTTCAAATGTTTTATTTTTGAACGTCAGTTCACATTTGTAGGTTGATCATCAGTGTTAGAGCTAAAATTAGCATGTTTAAAGTTATTTTCATGCTTCCAGGGGCCCGGGAAGTGAATTAAATACTATTTGGAGTCATTTAATGTTCAAGCAAAAACGGCTGATTTTTGACAAAAGAGATAACACCCCCCCATTACGTCATGCTTCAGAAATGTGGAAAATGGTCCATTTTCAAATGTTTTATTTTTGAACGTCAGTTCACATTTGTAGGTTGATCATCAGTGTTAGAGCTAAAATTAGCATGTTTAAAGTGATTTTCATGCTTCCAGGGGCCCTAAACACAAGATTTATGGAATGGTTAAAAGTGCATGAAAATGGCCAATTTACTCACTCTGAGTTCTCAAAAAGGGTTTCTTCACCCCGGGAAGTTAATTAAATACCATTTGGAGGCATTTGATGTTCAAGCAAAAACGGCTGATTTTTGACAAAAGAGATAACACCCCCCCATTACGTCATGCTTCAGAAATGTGGAAAATGGTCCGTTTTCAAATGTTTTATTTTTGAACGTCAGTTCACATTTGTAGGTAGATCATCAGTGTTAGAGCTAAAATTAGCATGTTTAAAGTGATTTTCATGCTTCCAGGGGCTCAGGAAGTGAATTAAATACTATTTGGAGGCATTTAATGTTCAAGCAAAAACGGCTGATTTTTGACAAAAGAGATAACACCCCCCCATTACGTCATGCTTCAGAAATGTGGAAAATGGTCCATTTACAAATGTTTTATTTTTGAACGTCAGTTCACATTTGTAGGTTGATCATCAGTGTTAGAGCTAAAATTAGCATGTTTAAAGTGAGTTTCATGCTTCCAGGGGCTCGGGAAGTGAATTAAATACTATTTGGAGGCATTTAATGTTCAAGCAAAAATGGCTGATTTTTGACAAAAGAGATAACACCCCCCCATTACGTCATGCTTCAGAAATGTGGAAAATGGTCCGTTTTCAAATGTTTTATTTTTGAACGTCAGTTCACATATGTAGGTTGATCATCAGTGTTAGAGCTAAAATTAGCATGTTTAAAGTGAGTTTCAAGCTTCCAGGGGCCCTAAACACAAGATTTATGGAATGGTTAAAAATGCATGAAAATGGCCAATTTACTCACTCTGAGTTCTCAAAAAGGGTTTCTTCACCCCGGGAAGTTAATTAAATACCATTTGGAGGCATTTAATGTTCAAGCAAAAACGGCAGATTTTCGACAAAAGAGATAACACCCCCCCATTACGTCATGCTTCAGAAATGTGGAAAATGGTCCGTTTTCAAATGTTTTATTTTTGAAAGTCAGTTCACATTTGTAGGTGGATCATCAGTGTTAGAGCTAAAATTAGCATGTTTAAAGTGATTTTCATGCTTCCAGGGGCTCGGGAAGTGAATTAAATACTATTTGGAGGCATTTAATGTTCAAGCAAAAACGGCTGATTTTTGACAAAAGAGATAACACCCCCCATTACGTCATGCTTCAGAAATGTGGAAAATGGTCTGTTTTCAAATGTTTTATTTTTGAACATCAGTTCACATTTGTAGGTTGATCATCAGTGTTAGAGCTAAAATTAGCATGTTTAAAGTGATTTTCATGCTTCCAGGGGCCCTAAACACAAGATTTATGGAATGGTTAAAAGTGCATGAAAATGGCCAATTTACTCACTCTGAGTTCTCAAAAAGGGTTTCTTCACCCCGGGAAGTTAATTAAATACCATTTGGAGGCATTTAATGTTCAAGCAAAAACGGCTGATTTTCGACAAAAGAGATAACACCCCCCCATTACGTCATGCTTCAGAAATGTGGAAAATGGTCCGTGTTCAAATGTTTTATTTTTGAACATCAGTTTACATTTGTAGGTGGATCATCAGTGTTAGAGCTAAAATTAGCATGTTTAAAGTGATTTTCATGCTTCCAGGGGCCCTAAACACAAGATTTATGGAATGGTTAAAAGTGCATGAAAATGGCCAATTTACTCACTCTGAGTTCTCAAAAAGGGTTTCTTCACCCCGGGAAGTTAATTAAATACCATTTGGAGGCATTGAATGTTCAAGCAAAAACGGCTGATTTTCGACAGAAGAGATAACACCCCCCCAATACGTCATGCTTCAGAAATGTGGAGACTGGTCCGTTTTCAAATGTTTTATTTTTGAACGTCAGTTCACATTTGTAGGTTGATCATCAGTGTTAGAGCTAAAAATTAGCATGTTTAAAGTGATTTTCATGCTTCCAGGGGCTCGGGAAGTGAATTAAATACTATTTGGAGGCATTTAATGTTCAAGCAAAAACAGCTGATTTTTGACAAAAGAGATATCACACCCCCCCATTACGTCATGCTTCAGAAATGTGGAAAATGGTCCGTTTTCAAATGTTTTATTTTTGAACGTCAGTTCACATTTGTAGGTGGATCATCAGTGTTAGAGCTAAAATTAGCATGTTTAAAGTGATTTTCATGCTTCCAGGGGCTCGGGAAGTGAATTAAATACTATATGGAGGCATTTAATGTTCAAGCAAAAACTGCTGATTTTTGACAAAAGAGATAACACCCCCCCATTACGTCATGCTTCAGAATTGTGGAAAATGGTCCGTTTTCAAATGTTTTTATATTTGAACGTCAGTTCACATTTGTAGGTGGATCATCAGTGTTAGAGCTAAAATTAGCATGTTTAAAGTGATTTTCATGCTTCCAGGGGCCCTAAACACAAGATTTATGGAATGGTTAAAAGTGCATGAAAATGGCCAATTTACTCACTCTGAGTTCTCAAAAAGGGTTTCTTCACCCCGGGAAGTTAATTAAATACCATTTGGAGGCATTTAATGTTCAAGCAAAAACGGCTGATTTTCGACAAAAGAGATAACACCCTACCATTACGTCATGCTTCAGAAATGTGGAAAATGGTCCGTTTTCAAATGTTTTATTTTTGAACGTCAGTTCACATTTGTAGGTGGATCATCAGTGTTAGAGCTAAAATTAGCATGTTGAAAGTGATTTTCATGCTTCCAGGGGCTCGGGAAGTGAATTAAATACTATTTGGAGGCATTTAATGTTCAAGCAAAAACGGCTGATTTTTGACAAAAGAGATAACACCCCCCCATTACGTCATGCTTCAGAAATGTGGAAAATGGTCCGTTTTCAAATGTTTTATTTTTGAACGTCAGTTCACATTTGTAGGTGGATCATCAGTGTTAGAGCTAAAATTAGCATGTTTAAAGTGATTTTCATGCTTCCAGGGGCCCTAAACACAAGATTTATGGAATGGTTAAAAGTGCATGAAAATGGCCAATTTACTCACTCTGAGTTCTCAAAAAGGGTTTCTTCACCCCGGGAAGTTAATTAAATACCATTTGGAGGCATTTAATGTTCAAGCAAAAACGGCTGATTTTCGACAAAAGAGATAACACCCCCCCATTACGTCATGCTTCAGAAATGTGGAAAATGGTCCGTGTTCAAATGTTTTATTTTTGAACATCAGTTTACATTTGTAGGTGGATCATCAGTGTTAGAGCTAAAATTAGCATGTTTAAAGTGATTTTCATGCTTCCAGGGGCCCTAAACACAAGATTTATGGAATGGTTAAAAGTGCATGAAAATGGCCAATTTACTCACTCTGAGTTCTCAAAAAGGGTTTCTTCACCCCGGGAAGTTAATTAAATACCATTTGGAGGCATTGAATGTTCAAGCAAAAACGGCTGATTTTCGACAGAAGAGATAACACCCCCCCATTACGTCATGCTTCAGAAATGTGGAGACTGGTCCATTTTCAAATGTTTTATTTTTGAACGTCAGTTCACATTTGTAGGTTGATCATCAGTGTTAGAGCTAAAATTAGCATGTTTAAAGTTATTTTCATGCTTCCAGGGGCCCGGGAAGTGAATTAAATACTATTTGGAGTCATTTAATGTTCAAGCAAAAACGGCTGATTTTTGACAAAAGAGATAACACCCCCCCATTACGTCATGCTTCAGAAATGTGGAAAATGGTCCGTTTTCAAATGTTTTATTTTTGAACGTCAGTTCACATTTGTAGGTTGATCATCAGTGTTAGAGCTAAAATTAGCATGTTTAAAGTGATTTTCATGCTTCCAGGGGCCCTAAACACAAGATTTATGGAATGGTTAAAAGTGCATGAAAATGGCCAATTTACTCACTCTGAGTTCTCAAAAAGGGTTTCTTCACCCCGGGAAGTTAATTAAATACCATTTGGAGGCATTTGATGTTCAAGCAAAAACGGCTGATTTTCGACAAAAGAGATAACACCCCCCCATTACGTCATGCTTCAGAAATGTGTAAAATGGTCCGTTTTCAAATGTTTTATTTTTGAACGTCAGTTCACATTTGTAGGTAGATCATCAGTGTTAGAGCTAAAATTAGCATGTTTAAAGTGATTTTCGTGCTTCCAGGGGCTCGGGAAGAGAATTAAATACTATTTGGAGGCATTTAATGTTCAAGCAAAAACGGCTGATTTTTGACAAAAGAGATAACACCCCCCATTACGTCATGCTTCAGAAATGTGGAAAATGGTCCATTTACAAATGTTTTATTTTTGAACGTCAGTTCACATTTGTAGGTTGATCATCAGTGTTAGAGCTAAAATTAGCATGTTTAAAGTGAGTTTCATGCTTCCAGGGGCTCGGGAAGTGAATTAAATACTATTTGGAGGCATTTAATGTTCAAGCAAAAATGGCTGATTTTTGACAAAAGAGATAACACCCCCCATTACGTCATGCTTCAGAAATGTGGAAAATGGTCCGTTTTCAAATGTTTTATTTTTGAACGTCAGTTCACATTTGTAGGTTGATCATCAGTGTTAGAGCTAAAATTAGCATGTTTAAAGTGAGTTTCAAGCTTCCAGGGGCCCTAAACACAAGATTTATGGAATGGTTAAAAATGCATGAAAATGGCCAATTTACTCACTCTGAGTTCTCAAAAAGGGTTTCTTCACCCCGGGAAGTTAATTAAATACCATTTGGAGGCATTTAATGTTCAAGCAAAAACGGCTGATTTTCGACAAAAGAGATAACACCCCCCCATTACGTCATGCTTCAGAAATGTGAAAAATGGTCCGTTTTCAAATGTTTTATTTTTGAACGTCAGTTCACATTTGTAGGTGGATCATCAGTGTTAGAGCTAAAATTAGCATGTTTAAAGTGATTTTCATGCTTCCAGGGGCTCGGGAAGTGAATTAAATACTATTTGGAGGCATTTAATGTTCAAGCAAAAACGGCTGATTTTTGACAAAAGAGATAACACCCCCCCATTACGTCATGCTTCAGAAATGGTCTGTTTTCAAATGTTTTATTTTTGAACATCAGTTCACATTTGTAGGTTGATCATCAGTGTTAGAGCTAAAATTAGCATGTTTAAAGTGAGTTTCATGCTTCCAGGGGCCCTAAAGACAAGATTTATGGAATGGTTAAAAGTGCATGAAAATGGCCAATTTACTCACTCTGAGTTCTCAAAAAGGGTTTCTTCACCCCGGGAAGTTAATTAAATACCAGTGGAGGCATTTAATGTTCAAGCAAAAACGGCTGATTTTCGACAAAAGAGATAACACCCCCCCCATTACGTCATGCTTCAGAAATGTGGAAAATGATCCGTTTTCAAATGTTTTATTTTTGAACGTCAGTTCACATTTGTAGGTGGATCATCAGTGTTAGAGCTAAAATTAGCATGTTTAAAGTGATTTTCATGCTTCCAGGGGCTCGGGAAGTGAATTAAATACTATTTGGAGGCATTTAATGTTCAAGCAAAAACGGCTGATTTTTGACAAAAGAGATAACACCCCCCCATTATGTCATGCTTCAGAAATGTGGAAAATGGTCCATTTTCAAATGTTTTTTTTTTGAACGTCAGTTCACATTTGTAGGTTGATCATCAGTGTTAGAGCTAAAATTAGCATGTTTAAAGTGATTTTCATGCTTCCAGGGGCTCGGGAAGTGAATTAAATACTATTTTGAGGCATTTAATGTTCAAGCAAAAACGGCTGATTTTTGACAAAAGAGATAACACCCCCCCATTACGTCATGCTTCAGAAATGTGGAAAATGGTCCATTTTCAAATGTTTTTTTTTTGAACGTCAGTTCACATTTTTAGGTCGATCATCAGTGTTAGAGCTAAAATTAGCATGTTTAAAGTGATTTTCATGCTTCCAGGGGCCCTAAACACAAGATTTATGGAATGGTTAAAAGTGCATGAAAATGGCCAATTTACTCACTCTGAGTTCTCAAAAAGGGTTTCTTCACCCCGGGAAGTTAATTAAATACCATTTGGAGGCATTGAATGTTCAAGCAAAAACGGCTGATTTTCGACAAAAGAGATAATACCCCCCCATTACGTCATGCTTCAGAAATGTGGAGACTGGTCCATTTTCAAATGTTTTATTTTTGAACGTCAGTTCACATTTGTAGGTTGATCATCAGTGTTAGAGCTAAAATTAGCATGTTTAAAGTTATTTTCATGCTTCCAGGGGCCCGGGAAGTGAATTAAATACTATTTGGAGTCATTTAATGTTCAAGCAAAAACGGCTGATTTTTGACAAAAGAGATAACACCCCCCCATTACGTCATGCTTCAGAAATGTGGAAAATGGTCCGTTTTCAAATGTTTTATTTTTGAACGTCAGTTCACATTTGTAGGTTGATCATCAGTGTTAGAGCTAAAATTAGCATGTTTAAAGTGATTTTCATGCTTCCAGGGGCCCTAAACACAAGATTTATGGAATGGTTAAAAGTGCATGAAAATGGCCAATTTACTCACTCTGAGTTCTCAAAAAGGGTTTCTTCACCCCGGGAAGTTAATTAAATACCATTTGGAGGCATTTGATGTTCAAGCAAAAACGGCTGATTTTCGACAAAAGAGATAACACCCCCCCATTACGTCATGCTTCAGAAATGTGTAAAATGGTCCGTTTTCAAATGTTTTATTTTTGAACGTCAGTTCACATTTGTAGGTAGATCATCAGTGTTAGAGCTAAAATTAGCATGTTTAAAGTGATTTTCGTGCTTCCAGGGGCTCGGGAAGAGAATTAAATACTATTTGGAGGCATTTAATGTTCAAGCAAAAACGGCTGATTTTTGACAAAAGAGATAACACCCCCCATTACGTCATGCTTCAGAAATGTGGAAAATGGTCCATTTACAAATGTTTTATTTTTGAACGTCAGTTCACATTTGTAGGTTGATCATCAGTGTTAGAGCTAAAATTAGCATGTTTAAAGTGAGTTTCATGCTTCCAGGGGCTCGGGAAGTGAATTAAATACTATTTGGAGGCATTTAATGTTCAAGCAAAAATGGCTGATTTTTGACAAAAGAGATAACACCCCCCATTACGTCATGCTTCAGAAATGTGGAAAATGGTCCGTTTTCAAATGTTTTATTTTTGAACGTCAGTTCACATTTGTAGGTTGATCATCAGTGTTAGAGCTAAAATTAGCATGTTTAAAGTGAGTTTCAAGCTTCCAGGGGCCCTAAACACAAGATTTATGGAATGGTTAAAAATGCATGAAAATGGCCAATTTACTCACTCTGAGTTCTCAAAAAGGGTTTCTTCACCCCGGGAAGTTAATTAAATACCATTTGGAGGCATTTAATGTTCAAGCAAAAACGGCTGATTTTCGACAAAAGAGATAACACCCCCCCATTACGTCATGCTTCAGAAATGTGAAAAATGGTCCGTTTTCAAATGTTTTATTTTTGAACGTCAGTTCACATTTGTAGGTGGATCATCAGTGTTAGAGCTAAAATTAGCATGTTTAAAGTGATTTTCATGCTTCCAGGGGCTCAGGAAGTGAATTAAATACTATTTGGAGGCATTTAATGTTCAAGCAAAAACGGCTGATTTTTGACAAAAGAGATAACACCCCCCCATTACGTCATGCTTCAGAAATGGTCTGTTTTCAAATGTTTTATTTTTGAACATCAGTTCACATTTGTAGGTTGATCATCAGTGTTAGAGCTAAAATTAGCATGTTTAAAGTGAGTTTCATGCTTCCAGGGGCCCTAAAGACAAGATTTATGGAATGGTTAAAAGTGCATGAAAATGGCCAATTTACTCACTCTGAGTTCTCAAAAAGGGTTTCTTCACCCCGGGAAGTTAATTAAATACCAGTGGAGGCATTTAATGTTCAAGCAAAAACGGCTGATTTTCGACAAAAGAGATAACACCCCCCCATTACGTCATGCTTCAGAAATGTGGAAAATGATCCGTTTTCAAATGTTTTATTTTTGAACGTCAGTTCACATTTGTAGGTGGATCATCAGTGGTAGAGCTAAAATTAGCATGTTTAAAGTGATTTTCATGCTTCCAGGGGCTCGGGAAGTGAATTAAATACTATTTGGAGGCATTTAATGTTCAAGCAAAAACGGCTGATTTTTGACAAAAGAGATAACACCCCCCCATTATGTCATGCTTCAGAAATGTGGAAAATGGTCCATTTTCAAATGTTTTTTTTTTGAACGTCAGTTCACATTTGTAGGTTGATCATCAGTGTTAGAGCTAAAATTAGCATGTTTAAAGTGATTTTCATGCTTCCAGGGGCTCGGGAAGTGAATTAAATACTATTTTGAGGCATTTAATGTTCAAGCAAAAACGGCTGATTTTTGACAAAAGAGATAACACCCCCCCATTACGTCATGCTTCAGAAATGTGGAAAATGGTCCATTTTCAAATGGTTTTTTTTTGAACGTCAGTTCACATTTTTAGGTCGATCATCAGTGTTAGAGCTAAAATTAGCATGTTTAAAGTGATTTTCATGCTTCCAGGGGCCCTAAACACAAGATTTATGGAATGGTTAAAAGTGCATGAAAATGGCCAATTTACTCACTCTGAGTTCTCAAAAAGGGTTTCTTCACCCCGGGAAGTTAATTAAATACCATTTGGAGGCATTGAATGTTCAAGCAAAAACGGCTGATTTTCGACAAAAGAGATAATACCCCCCCATTACGTCATGCTTCAGAAATGTGGAGACTGGTCCGTTTTCAAATGTTTTATTTTTGAACGTCAGTTCACATTTGTAGGTTGATCATCAGTGTTAGAGCTAAAATTAGCATGTTTAAAGTGATTTTCATGCTTCCAGGGGCTCGGGAAGTGAATTAAATACTATTTGGAGGCATTTAATGTTCAAGCAAAAATGGCTGATTTTTGACAAAAGAGATAACACCCCCCCATTACGTCATGCTTCAGAAATGTGGAAAATGGTCCGTTTTCAAATGTTTTATTTTTGAACGTCAGTTCACATTTGTAGGTTGATCATCAGTGTTAGAGCTAAAATTAGCATGTTTAAAGTGAGTTTCAAGCTTCCAGGGGCCCTAAACACAAGATTTATGGAATGGTTAAAAATGCATGAAAATGGCCAATTTACTCACTCTGAGTTCTCAAAAAGGGTTTCTTCACCCCGAGAAGTTAATAAAATACCATTTGGAGGCATTTAATGTTCAAGCAAAAACGGCTGATTTTCGACAAAAGAGATAACACCCCCCCATTACGTCATGCTTCAGAAATGTGGAAAATGGTCCGTTTTCAAATGTTTTATTTTTGAACGTCAGTTAACATTTGTAGGTGAATCATCAGTGTTAGAGCTAAAATTAGCATGTTTAAAGTGATTTTCATGCTTCCAGTGGCTCGGGAAGTGAATTAAATACTATTCGGAGGCATTTAATGTTCAAGCAAAAACGGCAGATTTTTGACAAAAGAGATAACACCCCCCCCATTACGTCATGCTTCAGAAATGTGGAAAATGGTCTGTTTTCAAATGTTTTATTTTTGAACGTCAGTTCACATTTGTAGGTTGATCATCAGTGTTAGAGCTAAAATTAGCATGTTTAAAGTGAGTTTCATGCTTCCAGGGGCCCTAAACACAAGATTTATGGAATGGTTAAAAGTGCATGAAAATGGCCAATTTACTCACTCTGAGTTCTCAAAAAGGGTTTCTTCACCCTGGGAAGTTAATTAAATACCATTTGGAGGCATTTAATGTTCAAGCAAAAACGGCTGATTTTCGACAAAAGAGATAACACCCCCCCATTACGTCATGCTTCAGAAATGTGGAAAATGGTCCGTTTTCAAATGTTTTATTTTTGAACGTCAGTTCACATTTGTAGGTGGATCATCAGTGTTAGAGCTAAAATTAGCATGTTTAAAGTGATTTTCATGCTTCCAGGGGCTCGGGAAGTGAATTAAATACTATTTGGAGGCATTTAATGTTCAAGCAAAAACGGCTGATTTTTGACAAAAGAGATAACACCCCCCCATTACGTCATGCTTCAGAAATACGGAAAATGGTCCGTTTTCAAATGTTTTATTTTTGAACGTCAGTTCACATTTGTAGGTGGATCATCAGTGTTAGAGCTAAAATTAGCATGTTTAAAGTGATTTTCATGCTTCCAGGGGCTTGGGAAGTGAATTAAATACTATTTGGAGGCATTTAATGTTCAAGCAAAAACGGCTGATTTTTGACAAAAGAGATAACACCCCCCCCCCCATTACGTCAATCTTCAGAAATGTGGAAAAAGGTCCGTTTTCAAATGTTTTATTTTTGAACGTCAGTTCACATATGTAGGTTGATCATCAGTGTTAGAGCTAAAATTAGCATGTTTAAAGTGATTTTCATGCTTCCAGGGGCCCTAAACACAAGATTTATGGAATGGTTAAAAGTGCATGAAAATGGCCAATTTACTCACTCTGAGTTCTCAAAAAGGGTTTCTTCACCCCGGGAAGTTAATTAAATACCATTTGGAGGCATTTAATGTTCAAGCAAAAACGGCTGATTTTCGACAAAAGAGATAACACCCCCCCCATTACGTCATGCTTCAGAAATGTGGAAAATGGTCCGTTTTCAAATGTTTTATTTTTGAACGTCAGTTCACATTTATAGGTGGATCATCAGTGTTAGAGCTAAAATTAGCATGTTTAAAGTGATTTTCATGCTTCCAGGGGCTCGGGAAGTGAATTAAATACTATTTGGAGGCATTTAATGTTCAAGCAAAAACTGCTGATTTTTGACAAAAGAGATAACACCCCCCCATTACGTCATGCTTCAGAAATGTGGAAAATGGTCCGTTTTCAAATGTTTTTATATTTGAACGTCAGTTCACATTTGTAGGTGGATCATCAGTGTTAGAGCTAAAATTAGCATGTTTAAAGTGATTTTCATGCTTCCAGGGGCCCTAAACACAAGATTTATGGAATGGTTAAAAGTGCATGAAAATGGCCAATTTACTCACTCTGAGTTCTCAAAAAGGGTTTCTTCACCCCGGGAAGTTAATTAAATACCATTTGGAGGCATTTAATGTTCAAGCAAAAACGGCTGATTTTCGACAAAAGAGATAACACCCTACCATTACGTCATGCTTCAGAAATGTGGAAAATGGTCCGTTTTCAAATGTTTTATTTTTGAACGTCAGTTCACATTTGTAGGTAGATCATCAGTGTTAGAGCTAAAATTAGCATGTTTAAAGTGATTTTCGTGCTTCCAGGGGCTCGGGAAGAGAATAAAATACTATTTGGAGGCATTTAATGTTCAAGCAAAAACGGCTGATTTTTGACAAAAGAGATAACACCCCCCATTACGTCATGCTTCAGAAATGTGGAAAATGGTCCATTTACAAATGTTTTATTTTTGAACGTCAGTTCACATTTGTAGGTTGATCATCAGTGTTAGAGCTAAAATTAGCATGTTTAAAGTGAGTTTCATGCTTCCAGGGGCTCGGGAAGTGAATTAAATACTATTTGGAGGCATTTAATGTTCAAGCAAAAATGGCTGATTTTTGACAAAAGAGATAACACCCCCCATTACGTCATGCTTCAGAAATGTGGAAAATGGTCCGTTTTCAAATGTTTTATTTTTGAACGTCAGTTCACATTTGTAGGTTGATCATCAGTGTTAGAGCTAAAATTAGCATGTTTAAAGTGAGTTTCAAGCTTCCAGGGGCCCTAAACACAAGATTTATGGAATGGTTAAAAATGCATGAAAATGGCCAATTTACTCACTCTGAGTTCTCAAAAAGGGTTTCTTCACCCCGGGAAGTTAATTAAATACCATTTGGAGGCATTTAATGTTCAAGCAAAAACGGCTGATTTTCGACAAAAGAGATAACACCCCCCCATTACGTCATGCTTCAGAAATGTGAAAAATGGTCCGTTTTCAAATGTTTTATTTTTGAACGTCAGTTCACATTTGTAGGTGGATCATCAGTGTTAGAGCTAAAATTAGCATGTTTAAAGTGATTTTCATGCTTCCAGGGGCTCAGGAAGTGAATTAAATACTATTTGGAGGCATTTAATGTTCAAGCAAAAACGGCTGATTTTTGACAAAAGAGATAACACCCCCCCATTACGTCATGCTTCAGAAATGGTCTGTTTTCAAATGTTTTATTTTTGAACATCAGTTCACATTTGTAGGTTGATCATCAGTGTTAGAGCTAAAATTAGCATGTTTAAAGTGAGTTTCATGCTTCCAGGGGCCCTAAAGACAAGATTTATGGAATGGTTAAAAGTGCATGAAAATGGCCAATTTACTCACTCTGAGTTCTCAAAAAGGGTTTCTTCACCCCGGGAAGTTAATTAAATACCAGTGGAGGCATTTAATGTTCAAGCAAAAACGGCTGATTTTCGACAAAAGAGATAACACCCCCCCATTACGTCATGCTTCAGAAATGTGGAAAATGATCCGTTTTCAAATGTTTTATTTTTGAACGTCAGTTCACATTTGTAGGTGGATCATCAGTGGTAGAGCTAAAATTAGCATGTTTAAAGTGATTTTCATGCTTCCAGGGGCTCGGGAAGTGAATTAAATACTATTTGGAGGCATTTAATGTTCAAGCAAAAACGGCTGATTTTTGACAAAAGAGATAACACCCCCCCATTATGTCATGCTTCAGAAATGTGGAAAATGGTCCATTTTCAAATGTTTTTTTTTTGAACGTCAGTTCACATTTGTAGGTTGATCATCAGTGTTAGAGCTAAAATTAGCATGTTTAAAGTGATTTTCATGCTTCCAGGGGCTCGGGAAGTGAATTAAATACTATTTTGAGGCATTTAATGTTCAAGCAAAAACGGCTGATTTTTGACAAAAGAGATAACACCCCCCCATTACGTCATGCTTCAGAAATGTGGAAAATGGTCCATTTTCAAATGGTTTTTTTTTGAACGTCAGTTCACATTTTTAGGTCGATCATCAGTGTTAGAGCTAAAATTAGCATGTTTAAAGTGATTTTCATGCTTCCAGGGGCCCTAAACACAAGATTTATGGAATGGTTAAAAGTGCATGAAAATGGCCAATTTACTCACTCTGAGTTCTCAAAAAGGGTTTCTTCACCCCGGGAAGTTAATTAAATACCATTTGGAGGCATTGAATGTTCAAGCAAAAACGGCTGATTTTCGACAAAAGAGATAATACCCCCCCATTACGTCATGCTTCAGAAATGTGGAGACTGGTCCGTTTTCAAATGTTTTATTTTTGAACGTCAGTTCACATTTGTAGGTTGATCATCAGTGTTAGAGCTAAAATTAGCATGTTTAAAGTGATTTTCATGCTTCCAGGGGCTCGGGAAGTGAATTAAATACTATTTGGAGGCATTTAATGTTCAAGCAAAAATGGCTGATTTTTGACAAAAGAGATAACACCCCCCCATTACGTCATGCTTCAGAAATGTGGAAAATGGTCCGTTTTCAAATGTTTTATTTTTGAACGTCAGTTCACATTTGTAGGTTGATCATCAGTGTTAGAGCTAAAATTAGCATGTTTAAAGTGAGTTTCAAGCTTCCAGGGGCCCTAAACACAAGATTTATGGAATGGTTAAAAATGCATGAAAATGGCCAATTTACTCACTCTGAGTTCTCAAAAAGGGTTTCTTCACCCCGAGAAGTTAATAAAATACCATTTGGAGGCATTTAATGTTCAAGCAAAAACGGCTGATTTTCGACAAAAGAGATAACACCCCCCCATTACGTCATGCTTCAGAAATGTGGAAAATGGTCCGTTTTCAAATGTTTTATTTTTGAACGTCAGTTAACATTTGTAGGTGAATCATCAGTGTTAGAGCTAAAATTAGCATGTTTAAAGTGATTTTCATGCTTCCAGTGGCTCGGGAAGTGAATTAAATACTATTCGGAGGCATTTAATGTTCAAGCAAAAACGGCAGATTTTTGACAAAAGAGATAACACCCCCCCCATTACGTCATGCTTCAGAAATGTGGAAAATGGTCTGTTTTCAAATGTTTTATTTTTGAACGTCAGTTCACATTTGTAGGTTGATCATCAGTGTTAGAGCTAAAATTAGCATGTTTAAAGTGAGTTTCATGCTTCCAGGGGCCCTAAACACAAGATTTATGGAATGGTTAAAAGTGCATGAAAATGGCCAATTTACTCACTCTGAGTTCTCAAAAAGGGTTTCTTCACCCTGGGAAGTTAATTAAATACCATTTGGAGGCATTTAATGTTCAAGCAAAAACGGCTGATTTTCGACAAAAGAGATAACACCCCCCCATTACGTCATGCTTCAGAAATGTGGAAAATGGTCCGTTTTCAAATGTTTTATTTTTGAACGTCAGTTCACATTTGTAGGTGGATCATCAGTGTTAGAGCTAAAATTAGCATGTTTAAAGTGATTTTCATGCTTCCAGGGGCTCGGGAAGTGAATTAAATACTATTTGGAGGCATTTAATGTTCAAGCAAAAACGGCTGATTTTTGACAAAAGAGATAACACCCCCCCATTACGTCATGCTTCAGAAATACGGAAAATGGTCCGTTTTCAAATGTTTTATTTTTGAACGTCAGTTCACATTTGTAGGTGGATCATCAGTGTTAGAGCTAAAATTAGCATGTTTAAAGTGATTTTCATGCTTCCAGGGGCTTGGGAAGTGAATTAAATACTATTTGGAGGCATTTAATGTTCAAGCAAAAACGGCTGATTTTTGACAAAAGAGATAACACCCCCCCCCCCATTACGTCAATCTTCAGAAATGTGGAAAAAGGTCCGTTTTCAAATGTTTTATTTTTGAACGTCAGTTCACATATGTAGGTTGATCATCAGTGTTAGAGCTAAAATTAGCATGTTTAAAGTGATTTTCATGCTTCCAGGGGCCCTAAACACAAGATTTATGGAATGGTTAAAAGTGCATGAAAATGGCCAATTTACTCACTCTGAGTTCTCAAAAAGGGTTTCTTCACCCCGGGAAGTTAATTAAATACCATTTGGAGGCATTTAATGTTCAAGCAAAAACGGCTGATTTTCGACAAAAGAGATAACACCCCCCCCATTACGTCATGCTTCAGAAATGTGGAAAATGGTCCGTTTTCAAATGTTTTATTTTTGAACGTCAGTTCACATTTATAGGTGGATCATCAGTGTTAGAGCTAAAATTAGCATGTTTAAAGTGATTTTCATGCTTCCAGGGGCTCGGGAAGTGAATTAAATACTATTTGGAGGCATTTAATGTTCAAGCAAAAACTGCTGATTTTTGACAAAAGAGATAACACCCCCCCATTACGTCATGCTTCAGAAATGTGGAAAATGGTCCGTTTTCAAATGTTTTTATATTTGAACGTCAGTTCACATTTGTAGGTGGATCATCAGTGTTAGAGCTAAAATTAGCATGTTTAAAGTGATTTTCATGCTTCCAGGGGCCCTAAACACAAGATTTATGGAATGGTTAAAAGTGCATGAAAATGGCCAATTTACTCACTCTGAGTTCTCAAAAAGGGTTTCTTCACCCCGGGAAGTTAATTAAATACCATTTGGAGGCATTTAATGTTCAAGCAAAAACGGCTGATTTTCGACAAAAGAGATAACACCCTACCATTACGTCATGCTTCAGAAATGTGGAAAATGGTCCGTTTTCAAATGTTTTATTTTTGAACGTCAGTTCACATTTGTAGGTGGATCATCAGTGTTAGAGCTAAAATTAGCATGTTGAAAGTGATTTTCATGCTTCCAGGGGCTCGGGAAGTGAATAAAATACTATTTGGAGGCATTTAATGTTCAAGCAAAAACGGCTGATTTTTGACAAAAGAGATAATACCCCCCCATTACGTCATGCTTCAGAAATGTGGAAAATGGTCCGTTTTCAAATGTTTTATTTTTGAACGTCAGTTCACATTTGTAGGTGGATCATCAGTGTTAGAGCTAAAATTAGCATGTTTAAAGTGATTTTCATGCTTCCAGGGGCCCTAAACACAAGATTTATGGAATGGTTAAAAGTGCATGAAAATGGCCAATTTACTCACTCTGAGTTCTCAAAAAGGGTTTCTTCACCCCGGGAAGTTAATTAAATACCATTTGGAGGCATTTAATGTTCAAGCAAAAACGGCTGATTTTCGACAAAAGAGATAACACCCCCCCATTACGTCATGCTTCAGAAATGTGGAAAATGGTCCGTTTTCAAATGTTTTATTTTTGAACATCAGTTCACATTTGTAGGTGGATCATCAGTGTTAGAGCTAAAATTAGCATGTTTAAAGTGATTTTCATGCTTCCAGGGGCCCTAAACACAAGATTTATGGAATGGTTAAAAGTGCATGAAAATGGCCAATTTACTCACTCTGAGTTCTCAAAAAGGGTTTCTTCACCCCGGGAAGTTAATTAAATACCATTTGGAGGCATTGAATGTTCAAGCAAAAACGGCTGATTTTCGACAGAAGAGATAATACCCCCCCATTACGTCATGCTTCAGAAATGTGGAGACTGGTCCATTTTCAAATGTTTTATTTTTGAACGTCAGTTCACATTTGTAGGTTGATCATCAGTGTTAGAGCTAAAATTAGCATGTTTAAAGTTATTTTCATGCTTCCAGGGGCCCGGGAAGTGAATTAAATACTATTTGGAGTCATTTAATGTTCAAGCAAAAACGGCTGATTTTTGACAAAAGAGATAACACCCCCCCATTACGTCATGCTTCAGAAATGTGGAAAATGGTCCATTTTCAAATGTTTTATTTTTGAACGTCAGTTCACATTTGTAGGTTGATCATCAGTGTTAGAGCTAAAATTAGCATGTTTAAAGTGATTTTCATGCTTCCAGGGGCCCTAAACACAAGATTTATGGAATGGTTAAAAGTGCATGAAAATGGCCAATTTACTCACTCTGAGTTCTCAAAAAGGGTTTCTTCACCCCGGGAAGTTAATTAAATACCATTTGGAGGCATTTGATGTTCAAGCAAAAACGGCTGATTTTTGACAAAAGAGATAACACCCCCCCATTACGTCATGCTTCAGAAATGTGGAAAATGGTCCGTTTTCAAATGTTTTATTTTTGAACGTCAGTTCACATTTGTAGGTAGATCATCAGTGTTAGAGCTAAAATTAGCATGTTTAAAGTGATTTTCATGCTTCCAGGGGCTCAGGAAGTGAATTAAATACTATTTGGAGGCATTTAATGTTCAAGCAAAAACGGCTGATTTTTGACAAAAGAGATAACACCCCCCCATTACGTCATGCTTCAGAAATGTGGAAAATGGTCCATTTACAAATGTTTTATTTTTGAACGTCAGTTCACATTTGTAGGTTGATCATCAGTGTTAGAGCTAAAATTAGCATGTTTAAAGTGAGTTTCATGCTTCCAGGGGCTCGGGAAGTGAATTAAATACTATTTGGAGGCATTTAATGTTCAAGCAAAAATGGCTGATTTTTGACAAAAGAGATAACACCCCCCCATTACGTCATGCTTCAGAAATGTGGAAAATGGTCCGTTTTCAAATGTTTTATTTTTGAACGTCAGTTCACATATGTAGGTTGATCATCAGTGTTAGAGCTAAAATTAGCATGTTTAAAGTGAGTTTCAAGCTTCCAGGGGCCCTAAACACAAGATTTATGGAATGGTTAAAAATGCATGAAAATGGCCAATTTACTCACTCTGAGTTCTCAAAAAGGGTTTCTTCACCCCGGAAAGTTAATTAAATACCATTTGGAGGCATTTAATGTTCAAGCAAAAACGGCAGATTTTCGACAAAAGAGATAACACCCCCCCATTACGTCATGCTTCAGAAATGTGGAAAATGGTCCGTTTTCAAATGTTTTATTTTTGAACGTCAGTTCACATTTGTAGGTGGATCATCAGTGTTAGAGCTAAAATTAGCATGTTTAAAGTGATTTTCATGCTTCCAGGGGCTCGGGAAGTGAATTAAATACTATTTGGAGGCATTTAATGTTCAAGCAAAAACGGCTGATTTTTGACAAAAGAGATAACACCCCCCATTACGTCATGCTTCAGAAATGTGGAAAATGGTCTGTTTTCAAATGTTTTATTTTTGAACATCAGTTCACATTTGTAGGTTGATCATCAGTGTTAGAGCTAAAATTAGCATGTTTAAAGTGAGTTTCATGCTTCCAGGGGCCCTAAAGACAAGATTTATGGAATGGTTAAAAGTGCATGAAAATGGCCAATTTACTCACTCTGAGTTCTCAAAAAGGGTTTCTTCACCCCGGGAAGTTAATTAAATACCAGTGGAGGCATTTAATGTTCAAGCAAAAACGGCTGATTTTCGACAAAAGAGATAACACCCCCCCATTACGTCATGCTTCAGAAATGTGGAAAATGATCCGTTTTCAAATGTTTTATTTTTGAACGTCAGTTCACATTTGTAGGTGGATCATTAGTGTTAGAGCTAAAATTAGCATGTTTAAAGTGATTTTCATGCTTCCAGGGGCTCGGGAAGTGAATTAAATACTATTTGGAGGCATTTAATGTTCAAGCAAAAACGGCTGATTTTTGACAAAAGAGATATCACACCCCCCCATTACGTCATGCTTCAGAAATGTGGAAAATGGTCCGTTTTCAAATGTTTTATTTTTGAACGTCAGTTCACATTTGTAGGTGGATCATCAGTGTTAGAGCTAAAATTAGCATGTTTAAAGTGATTTTCATGCTTCCAGGGGCTCGGGAAGTGAATTAAATACTATATGGAGGCATTTAATGTTCAAGCAAAAACTGCTGATTTTTGACAAAAGAGATAACACCCCCCCATTACGTCATGCTTCAGAAATGTGGAAAATGGTCCGTTTTCAAATGTTTTTATATTTGAACGTCAGTTCACATTTGTAGGTGGATCATCAGTGTTAGAGCTAAAATTAGCATGTTTAAAGTGATTTTCATGCTTCCAGGGGCCCTAAACACAAGATTTATGGAATGGTTAAAAGTGCATGAAAATGGCCAATTTACTCACTCTGAGTTCTCAAAAAGGGTTTCTTCACCCCGGGAAGTTAATTAAATACCATTTGGAGGCATTTAATGTTCAAGCAAAAACGGCTGATTTTCGACAAAAGAGATAACACCCTACCATTACGTCATGCTTCAGAAATGTGGAAAATGGTCCGTTTTCAAATGTTTTATTTTTGAACGTCAGTTCACATTTGTAGGTGGATCATCAGTGTTAGAGCTAAAATTAGCATGTTGAAAGTGATTTTCATGCTTCCAGGGGCTCGGGAAGTGAATTAAATACTATTTGGAGGCATTTAATGTTCAAGCAAAAACGGCTGATTTTTGACAAAAGAGATAACACCCCCCCATTACGTCATGCTTCAGAAATGTGGAAAATGGTCCGTTTTCAAATGTTTTATTTTTGAACGTCAGTTCACATTTGTAGGTGGATCATCAGTGTTAGAGCTAAAATTAGCATGTTTAAAGTGATTTTCATGCTTCCAGGGGCCCTAAACACAAGATTTATGGAATGGTTAAAAGTGCATGAAAATTGCCAATTTACTCACTCTGAGTTCTCAAAAAGGGTTTCTTCACCCCGGGAAGTTAATTAAATACCATTTGGAGGCATTTAATGTTCAAGCAAAAACGGCTGATTTTCGACAAAAGAGATAACACCCCCCCATTACGTCATGCTTCAGAAATGTGGAAAATGGTCCGTGTTCAAATGTTTTATTTTTGAACATCAGTTTACATTTGTAGGTGGATCATCAGTGTTAGAGCTAAAATTAGCATGTTTAAAGTGATTTTCATGCTTCCAGGGGCCCTAAACACAAGATTTATGGAATGGTTAAAAGTGCATGAAAATGGCCAATTTACTCACTCTGAGTTCTCAAAAAGGGTTTCTTCACCCCGGGAAGTTAATTAAATACCATTTGGAGGCATTGAATGTTCAAGCAAAAACGGCTGATTTTCGACAGAAGAGATAACACCCCCCCAATACGTCATGCTTCAGAAATGTGGAGACTGGTCCGTTTTCAAATGTTTTATTTTTGAACGTCAGTTCACATTTGTAGGTTGATCATCAGTGTTAGAGCTAAAAATTAGCATGTTTAAAGTGATTTTCATGCTTCCAGGGGCTCGGGAAGTGAATTAAATACTATTTGGAGGCATTTAATGTTCAAGCAAAAACGGCTGATTTTTGACAAAAGAGATATCACACCCCCCCATTACGTCATGCTTCAGAAATGTGGAAAATGGTCCGTTTTCAAATGTTTTATTTTTGAACGTCAGTTCACATTTGTAGGTGGATCATCAGTGTTAGAGCTAAAATTAGCATGTTTAAAGTGATTTTCATGCTTCCAGGGGCTCGGGAAGTGAATTAAATACTATATGGAGGCATTTAATGTTCAAGCAAAAACTGCTGATTTTTGACAAAAGAGATAACACCCCCCCATTACGTCATGCTTCAGAATTGTGGAAAATGGTCCGTTTTCAAATGTTTTTATATTTGAACGTCAGTTCACATTTGTAGGTGGATCATCAGTGTTAGAGCTAAAATTAGCATGTTTAAAGTGATTTTCATGCTTCCAGGGGCCCTAAACACAAGATTTATGGAATGGTTAAAAGTGCATGAAAATGGCCAATTTACTCACTCTGAGTTCTCAAAAAGGGTTTCTTCACCCCGGGAAGTTAATTAAATACCATTTGGAGGCATTTAATGTTCAAGCAAAAACGGCTGATTTTCGACAAAAGAGATAACACCCCCCCATTACGTCATGCTTCAGAAATGTGGAAAATGGTCCGTGTTCAAATGTTTTATTTTTGAACATCAGTTTACATTTGTAGGTGGATCATCAGTGTTAGAGCTAAAATTAGCATGTTTAAAGTGATTTTCATGCTTCCAGGGGCCCTAAACACAAGATTTATGGAATGGTTAAAAGTGCATGAAAATGGCCAATTTACTCACTCTGAGTTCTCAAAAAGGGTTTCTTCACCCCGGGAAGTTAATTAAATACCATTTGGAGGCATTTAATGTTCAAGCAAAAACGGCTGATTTTCGACAAAAGAGATAACACCCTACCATTACGTCATGCTTCAGAAATGTGGAAAATGGTCCGTTTTCAAATGTTTTATTTTTGAACGTCAGTTCACATTTGTAGGTGGATCATCAGTGTTGGAGCTAAAATTAGCATGTTGAAAGTGATTTTCATGCTTCCAGGGGCTCGGGAAGTGAATTAAATACTATTTGGAGGCATTTAATGTTCAAGCAAAAACGGCTGATTTTTGACAAAAGAGATAACACCCCCCCATTACGTCATGCTTCAGAAATGTGGAAAATGGTCCGTTTTCAAATGTTTTATTTTTGAACGTCAGTTCACATTTGTAGGTGGATCATCAGTGTTAGAGCTAAAATTAGCATGTTTAAAGTGATTTTCATGCTTCCAGGGGCCCTAAACACAAGATTTATGGAATGGTTAAAAGTGCATGAAAATTGCCAATTTACTCACTCTGAGTTCTCAAAAAGGGTTTCTTCACCCCGGGAAGTTAATTAAATACCATTTGGAGGCATTTAATGTTCAAGCAAAAACGGCTGATTTTCGACAAAAGAGATAACACCCCCCCATTACGTCATGCTTCAGAAATGTGGAAAATGGTCCGTGTTCAAATGTTTTATTTTTGAACATCAGTTTACATTTGTAGGTGGATCATCAGTGTTAGAGCTAAAATTAGCATGTTTAAAGTGATTTTCATGCTTCCAGGGGCCCTAAACACAAGATTTATGGAATGGTTAAAAGTGCATGAAAATGGCCAATTTACTCACTCTGAGTTCTCAAAAAGGGTTTCTTCACCCCGGGAAGTTAATTAAATACCATTTGGAGGCATTGAATGTTCAAGCAAAAACGGCTGATTTTCGACAGAAGAGATAACACCCCCCCAATACGTCATGCTTCAGAAATGTGGAGACTGGTCCGTTTTCAAATGTTTTATTTTTGAACGTCAGTTCACATTTGTAGGTTGATCATCAGTGTTAGAGCTAAAAATTAGCATGTTTAAAGTGATTTTCATGCTTCCAGGGGCTCGGGAAGTGAATTAAATACTATTTGGAGGCATTTAATGTTCAAGCAAAAACGGCTGATTTTTGACAAAAGAGATATCACACCCCCCCATTACGTCATGCTTCAGAAATGTGGAAAATGGTCCGTTTTCAAATGTTTTATTTTTGAACGTCAGTTCACATTTGTAGGTGGATCATCAGTGTTAGAGCTAAAATTAGCATGTTTAAAGTGATTTTCATGCTTCCAGGGGCTCGGGAAGTGAATTAAATACTATATGGAGGCATTTAATGTTCAAGCAAAAACTGCTGATTTTTGACAAAAGAGATAACACCCCCCCATTACGTCATGCTTCAGAATTGTGGAAAATGGTCCGTTTTCAAATGTTTTTATATTTGAACGTCAGTTCATATTTGTAGGTGGATCATCAGTGTTAGAGCTAAAATTAGCATGTTTAAAGTGATTTTCATGCTTCCAGGGGCCCTAAACACAAGATTTATGGAATGGTTAAAAGTGCATGAAAATGGCCAATTTACTCACTCTGAGTTCTCAAAAAGGGTTTCTTCACCCCGGGAAGTTAATTAAATACCATTTGGAGGCATTTAATGTTCAAGCAAAAACGGCTGATTTTCGACAAAAGAGATAACACCCTACCATTACGTCATGCTTCAGAAATGTGGAAAATGGTCCGTTTTCAAATGTTTTATTTTTGAACGTCAGTTCACATTTGTAGGTGGATCATCAGTGTTAGAGCTAAAATTAGCATGTTGAAAGTGATTTTCATGCTTCCAGGGGCTCGGGAAGTGAATTAAATACTATTTGGAGGCATTTAATGTTCAAGCAAAAACGGCTGATTTTTGACAAAAGAGATAACACCCCCCCATTACGTCATGCTTCAGAAATGTGGAAAATGGTCCGTTTTCAAATGTTTTATTTTTGAACGTCAGTTCACATTTGTAGGTGGATCATCAGTGTTAGAGCTAAAATTAGCATGTTTAAAGTGATTTTCATGCTTCCAGGGGCCCTAAACACAAGATTTATGGAATGGTTAAAAGTGCATGAAAATGGCCAATTTACTCACTCTGAGTTCTCAAAAAGGGTTTCTTCACCCCGGGAAGTTAATTAAATACCATTTGGAGGCATTTAATGTTCAAGCAAAAACGGCTGATTTTCGACAAAAGAGATAACACCCCCCCATTACGTCATGCTTCAGAAATGTGGAAAATGGTCCGTGTTCAAATGTTTTATTTTTGAACATCAGTTTACATTTGTAGGTGGATCATCAGTGTTAGAGCTAAAATTAGCATGTTTAAAGTGATTTTCATGCTTCCAGGGGCCCTAAACACAAGATTTATGGAATGGTTAAAAGTGCATGAAAATGGCCAATTTACTCACTCTGAGTTCTCAAAAAGGGTTTCTTCACCCCGGGAAGTTAATTAAATACCATTTGGAGGCATTGAATGTTCAAGCAAAAACGGCTGATTTTCGACAGAAGAGATAACACCCCCCCATTACGTCATGCTTCAGAAATGTGGAGACTGGTCCATTTTCAAATGTTTTATTTTTGAACGTCAGTTCACATTTGTAGGTTGATCATCAGTGTTAGAGCTAAAATTAGCATGTTTAAAGTTATTTTCATGCTTCCAGGGGCCCGGGAAGTGAATTAAATACTATTTGGAGTCATTTAATGTTCAAGCAAAAACGGCTGATTTTTGACAAAAGAGATAACACCCCCCCATTACGTCATGCTTCAGAAATGTGGAAAATGGTCCGTTTTCAAATGTTTTATTTTTGAACGTCAGTTCACATTTGTAGGTTGATCATCAGTGTTAGAGCTAAAATTAGCATGTTTAAAGTGATTTTCATGCTTCCAGGGGCCCTAAACACAAGATTTATGGAATGGTTAAAAGTGCATGAAAATGGCCAATTTACTCACTCTGAGTTCTCAAAAAGGGTTTCTTCACCCCGGGAAGTTAATTAAATACCATTTGGAGGCATTTGATGTTCAAGCAAAAACGGCTGATTTTCGACAAAAGAGATAACACCCCCCCATTACGTCATGCTTCAGAAATGTGTAAAATGGTCCGTTTTCAAATGTTTTATTTTTGAACGTCAGTTCACATTTGTAGGTAGATCATCAGTGTTAGAGCTAAAATTAGCATGTTTAAAGTGATTTTCGTGCTTCCAGGGGCTCGGGAAGAGAATTAAATACTATTTGGAGGCATTTAATGTTCAAGCAAAAACGGCTGATTTTTGACAAAAGAGATAACACCCCCCATTACGTCATGCTTCAGAAATGTGGAAAATGGTCCATTTACAAATGTTTTATTTTTGAACGTCAGTTCACATTTGTAGGTTGATCATCAGTGTTAGAGCTAAAATTAGCATGTTTAAAGTGAGTTTCATGCTTCCAGGGGCTCGGGAAGTGAATTAAATACTATTTGGAGGCATTTAATGTTCAAGCAAAAATGGCTGATTTTTGACAAAAGAGATAACACCCCCCATTACGTCATGCTTCAGAAATGTGGAAAATGGTCCGTTTTCAAATGTTTTATTTTTGAACGTCAGTTCACATTTGTAGGTTGATCATCAGTGTTAGAGCTAAAATTAGCATGTTTAAAGTGAGTTTCAAGCTTCCAGGGGCCCTAAACACAAGATTTATGGAATGGTTAAAAATGCATGAAAATGGCCAATTTACTCACTCTGAGTTCTCAAAAAGGGTTTCTTCACCCCGGGAAGTTAATTAAATACCATTTGGAGGCATTTAATGTTCAAGCAAAAACGGCTGATTTTCGACAAAAGAGATAACACCCCCCCATTACGTCATGCTTCAGAAATGTGAAAAATGGTCCGTTTTCAAATGTTTTATTTTTGAACGTCAGTTCACATTTGTAGGTGGATCATCAGTGTTAGAGCTAAAATTAGCATGTTTAAAGTGATTTTCATGCTTCCAGGGGCTCGGGAAGTGAATTAAATACTATTTGGAGGCATTTAATGTTCAAGCAAAAACGGCTGATTTTTGACAAAAGAGATAACACCCCCCCATTACGTCATGCTTCAGAAATGGTCTGTTTTCAAATGTTTTATTTTTGAACATCAGTTCACATTTGTAGGTTGATCATCAGTGTTAGAGCTAAAATTAGCATGTTTAAAGTGAGTTTCATGCTTCCAGGGGCCCTAAAGACAAGATTTATGGAATGGTTAAAAGTGCATGAAAATGGCCAATTTACTCACTCTGAGTTCTCAAAAAGGGTTTCTTCACCCCGGGAAGTTAATTAAATACCAGTGGAGGCATTTAATGTTCAAGCAAAAACGGCTGATTTTCGACAAAAGAGATAACACCCCCCCATTACGTCATGCTTCAGAAATGTGGAAAATGATCCGTTTTCAAATGTTTTATTTTTGAACGTCAGTTCACATTTGTAGGTGGATCATCAGTGTTAGAGCTAAAATTAGCATGTTTAAAGTGATTTTCATGCTTCCAGGGGCTCGGGAAGTGAATTAAATACTATTTGGAGGCATTTAATGTTCAAGCAAAAACGGCTGATTTTTGACAAAAGAGATAACACCCCCCCATTACGTCATGCTTCAGAAATGTGGAAAATGGTCCATTTTCAAATGTTTTTTTTTTGAACGTCAGTTCACATTTGTAGGTTGATCATCAGTGTTAGAGCTAAAATTAGCATGTTTAAAGTGATTTTCATGCTTCCAGGGGCTCGGGAAGTGAATTAAATACTATTTTGAGGCATTTAATGTTCAAGCAAAAACGGCTGATTTTTGACAAAAGAGATAACACCCCCCCATTACGTCATGCTTCAGAAATGTGGAAAATGGTCCATTTTCAAATGTTTTTTTTTTGAACGTCAGTTCACATTTTTAGGTCGATCATCAGTGTTAGAGCTAAAATTAGCATGTTTAAAGTGATTTTCATGCTTCCAGGGGCCCTAAACACAAGATTTATGGAATGGTTAAAAGTGCATGAAAATGGCCAATTTACTCACTCTGAGTTCTCAAAAAGGGTTTCTTCACCCCGGGAAGTTAATTAAATACCATTTGGAGGCATTGAATGTTCAAGCAAAAACGGCTGATTTTCGACAAAAGAGATAATACCCCCCCATTACGTCATGCTTCAGAAATGTGGAGACTGGTCCGTTTTCAAATGTTTTATTTTTGAACGTCAGTTCACATTTGTAGGTTGATCATCAGTGTTAGAGCTAAAATTAGCATGTTTAAAGTGATTTTCATGCTTCCAGGGGCTCGGGAAGTGAATTAAATACTATTTGGAGGCATTTAATGTTCAAGCAAAAATGGCTGATTTTTGACAAAAGAGATAACACCCCCCCATTACGTCATGCTTCAGAAATGTGGAAAATGGTCCGTTTTCAAATGTTTTATTTTTGAACGTCAGTTCACATTTGTAGGTTGATCATCAGTGTTAGAGCTAAAATTAGCATGTTTAAAGTGAGTTTCAAGCTTCCAGGGGCCCTAAACACAAGATTTATGGAATGGTTAAAAATGCATGAAAATGGCCAATTTACTCACTCTGAGTTCTCAAAAAGGGTTTCTTCACCCCGAGAAGTTAATAAAATACCATTTGGAGGCATTTAATGTTCAAGCAAAAACGGCTGATTTTCGACAAAAGAGATAACACCCCCCCATTACGTCATGCTTCAGAAATGTGGAAAATGGTCCGTTTTCAAATGTTTTATTTTTGAACGTCAGTTCACATTTGTAGGTGAATCATCAGTGTTAGAGCTAAAATTAGCATGTTTAAAGTGATTTTCATGCTTCCAGTGGCTCGGGAAGTGAATTAAATACTATTCGGAGGCATTTAATGTTCAAGCAAAAACGGCAGATTTTTGACAAAAGAGATAACACCCCCCCCATTACGTCATGCTTCAGAAATGTGGAAAATGGTCCGTTTTCAAATGTTTTATTTTTGAACGTCAGTTCACATTTGTAGGTTGATCATCAGTGTTAGATCTAAAATTAGCATGTTTAAAGTGATTTTCATGCTTCCGGGGGCCCTAAACACAAGATTTATTAAATGGTTAAAAGTGCATGAAAATGGCCAATTTACTCACTCTGAGTTCTCAAAAAGGGTTTCTTCACCCTGGGAAGTTAATTAAATACCATTTGGAGGCATTTAATGTTCAAGCAAAATTGGCTGATTTTCGACAAAAGAGATAACACCCCCCCCATTACGTCATGCTTCAGAAATGTGGAAAATGGTCCGTTTTCAAATGTTTTATTTTTGAACGTCAGTTCACATTTGTAGGTGGATCATCAGTGTTAGAGCTAAAATTAGCATGTTTAAAGTGATTTTCATGCTTACAGGGGCCCTAAACATAAGATTTATGGAATGGTTAAAAGTGCATGAAAATGGCCAATTTACTCACTGTGAGTTCTCAAAAAGGCTTTCTTCACCCCGGGAAGTTTATTAAATACCATTTGGAGGCATTTAATGTTCAAGCAAAAACGGCTGATTTTCGACAAAAGAGATAACACCCCCCCATTACGTCATGCTTCAGAAATGTGGAAAATGGTCCGTTTTCAAATGTTTTATTTTTGAACGTCAGTTCACATTTGTAGGTGGATCATCAGTGTTAGAGCTAAAATTAGCATGTTTAAAGTGATTTTCATGCTTCCAGGGGCTCGGGAAGTGAATTAAATACTATTTGGAGGTGTTTAATGTTCAAGCAAAAACGGCTGATTTTTGACAAAAGAGATAACACCCTCCATTACGTCATGCTTCAGAAATGTGGAAAATGGTCAGTTTTCAAATGTTTTTATATTTAAACGTCAGTTCACATTTGTAGGAGGATCATCAGTGTTAGAGCTAAAATTAGCATGTTTAAAGTGATTTTCATGCTTCCAGGGGCCCTAAACACAAGATTTATGGAATGGTTAAAAGTGCATGAAAATGGCCAATTTACTCACTCTGAGTTCTCAAAAAGGGTTTCTTCACCCCGGGAAGATAATTAAATACCATATGGAGGCATTTAATGTTCAAGCAAAAACGGCTGATTTTCGACAAAAGAGATAACACCCTACCATTACGTCATGCTTCAGAAATGTGGAAAATGGTCCGTTTTCAAATGTTTTATTTTTGAACGTCAGTTCACATTTGTAGGTGGATCATTAGTGTTAGAGCTAAAATTAGCATGTTTAAAGTGATTTTCATGCTTCCAGGGGCTCGGGAAGTGAATTAAATACTATTTGGAGGCATTTAATGTTCAAGCAAAAACGGCTGATTTTTGACAAAAGAGATAACACCCCCCATTACGTCATGCGTCAGAAATGTGGAAAATGGTCCATTTTCAAATGTTTTATTTTTGAACGTCAGTTCACATTTGTAGGTGGATCATCAGTGTTAGAGCTAAAATTAGCATGTTTAAAGTGATTTTCATGCTTCCAGGGGCCCTAAACACAAGATTTATGGAATGGTTAAAAGTGCATGAAAATGGCCAATTTACTCACTCTGAGTTCTCAAAAAGGGTTTCTTCACCCCGGGAAGTTAATTAAATACCATTTGGAGGCATTTAATGTTCAAGCAAAAACGGCTGATTTTCGACAAAAGAGATAACACCCCCCCATTACGTCATGCTTCAGAAATGTGGAAAATGATCCGTATTCAAATGTTTTATTTTTGAACGTCAGTTCACATTTGTAGGTGGATCATCAGTGTTAGAGCTAAAATTAGCATGTTTAAAGTGATTTTCATGCTTCCAGGGGCTCGGGAAGTGAATTAAATACTATTTGGAGGCATTTAATGTTCAAGCAAAAACAGCAGATTTTTGACAAAAGAGATAACACCCACCCATTACGTCATGCTTCAGAAATGTGGAAAATGGTCCGTTTTCAAATGTTTTATTTTTGAACGTCAGTTCACATTTGTAGGTTGATCATCAGTGTTAGAGCTAAAATTAGCATGTTTAAAGTGATTTTCATGCTTCCACGGGCCCTAAACACAAGATTTATGGAATGGTTAAAAGTGCATGAAAATGGCCAATTTACTCACTCTGAGTTCTCAAAAAGGGTTTCTTCACCCCGGGAAGTTAATTAAATACCATTTGGAGGCATTGAATGTTCAAGCAAAAACGGCTGATTTTTGACAAAAGAGATAACACCCCCCCATTACGTCATGCTTCAGAAATCTGGAGAATGGTCCGTTTTCAAATGTTTTATTTTTAAAGACGTCAGTTCACATTTGTAGGTGGATCATTAGTGTTAGAGCTAAAATTAGCATGTTTAAAGTGATTTTCATGCTTCCAGGGGCTCGGGAAGTGAATTAAATACTATTTGGAGGCATTTAATGTTCAAGCAAAAACGGCTGATTTTTGACAAAAGAGATAACACCCCCCCCATTACGTCATGCTTCAGAAATGTGGAAAATGGTCCGTTTTCAAATGTTTTATTTTTGGACGTCAGTTCACATTTGTAGGTTGATCATCAGTGTTAGAGCTAAAATTAGCATGTTTAAAGTGATTTTCATGCTTCCAGGGGCCCTAAACACAAGATTTATGGAATGGTTAAAAGTGCATGAAAATGGCCAATTTACTCACTCTGAGTTCTCGAAAAGGGTTTCTTCACCCCGGGAAGTTAATTAAATACCATTTGGAGGCATTTAATGTTCAAGCAAAAACGGCTGATTTTCGACAAAAGAGATAACACCCCCCCATTACGTCATGCTTCAGAAATGTGGAAAATGATCCGTATTCAAATGTTTTATTTTTGAACGTCAGTTCACATTTGTAGGTGGATCATCAGTGTTAGAGCTAAAATTAGCATGTTTAAAGTGATTTTCATGCTTCCAGGGGCTCGGGAAGTGAATTAAATACTATTTGGAGGCATTTAATGTTCAAGCAAAAACAGCAGATTTTTGACAAAAGAGATAACACCCACCCATTACGTCATGCTTCAGAAATGTGGAAAATGGTCCGTTTTCAAATGTTTTATTTTTGAACGTCAGTTCACATTTGTAGGTTGATCATCAGTGTTAGAGCTAAAATTAGCATGTTTAAAGTGATTTTCATGCTTCCACGGGCCCTAAACACAAGATTTATGGAATGGTTAAAAGTGCATGAAAATGGCCAATTTACTCACTCTGAGTTCTCGAAAAGGGTTTCTTCACCCTGGGAAGTTAATTAAATACCATTTGGAGGCATTGAATGTTCAAGCAAAAACGGCTGATTTTTGACAAAAGAGATAACACCCCCCCATTACGTCATGCTTCAGAAATCTGGAGAATGGTCCGTTTTCAAATGTTTTATTTTTAAAGACGTCAGTTCACATTTGTAGGTGGATCATTAGTGTTAGAGCTAAAATTAGCATGTTTAAAGTGATTTTCATGCTTCCAGGGGCTCGGGAAGTGAATTAAATACTATTTGGAGGCATTTAATGTTCAAGCAAAAACGGCTGATTTTTGACAAAAGAGATAACACCCCCCCATTACGTCATGCTTCAGAAATGTGGAAAATGGTCTGTTTTCAAATGTTTTATTTTTGAACATCAGTTCACATTTGTAGGTTGATCATCAGTGTTAGAGCTAAAATTAGCATGTTTAAAGTGAGTTTCATGCTTCCAGGGGCCCTAAAGACAAGATTTATGGAATGGTTAAAAGTGCATGAAAATGGCCAATTTACTCACTCTGAGTTCTCAAAAAGGGTTTCTTCACCCCGGGAAGTTAATTAAATACCAGTGGAGGCATTTAATGTTCAAGCAAAAACGGCTGATTTTCGACAAAAGAGATAACACCCCCCCATTACGTCATGCTTCAGAAATGTGGAAAATGATCCGTTTTCAAATGTTTTATTTTTGAACGTCAGTTCACATTTGTAGGTGGATCATCAGTGTTAGAGCTAAAATTAGCATGTTTAAAGTGATTTTCATGCTTCCAGGGGCTCGGGAAGTGAATTAAATACTATTTGGAGGCATTTAATGTTCAAGCAAAAACGGCTGATTTTTGACAAAAGAGATAACACCCCCCATTACGTCATGCTTCAGAAATGTGGAAAATGGTCCATTTTCAAATGGTTTTTTTTTTAACGTCAGTTCACATTTGTAGGTTGATCATCAGTGTTAGAGCTAAAATTAGCATGTTTAAAGTGATTTTCATGCTTCCAGGGGCCCTAAACACAAGATTTATGGAATGGTTAAAAGTGCATGAAAATGACCAATTTACTCACTCTGAGTTCTCGAAAAGGGTTTCTTCACCCTGGGAAGTTAATTAAATACCATTTGGAGGCATTTAATGTTCAAGCAAAAACGGCTGATTTTCGACAAAAGAGATAACACCCCCCCCATTACGTCATGCTTCAGAAATGTGGAAAATGGTCCGTTTTCAAATGTTTTATTTTTGAACGTCAGTTCACATTTGTAGGTGGATCATCAGTGTTAGAGCTAAAATTAGCATGTTTAAAGTGATTTTCATGCTTCCAGGGGCTCGGGAAGTGAATTAAATACTATTTGGAGGCATTTAATGTTCAAGCAAAAACGGCTGATTTTTGACAAAAGAGATAACACCCCCCCATTACGTCATGTTTCAGAAATGTGGAAAATGGTCCATTTTCAAATGTTTTATTTTTGAACGTCAGTTCACATTTTTAGGTCGATCATCAGTGTTAGAGCTAAAATTAGCATGTTTAAAGTGATTTTCATGCTTCCAGGGGCCCTAAACACAAGATTTATGGAATGGTTAAAAGTGCATGAAAATGGCCAATTTACTCACTCTGAGTTCTCAAAAAGGGTTTCTTCACCCCGGGAAGTTAATTAAATACCATTTGGAGGCATTGAATGTTCAAGCAAAAACGGCTGATTTTCGACAAAAGAGATAATACCCCCCCATTACGTCATGCTTCAGAAATGTGGAGACTGGTCCGTTTTCAAATGTTTTATTTTTGAACGTCAGTTCACATTTGTAGGTTGATCATCAGTGTTAGAGCTAAAATTAGCATGTTTAAAGTGATTTTCATGCTTCCAGGGGCTCGGGAAGTGAATTAAATACTATTTGGAGGCATTTAATGTTCAAGCAAAAATGGCTGATTTTTGACAAAAGAGATAACACCCCCCATTACGTCATGCTTCAGAAATGTGGAAAATGGTCCGTTTTCAAATGTTTTATTTTTGAACGTCAGTTCACATTTGTAGGTTGATCATCAGTGTTAGAGCTAAAATTAGCATGTTTAAAGTGAGTTTCAAGCTTCCAGGGGCCCTAAACACAAGATTTATGGAATGGTTAAAAATGCATGAAAATGGCCAATTTACTCACTCTGAGTTCTCAAAAAGGGTTTCTTCACCCCGAGAAGTTAATAAAATACCATTTGGAGGCATTTAATGTTCAAGCAAAAACGGCTGATTTTCGACAAAAGAGATAACACCCCCCCATTACGTCATGCTTCAGAAATGTGGAAAATGGTCCGTTTTCAAATGTTTTATTTTTGAACGTCAGTTCACATTTGTAGGTGAATCATCAGTGTTAGAGCTAAAATTTGCATGTTTAAAGTGATTTTCATGCTTCCAGTGGCTCGGGAAGTGAATTAAATACTATTTGGAGGCATTTAATGTTCAAGCAAAAATGGCTGATTTTTGACAAAAGAGATAACACCCACCCCCATTACGTCATGCTTCAGAAATGTGGAAAATGGTCCGTTTTCAAATGTTTTATTTTTGAACGTCAGTTCACATTTGTAGGTTGATCATCAGTGTTAGAGCTAAAATTAGCATGTTTAAAGTGAGTTTCAAGCTTCCAGGGGCCCTAAACACAAGATTTATGGAATGGTTAAAAATGCATGAAAATGGCCAATTTACTCACTCTGAGTTCTCAAAAAGGGTTTCTTCACCCCGAGAAGTTAATAAAATACCATTTGGAGGCATTTAATGTTCAAGCAAAAACGGCTGATTTTCGACAAAAGAGATAACACCCCCCCATTACGTCATGCTTCAGAAATGTGGAAAATGGTCCGTTTTCAAATGTTTTATTTTTGAACGTCAGTTCACATTTGTAGGTGAATCATCAGTGTTAGAGCTAAAATTAGCATGTTTAAAGTGATTTTCATGCTTCCAGTGGCTCGGGAAGTGAATTAAATACTATTCGGAGGCATTTAATGTTCAAGCAAAAACGGCAGATTTTTGACAAAAGAGATAACACCCCCCCCATTACGTCATGCTTCAGAAATGTGGAAAATGGTCCGTTTTCAAATGTTTTATTTTTGAACGTCAGTTCACATTTGTAGGTTGATCATCAGTTTTAGAGCTAAAATTAGCATGTTTAAAGTGATTTTCATGCTTCCAGGGGCCCTAAACACAAGATTTATGGAATGGTTAAAAGTGCATGAAAATGGCCAATTTACTCACTCTGAGTTCTCAAAAAGGGTTTCTTCACCCTGGGAAGTTAATTAAATACCATTTGGAGGCATTTAATGTTCAAGCAAAAACGGCTGATTTTCGACAAAAGAGATAACACCCCCCCATTACGTCATGCTTCAGAAATGTGGAAAATGGTCCGTTTTCAAATGTTTTATTTTTGAACGTCAGTTCACATTTGTAGGTGGATCATCAGTGTTAGAACTAAAATTAGCATGTTTAAAGTGATTTTCATGCTTCCAGGGGCTCGGGAAGTGAATTAAATACTATTTGGAGGCATTTAATGTTCAAGCAAAAACGGCAGATTTTTGACAAAAGAGATAACACCCCCCCATTACGTCATGCTTCAGAAATGTGGAAAATGGTCCGTTTTCAAATGTTTTATTTTTGAACGTCAGTTCACATTTGTAGGTTGATCATCAGTGTTAGAGCTAAAATTAGCATGTTTAAAGTGATTTTCATGCTTCCAGGGGCCCTAAACACAAGATTTATGGAATGGTTAAAAGTGCATGAAAATGGCCAATTTACTCACTGTGAGTTCTCAAAAAGGCTTTCTTCACCCCGGGAAGTTTATTAAATACCATTTGGAGGCATTTAATGTTCAAGCAAAAACGGCTGATTTTCGACAAAAGAGATAACACCCCCCCATTACGTCATGCTTCAGAAATGTGGAAAATGGTCCGTTTTCAAATGTTTTATTTTTGAACATCAGTTCACATTTGTAGGTGGATCATCAGTGTTAGAGCTAAAATTAGCATGTTTAAAGTGATTTTCATGCTTCCAGGGGCTCGGGAAGTGAATTAAATACTATTTGGAGGCGTTTAATGTTCAAGCAAAAACGGCAGATTTTTGACAAAAGAGATAACACCCTCCATTACGTCATGCTTCAGAAATGTGGAAAATGGTCAGTTTTCAAATGTTTTTATATTTAAACGTCAGTTCACATTTGTAGGAGGATCATCAGTGTTAGAGCTAAAATTAGCATGTTTAAAGTGATTTTCATGCTTCCAGGGGCCCTAAACACAAGATTTATGGAATGGTTAAAAGTGCATGAAAATGGCCAATTTACTCACTCTGAGTTCTCAAAAAGGGTTTCTTCACCCCGGGAAGATAATTAAATACCATATGGAGGCATTTAATGTTCAAGCAAAAACGGCTGATTTTCGACAAAAGAGATAACACCCTACCATTACGTCATGCTTCAGAAATGTGGAAAATGGTCCGTTTTCAAATGTTTTATTTTTGAACGTCAGTTCACATTTGTAGGTGGATCATTAGTGTTAGAGCTAAAATTAGCATGTTTAAAGTGATTTTCATGCTTCCAGGGGCTCAGGAAGTGAATTAAATACTATTTGGAGGCATTTAATGTTCAAGCAAAAATGGCTGATTTTTGACAAAAGAGATAACACCCCCCATTACGTCATGCTTCAGAAATGTGGAAAATGGTCCGTTTTCAAATGTTTTATTTTTGAACGTCAGTTCACATTTGTAGGTGGATCATCAGTGTTAGAGCTAAAATTAGCATGTTTAAAGTGATTTTCATGCTTCCAGGGGCCCTAAACACAAGATTTATGGAATGGTTAAAAGTGCATGAAAATGGCCAATTTACTCACTCTGAGTTCTCAAAAAGGGTTTCTTCACCCCGGGAAGTTAATTAAATACCATTTGGAGGCATTTAATGTTCAAGCAAAAACTTCTGATTTTCGACAAAAGAGATAACACCCCCCCATTACGTCATGCTTCAGAAATGTGGAAAATGATCCGTTTTCAAATGTTTTATTTTTGAACGTCAGTTCACATTTGTAGGTGGATCATCAGTGTTAGAGCTAAAATTAGCATGTTTAAAGTGATTTTCATGCTTCCAGGGGCTCGGGAAGTGAATTAAATACTATTTGGAGGCATTTAATGTTCAAGCAAAAACAGCAGATTTTTGACAAAAGAGATAACACCCACCCATTACGTCATGCTTCAGAAATGTGGAAAATGGTCCGTTTTCAAATGTTTTATTTTTGAACGTCAGTTCACATTTGTAGGTTGATCATCAGTGTTAGAGCTAAAATTAGCATGTTTAAAGTGATTTTCATGCTTCCACGGGCCCTAAACACAAGATTTATGGAATGGTTAAAAGTGCATGAAAATGGCCAATTTACTCACTCTGAGTTCTCAAAAAGGGTTTCTTCACCCCGGGAAGTTAATTAAATACCATTTGGAGGCATTGAATGTTCAAGCAAAAACGGCTGATTTTTGACAAAAGAGATAACACCCCCCCATTACGTCATGCTTCAGAAATCTGGAGAATGGTCCGTTTTCAAATGTTTTATTTTTAAAGACGTCAGTTCACATTTGTAGGTGGATCATCAGTGTTAGAGCTAAAATTAGCATGTTTAAAGTGATTTTCATGCTTCCAGGGGCTCGGGAAGTGAATTAAATACTATTTGGAGGCATTTAATGTTCAAGCAAAAACGGCTGATTTTTGACAAAAGAGATAACACCCCCCCCATTACGTCATGCTTCAGAAATGTGGAAAATGGTCCGTTTTCAAATGTTTTATTTTTGAACGTCAGTTCACATTTGTAGGTGGATCATCAGTGTTAGAGCTAAAATTAGCATGTTTAAAGTGATTTTCATGCTTCCAGGGGCTCGGGAAGTGAATTAAATACTATTTGGAGGCATTTAATGTTCAAGCAAAAACGGCTGATTTTTGACAAAAGAGATAACACCCCCCCCATTACGTCATGCTTCAGAAATGTGGAAAATGGTCCGTTTTCAAATGTTTTATTTTTGAACGTCAGTTCACATTTGTAGGTTGATCATCAGTGTTAGAGCTAAAATTAGCATGTTTAAAGTGATTTTCATGCTTCCAGGGGCCCTAAACACAAGATTTATGGAATGGTTAAAAGTGCATGAAAATGGCCAATTTACTCACTCTGAGTTCTCGAAAAGGGTTTCTTCACCCTGGGAAGTTAATTAAATACCATTTGGAGGCATTTAATGTTGAAGCAAAAACGGCTGATTTTCGACAAAAGAGATAACACCCCCCCCATTACGTCATGCTTCAGAAATGTGGAAAATGGTCCGTTTTCAAATGTTTTATTTTTGAACGTCAGTTCACATTTGTAGGTGGATCATCAGTGTTAGAGCTAAAATTAGCATGTTTAAAGTGATTTTCATGCTTCCAGGGGCTCAGGAAGTGAATTAAATACTATTTGGAGGCATTTAATGTTCAAGCAAAAACGGCAGATTTTTGACAAAAGAGATAACACCCCCCCATTACGTCATGCTTCAGAAATGTGGAAAATGGTCCATTTTCAAATGTTTTATTTTTGAACGTCAGTTCACATTTGTAGGTCGATCATCAGTGTTAGAGCTAAAATTAGCATGTTTAAAGTGATTTTCATGCTTCCAGGGGCCCTAAACACAAGATTTATGGAATGGTTAAAAGTGCATGAAAATGGCCAATTTACTCACTCTGAGTTCTCAAAAAGGGTTTCTTCACCCCGAGAAGTTAATTAAATACCATTTGGAGGCATTTAATGTTCATGCAAAAACGGCTGATTTTCGACAAAAGAGATAACACCCCCCCATTACGTCATGCTCCAGAAATGTGGAAAATGATCCGTTTTCAAATGTTTTATTTTTGAACGTCAGTTCACATTTGCAGGTGGATCATCAGTGTTAGAGCTAAAATTAGCATGTTTAAAGTGATTTTCATGCTTCCAGGTGCTCGGGAAGTGAATTAAATACTATTTGGAGGCATTTAATGTTCAAGCAAAAACGGCTGATTTTTGACAAAAGAGATAAAACCCCCCCATTACGTCATGCTTCAGAAATGTGGAAAATGGTCTGTTTTCAAATGTTTTATTTTTGAACGTCAGTTCACATTTGTAGGTTGATCATCAGTGTTAGAGCTAAAATTAGCATGTTTAAAGTGATTTTCATGCTTCCAGGGGCCCTAAACACAAGATTTATGGAATGGTAAAAAGTGCATGAAAATGGCCAATTTACTCACTCTGAGTTCTCAAAAAGGATTTCTTCACCCCGGGAAGTTAATTAAATACTATTTGGAGGCATTGAATGTTCAAGCAAAAGTGGCTGATTTTCGACAAAAGAGATAACACCCCCCATTACGTCATGCTTCAGAAATGTGGAGACTGGTCCGTTTTCAAATGTTTTATTTTTGAACGTCAGTTCACCTTTGTAGGTTGATCATCAGTGTTAGAGCTAAAAATTAGCATGTTTAAAGTGATTTTCATGCTTCCAGGGGCTCGGGAAGTGAATTAAATACTATTTGGAGGCATTTAATGTTCAAGCAAAAACGGCTGATTTTTGACAAAAGAGATACCACCCCCCCATTACGTCATGCTTCAGAAATGTGGAAAATGGTCCGTTTTCAAATGTTTTATTTTTGAACGTCAGTTCACATTTGTAGGTTGATCATCAGTGTTAGAGCTAAAATTAGCATGTTTAAAGTGATTTTCATGCTTCCAGGGGCCCTAAACACAAGATTTATGGAATGGTTAAAAGTGCATGAAAATTGCCAATTTACTCACTCTGAGTTCTCAAAAAGGGTTTCTTCACCCCGGGAAGTTAATTAAATACCATTTGGAGGCATTGAATGTTCAAGCAAAAACGGCTGATTTTCGACAAAAGAGATAACACCCCCCCATTACGTCATGCTTCAGAAATGTGGAGACTGGTCCGTTTTCAAATGTTTTATTTTTGAACGTCAGTTCACATTTGTAGGTTGATCATCAGTGTTAGAGCTAAAAATTAGCATGTTTAAAGTGATTTTCATGCTTCCAGGGGCTCGGGAAGTGAATTAAATACTATTTGGAGGCATTTAATGTTCAAGCAAAAATGGCTGATTTTTGACAAAAGAGATAACACCCCCCCATTACGTCATGCTTCAGAAATGTGGAAAATGGTCCGTTTTCAAATGTTTGATTTTTGAACGTCAGTTCACATTTGTAGGTTGATCATAAGTGTTAGAGCAAAAATTAGCATGTTTAAAGTGAGTTTCATGCTTCCAGGGGCCCTAAACACAAGATTTATGGAATGGTTAAAAGTGCATGAAAATGGCCAATTTACTCACTCTGAGTTCTCAAAAAGGGTTTCTTCACACCGGGAAGTTAATTAAATACCATTTGGAGGCATTTAATGTTCAAGCAAAAACGGCTGATTTTCGACAAAAGAGATAACACCCCCCCATTACGTCATGCTTCAGAAATGTGCAAAATGGTCCGTTTTCAAATGTTTTATTTTTGATCGTCAGTTCACATTTGTAGGTGGATCATCAGTGTTAGAGCTAAAATTAGCATGTTTAAAGTGATTTTCATGCTTCCAGGGGCTCGGGAAGTGAATTAAATACTATTTGGAGGCATTTAATGTTCAAGCAAAAACGGCTGATTTTTGACAAAAGAGATAACACACCCCCATTACGTCATGCTTCAGAAATGTGGAAAATGGTCCGTTTTCAAATGTTTTATTTTTGAACGTCAGTTCACATTTGTAGGTTGATCATCTGTGTTAGAGCTAAAATTAGCTTGTTTAAAGTGATTTTCATGCTTCCAGGGGCCCTAAACACAAGATTTATGGAATGGTTAAAAGTGCATGCAAATGGCCAATTTACTCACTCTGAGTTCTCAAAAAGGGTTTCTTCACCCCGGGAAGTTAATTAAATACCATTTGGAGGCATTTAATGTTCAAGCAAAAACGGCTGATTTTCGACAAAAGAGATAACACCCCCCCATTACGTCATGCTTCAGAAATGTGGAAAATGGTACGTTTTCAAATGTTTTATTTTTGAACGTCAGTTCACATTTGTAGGTGGATCATCACTGTTAGAGCTAAAATTAGCATGTTTAAAGTGATTTTCATGCTTCCAGGGGCTCGGGAAGTGAATTAAATACTATTTGGAGGCATTTAATGTTCAAGCAAAAACGGCCGATTTTTGACAAAAGAGATAACACCCCCCCATTACGTCATGCTTCAGAAATGTGGAAAATGGTCCGTTTTCAAATGTTTTATTTTTGAACGTCAGTTCACATTTGTAGGTTGATCATCAGTGTTAGAGCTAAAATTAGCATGTTTAAAGTGATTTTCATGCTTCCAGGGGCCCTAAACACAAGATTTATGGAATGGTTAAAAGTGCATGAAAATGGCCAAGTTACTCACTCTGAGTTCTCAAAAAGGGTTTCTTCACCCCGGGAAGTTAATTAAATACCATTTGGAGGCATTTAATGTTCAAGCAAAAACGGCTGATTTCCGACAAAAGAGATAACACCCCCCCATTACGTCATGCTTCAGAAATGTGGAAAATGGTCCGTTTTCAAATGTTTTATTTTTGAACGTCAGTTCACATTTGTAGGTGGATCATCAGTGTTAGAGCTAAAATTAGCATGTTTAAAGTGATTTTCATGCTTCCAGGGGATCGGGAAGTGAATTAAATACTATTTGGAGGCATTTAATGTTCAAGCAAAAACGGCTGATTTTTGACAAAAGAGATAACACCCCCCCATTACGTCATGCTTCAGAAATGTGGAAAATGGTCAGTTTCAAATGTTTTATTTTTGAACGTCAGTTCACATTTGTAGGTTGATCATCAGTGTTAGAGCTAAAATTAGCATGTTTAAAGTGATTTTCATGCTTCCAGGGGCCCTAAACACAAGATTTATGGAATGGTTAAAAGTGCATGAAAATGGCCAATTTACTCACTCTGAGTTCTCAAAAAGGGTTTCTTCACCCCGGGAAGTTAATTAAATACCATTTGGAGGCATTTAATGTTCAAGCAAAAGTGGCTGATTTTCGACAAAAGAGATAACACCCCCCCCATTACGTCATGCTTCAGAAATGTGGAGACTGGTCCGTTTTCAAATGTTTTATTTTTGAACGTCAGTTCACATTTGTAGGTTGATCATCAGTGTTAGAGCTAAAAATTAGCATGTTTAAAGTGATTTTCATGCTTCCAGGGGCTCGGGAAGTGAATTAAATACTATTTGGAGGCATTTAATGTTCAAGCAAAAACGGCTGATTTTTGACAAAAGACATAACACCCCCCCATTACGTCATGCTTCAGAAATGTGGAAAATGGTCCGTTTTCAAATGTTTTATTTTTGAACGTCAGTTCACATTTGTAGGTTGATCATCAGTGTTAGAGCTAAAATTAGCATGTTTAAAGTGATTTTCATGCTTCCAGGGGCCCTAAACACAAGATTTATGGAATGGTTAAAAGTGCATGAAAATGGCCAATTTACTCACTCTGAGTTCTCAAAAAGGGTTTCTTCACCCCAGGAAGTTAATTAAATACCATTTGGAGGCATTTAATGTTCAAGCAAAAACGGCTGATTTTCGACAAAAGAGATAACACCCCCCCATTAGGTCATGCTTCAGAAATGTGGAAAATGGTCCGTTTTCAAATGTTTTATTTTTGAACGTCAGTTCACATTTGTAGGTGGATCATCAGTGTTAGAGCTAAAATTAGCATGTTTAAAGTGATTTTCATGCTTCCAGGGGCTCGGGAAGTGAATTAAATACTATTTGGAGGCATTTAATGTTCAAGCAAAAACGGCTGATTTTTGACAAAAGAGATAACACCCCCCCATTACGTCATGCTTCAGAAATGTGGAAAATGGTCAGTTTCAAATGTTTTATTTTTGAACGTCAGTTCACATTTGTAGGTTGATCATCAGTGTTAGAGCTAAAATTAGCATGTTTAAAGTGATTTTCATGCTTCAAGGGGCCCTGAACACAAGATTTATGGAATGGTTAAAAGTGCATGAAAATGGCCAATTTACTCACTCTGAGTTCTCAAAAAGGGTTTCTTCACCCCGAGAAGTTAATTAAATACCATTTGGAGGCATTTAATGTTCAAGCAAAAATGGCTGATTTTCGACTAAAGAGATAACACCCCCCCATTACGTCATGCTTCAGAAATGTGGAAAATGATCCGTTTTCAAATGTTTTATTTTTGAACGTCAGTTCACATTTGCAGGTGGATCATCAGTGTTAGAGCTAAAATTAGCATGTTTAAAGTGATTTTCATGCTTCCAGGGGCTCGGGAAGTGAATTAAATACTATTTGTAGGCATTTAATGTTCAAGCAAAAACGGCTGATTTTTGACAAAAGAGATAAAACCCCCCCATTACGTCATGCTTCAGAAATGTGGAAAATGGTCTGTTTTCAAATGTTTTATTTTTGAACGTCAGTTCACATTTGTAGGTTGATCATCAGTGTTAGAGCTAAAATTAGCATGTTTAAAGTGATTTTCATGCTTCCAGGGGCCCTAAACACAAGATTTATGGAATGGTTAAAAGTGCATGAAAATGGCCAATTTACTCACTCTGAGTTCTCAAAAAGGGTTTCTTCACCCCGGGAAGTTAATTAAATACCATTTGGAGGCATTGAATGTTCAAGCAAAAGTGGCTGATTTTCGACAAAAGAGATAACACCCCCCCAATACGTCATGCTTCAGAAATGTGGAGACTGGTCCGTTTTCAAATGTTTTATTTTTGAACGTCAGTTCACATTTGTAGGTTGATCATCAGTGTTAGAGCTAAAAATTAGCATGTTTAAAGTGATTTTCATGCTTCCAGGGGCTCGGGAAGTGAATTAAATACTATTTGGAGGCATTTAATGTTCAAGCAAAAACGGCTGATTTTTGACAAAAGAGATAACACCCCCCATTACGTCATGCTTCAGAAATGTGGAAAATGGTCCGTTTTCAAATGTTTTATTTTTGAACGTCAGTTCACATTTGTAGGTGGATCATCAGTGTTAGAGCTAAAATTAGCATGTTTAAAGTGATTTTCATGCTTCCTGGGGCCCTAAACACAAGATTTATGGAATGGTTAAAAGTGCATGAAAATGGCCAATTTACTCACTCTGAGTTCTCAAAAAGGGTTTCTTCACCCCGGGAAGTTAATTAAATACCATTTGGAGGCATTTAATGTTCAAGCAAAAACGGCTGATTTTCGACAAAAGAGATAACACCCCCCCATTACGTCATGCTTCAGAAATGTGGAAAATGATCCGTTTTCAAATGTTTTATTTTTGAACGTCAGTTCACATTTGTAGGTGGATCATCAGTGTTAGAGCTAAAATTAGCATGTTTAAAGTGATTTTCATGCTTCCAGGGGCTCGGGAAGTGAATTAAATACTATTTGGAGGCATTTAATGTTCAAGCAAAAACAGCAGATTTTTGACAAAAGAGATAACACCCACCCATTACGTCATGCTTCAGAAATGTGGAAAATGGTCCGTTTTCAAATGTTTTATTTTTGAACGTCAGTTCACATTTGTAGGTTGATCATCAGTGTTAGAGCTAAAATTAGCATGTTTAAAGTGATTTTCATGCTTCCACGGGCCCTAAACACAAGATTTATGGAATGGTTAAAAGTGCATGAAAATGGCCAATTTACTTACTCTGAGTTCTCAAAAAGGGTTTCTTCACCCCGGGAAGTTAATTAAATACCATTTGGAGGCATTGAATGTTCAAGCAAAAACGGCTGATTTTTGACAAAAGAGATAACACCCCCCCCATTACGTCATGCTTCAGAAATGTTGAAAATGGTCCGTTTTCAAATGTTTTATTTTTGAACGTCAGTTCACATTTGTAGGTTGATCATCAGTGTTAGAGCTAAAATTAGCATGTTTAAAGTGATTTTCATGCTTCCAGGGGCCCTAAACACAAGATTTATGGAATGGTTAAAAGTGCATGAAAATGGCCAATTTACTCACTCTGAGTTCTCGAAAAGGGTTTCTTCACCCTGGGAAGTTAATTAAATACCATTTGGAGGCATTTAATGTTGAAGCAAAAACGGCTGATTTTCGACAAAAGAGATAACACCCCCCCATTACGCCATGCTTCAGAAATGTGGAAAATGGTCCGTTTTCAAATGTTTTATTTTTGAACGTCAGTTCACATTTGTAGGTGGATCATCAGTGTTAGAGCTAAAATTAGCATGTTTAAAGTGATTTTCATGCTTCCAGGGGCTCGGGAAGTGAATTAAATACTATTTGGAGGCATTTAATGTTCAAGCAAAAACGGCAGATTTTTGACAAAAGAGATAACACCCCCCCATTACGTCATGTTTCAGAAATGTGGAAAATGGTCCATTTTCAAATGTTTTATTTTTGAACGTCAGTTCACATTTGTAGGTCGATCATCAGTGTTAGAGCTAAAATTAGCATGTTTAAAGTGATTTTCATGCTTCCAGGGGCCCTAAACACAAGATTTATGGAATGGTTAAAAGTGCATGAAAATGGCCAATTTACTCACTCTGAGTTCTCAAAAAGGGTTTCTTCACCCCGGGAAGTTAATTAAATACCATTTGGAGGCATTTAATGTTCAAGCAAAAACGGCTGATTTTCGACAAAAGAGATAACACCCCCCCATTACGTCATGCTTCAGAAATGTGGAAAATGATCCGTATTCAAATGTTTTATTTTTGAACGTCAGTTCACATTTGTAGGTGGATCATCAGTGTTAGAGCTAAAATTAGCATGTTTAAAGTGATTTTCATGCTTCCAGGGGCTCGGGAAGTGAATTAAATACTATTTGGAGGCATTTAATGTTCAAGCAAAAACAGCAGATTTTTGACAAAAGAGATAACACCCACCCATTACGTCATGCTTCAGAAATGTGGAAAATGGTCCGTTTTCAAATGTTTTATTTTTGAACGTCAGTTCACATTTGTAGGTTGATCATCAGTGTTAGAGCTAAAATTAGCATGTTTAAAGTGATTTTCATGCTTCCACGGGCCCTAAACACAAGATTTATGGAATGGTTAAAAGTGCATGAAAATGGCCAATTTACTCACTCTGAGTTCTCGAAAAGGGTTTCTTCACCCTGGGAAGTTAATTAAATACCATTTGGAGGCATTGAATGTTCAAGCAAAAACGGCTGATTTTTGACAAAAGAGATAACACCCCCCCATTACGTCATGCTTCAGAAATCTGGAGAATGGTCCGTTTTCAAATGTTTTATTTTTAAAGACGTCAGTTCACATTTGTAGGTGGATCATTAGTGTTAGAGCTAAAATTAGCATGTTTAAAGTGATTTTCATGCTTCCAGGGGCTCGGGAAGTGAATTAAATACTATTTGGAGGCATTTAATGTTCAAGCAAAAACGGCTGATTTTTGACAAAAGAGATAACACCCCCCCAATACGTCATGCTTCAGAAATGTGGAAAATGGTCTGTTTTCAAATGTTTTATTTTTGAACATCAGTTCACATTTGTAGGTTGATCATCAGTGTTAGAGCTAAAATTAGCATGTTTAAAGTGAGTTTCATGCTTCCAGGGGCCCTAAAGACAAGATTTATGGAATGGTTAAAAGTGCATGAAAATGGCCAATTTACTCACTCTGAGTTCTCAAAAAGGGTTTCTTCACCCCGGGAAGTTAATTAAATACCAGTGGAGGCATTTAATGTTCAAGCAAAAACGGCTGATTTTCGACAAAAGAGATAACACCCCCCCATTACGTCATGCTTCAGAAATGTGGAAAATGATCCGTTTTCAAATGTTTTATTTTTGAACGTCAGTTCACATTTGTAGGTGGATCATCAGTGTTAGAGCTAAAATTAGCATGTTTAAAGTGATTTTCATGCTTCCAGGGGCTCGGGAAGTGAATTAAATACTATTTGGAGGCATTTAATGTTCAAGCAAAAACGGCTGATTTTTGACAAAAGAGATAACACCCCCCATTACGTCATGCTTCAGAAATGTGGAAAATGGTCCATTTTCAAATGGTTTTTTTTTTAACGTCAGTTCACATTTGTAGGTTGATCATCAGTGTTAGAGCTAAAATTAGCATGTTTAAAGTGATTTTCATGCTTCCAGGGGCCCTAAACACAAGATTTATGGAATGGTTAAAAGTGCATGAAAATGACCAATTTACTCACTCTGAGTTCTCGAAAAGGGTTTCTTCACCCTGGGAAGTTAATTAAATACCATTTGGAGGCATTTAATGTTCAAGCAAAAACGGCTGATTTTCGACAAAAGAGATAACACCCCCCCCATTACGTCATGCTTCAGAAATGTGGAAAATGGTCCGTTTTCAAATGTTTTATTTTTGAACGTCAGTTCACATTTGTAGTTGGATCATCAGTGTTAGAGCTAAAATTAGCATGTTTAAAGTGATTTTCATGCTTCCAGGGGCTCGGGAAGTGAATTAAATACTATTTGGAGGCATTTAATGTTCAAGCAAAAACGGCTGATTTTTGACAAAAGAGATAACACCCCCCCATTACGTCATGTTTCAGAAATGTGGAAAATGGTCCATTTTCAAATGTTTTATTTTTGAACGTCAGTTCACATTTTTAGGTCGATCATCAGTGTTAGAGCTAAAATTAGCATGTTTAAAGTGATTTTCATGCTTCCAGGGGCCCTAAACACAAGATTTATGGAATGGTTAAAAGTGCATGAAAATGGCCAATTTACTCACTCTGAGTTCTCAAAAAGGGTTTCTTCACCCCGGGAAGTTAATTAAATACCATTTGGAGGCATTGAATGTTCAAGCAAAAACGGCTGATTTTCGACAAAAGAGATAATACCCCCCCATTACGTCATGCTTCAGAAATGTGGAGACTGGTCCGTTTTCAAATGTTTTATTTTTGAACGTCAGTTCACATTTGTAGGTTGATCATCAGTGTTAGAGCTAAAATTAGCATGTTTAAAGTGATTTTCATGCTTCCAGGGGCTCGGGAAGTGAATTAAATACTATTTGGAGGCATTTAATGTTCAAGCAAAAATGGCTGATTTTTGACAAAAGAGATAACACCCCCCATTACGTCATGCTTCAGAAATGTGGAAAATGGTCCGTTTTCAAATGTTTTATTTTTGAACGTCAGTTCACATTTGTAGGTTGATCATCAGTGTTAGAGCTAAAATTAGCATGTTTAAAGTGAGTTTCAAGCTTCCAGGGGCCCTAAACACAAGATTTATGGAATGGTTAAAAATGCATGAAAATGGCCAATTTACTCACTCTGAGTTCTCAAAAAGGGTTTCTTCACCCCGAGAAGTTAATAAAATACCATTTGGAGGCATTTAATGTTCAAGCAAAAACGGCTGATTTTCGACAAAAGAGATAACACCCCCCCATTACGTCATGCTTCAGAAATGTGGAAAATGGTCCGTTTTCAAATGTTTTATTTTTGAACGTCAGTTCACATTTGTAGGTGAATCATCAGTGTTAGAGCTAAAATTTGCATGTTTAAAGTGATTTTCATGCTTCCAGTGGCTCGGGAAGTGAATTAAATACTATTTGGAGGCATTTAATGTTCAAGCAAAAATGGCTGATTTTTGACAAAAGAGATAACACCCCCCCCCATTACGTCATGCTTCAGAAATGTGGAAAATGGTCCGTTTTCAAATGTTTTATTTTTGAACGTCAGTTCACATTTGTAGGTTGATCATCAGTGTTAGAGCTAAAATTAGCATGTTTAAAGTGAGTTTCAAGCTTCCAGGGGCCCTAAACACAAGATTTATGGAATGGTTAAAAATGCATGAAAATGGCCAATTTACTCACTCTGAGTTCTCAAAAAGGGTTTCTTCACCCCGAGAAGTTAATAAAATACCATTTGGAGGCATTTAATGTTCAAGCAAAAACGGCTGATTTTCGACAAAAGAGATAACACCCCCCCATTACGTCATGCTTCAGAAATGTGGAAAATGGTCCGTTTTCAAATGTTTTATTTTTGAACGTCAGTTCACATTTGTAGGTGAATCATCAGTGTTAGAGCTAAAATTAGCATGTTTAAAGTGATTTTCATGCTTCCAGTGGCTCGGGAAGTGAATTAAATACTATTCGGAGGCATTTAATGTTCAAGCAAAAACGGCAGATTTTTGACAAAAGAGATAACACCCCCCCATTACGTCATGCTTCAGAAATGTGGAAAATGGTCCGTTTTCAAATGTTTTATTTTTGAACGTCAGTTCACATTTGTAGGTTGATCATCAGTGTTAGAGCTAAAATTAGCATGTTTAAAGTGATTTTCATGCTTCCAGGGGCCCTAAACACAAGATTTATGGAATGGTTAAAAGTGCATGAAAATGGCCAATTTACTCACTCTGAGTTCTCAAAAAGGGTTTCTTCACCCCGGGAAGATAATTAAATACCATATGGAGGCATTTAATGTTCAAGCAAAAACGGCTGATTTTCGACAAAAGAGATAACACCCTACCATTACGTCATGCTTCAGAAATGTGGAAAATGGTCCGTTTTCAAATGTTTTATTTTTGAACGTCAGTTCACATTTGTAGGTGGATCATTAGTGTTAGAGCTAAAATTAGCATGTTTAAAGTGATTTTCATGCTTCCAGGGGCTCAGGAAGTGAATTAAATACTATTTGGAGGCATTTAATGTTCAAGCAAAAATGGCTGATTTTTGACAAAAGAGATAACACCCCCCATTACGTCATGCTTCAGAAATGTGGAAAATGGTCCGTTTTCAAATGTTTTATTTTTGAACGTCAGTTCACATTTGTAGGTGGATCATCAGTGTTAGAGCTAAAATTAGCATGTTTAAAGTGATTTTCATGCTTCCAGGGGCCCTAAACACAAGATTTATGGAATGGTTAAAAGTGCATGAAAATGGCCAATTTACTCACTCTGAGTTCTCAAAAAGGGTTTCTTCACCCCGGGAAGTTAATTAAATACCATTTGGAGGCATTTAATGTTCAAGCAAAAACTTCTGATTTTCGACAAAAGAGATAACACCCCCCCATTACGTCATGCTTCAGAAATGTGGAAAATGATCCGTTTTCAAATGTTTTATTTTTGAACGTCAGTTCACATTTGTAGGTGGATCATCAGTGTTAGAGCTAAAATTAGCATGTTTAAAGTGATTTTCATGCTTCCAGGGGCTCGGGAAGTGAATTAAATACTATTTGGAGGCATTTAATGTTCAAGCAAAAACAGCAGATTTTTGACAAAAGAGATAACACCCACCCATTACGTCATGCTTCAGAAATGTGGAAAATGGTCCGTTTTCAAATGTTTTATTTTTGAACGTCAGTTCACATTTGTAGGTTGATCATCAGTGTTAGAGCTAAAATTAGCATGTTTAAAGTGATTTTCATGCTTCCACGGGCCCTAAACACAAGATTTATGGAATGGTTAAAAGTGCATGAAAATGGCCAATTTACTCACTCTGAGTTCTCAAAAAGGGTTTCTTCACCCCGGGAAGTTAATTAAATACCATTTGGAGGCATTGAATGTTCAAGCAAAAACGGCTGATTTTTGACAAAAGAGATAACACCCCCCCATTACGTCATGCTTCAGAAATCTGGAGAATGGTCCGTTTTCAAATGTTTTATTTTTAAAGACGTCAGTTCACATTTGTAGGTGGATCATCAGTGTTAGAGCTAAAATTAGCATGTTTAAAGTGATTTTCATGCTTCCAGGGGCTCGGGAAGTGAATTAAATACTATTTGGAGGCATTTAATGTTCAAGCAAAAACGGCTGATTTTTGACAAAAGAGATAACACCCCCCCATTACGTCATGCTTCAGAAATGTGGAAAATGGTCCGTTTTCAAATGTTTTATTTTTGAACGTCAGTTCACATTTGTAGGTGGATCATCAGTGTTAGAGCTAAAATTAGCATGTTTAAAGTGATTTTCATGCTTCCAGGGGCTCGGGAAGTGAATTAAATACTATTTGGAGGCATTTAATGTTCAAGCAAAAACGGCTGATTTTTGACAAAAGAGATAACACCCCCCCATTACGTCATGCTTCAGAAATGTGGAAAATGGTCCGTTTTCAAATGTTTTATTTTTGAACGTCAGTTCACATTTGTAGGTTGATCATCAGTGTTAGAGCTAAAATTAGCATGTTTAAAGTGATTTTCATGCTTCCAGGGGCCCTAAACACAAGATTTATGGAATGGTTAAAAGTGCATGAAAATGGCCAATTTACTCACTCTGAGTTCTCGAAAAGGGTTTCTTCACCCTGGGAAGTTAATTAAATACCATTTGGAGGCATTTAATGTTGAAGCAAAAACGGCTGATTTTCGACAAAAGAGATAACACCCCCCCCATTACGTCATGCTTCAGAAATGTGGAAAATGGTCCGTTTTCAAATGTTTTATTTTTGAACGTCAGTTCACATTTGTAGGTGGATCATCAGTGTTAGAGCTAAAATTAGCATGTTTAAAGTGATTTTCATGCTTCCAGGGGCTCAGGAAGTGAATTAAATACTATTTGGAGGCATTTAATGTTCAAGCAAAAACGGCAGATTTTTGACAAAAGAGATAACACCCCCCCATTACGTCATGCTTCAGAAATGTGGAAAATGGTCCATTTTCAAATGTTTTATTTTTGAACGTCAGTTCACATTTGTAGGTCGATCATCAGTGTTAGAGCTAAAATTAGCATGTTTAAAGTGATTTTCATGCTTCCAGGGGCCCTAAACACAAGATTTATGGAATGGTTAAAAGTGCATGAAAATGGCCAATTTACTCACTCTGAGTTCTCAAAAAGGGTTTCTTCACCCCGAGAAGTTAATTAAATACCATTTGGAGGCATTTAATGTTCATGCAAAAACGGCTGATTTTCGACAAAAGAGATAACACCCCCCCATTACGTCATGCTCCAGAAATGTGGAAAATGATCCGTTTTCAAATGTTTTATTTTTGAACGTCAGTTCACATTTGCAGGTGGATCATCAGTGTTAGAGCTAAAATTAGCATGTTTAAAGTGATTTTCATGCTTCCAGGTGCTCGGGAAGTGAATTAAATACTATTTGGAGGCATTTAATGTTCAAGCAAAAACGGCTGATTTTTGACAAAAGAGATAAAACCCCCCCATTACGTCATGCTTCAGAAATGTGGAAAATGGTCTGTTTTCAAATGTTTTATTTTTGAACGTCAGTTCACATTTGTAGGTTGATCATCAGTGTTAGAGCTAAAATTAGCATGTTTAAAGTGATTTTCATGCTTCCAGGGGCCCTAAACACAAGATTTATGGAATGGTAAAAAGTGCATGAAAATGGCCAATTTACTCACTCTGAGTTCTCAAAAAGGATTTCTTCACCCCGGGAAGTTAATTAAATACTATTTGGAGGCATTGAATGTTCAAGCAAAAGTGGCTGATTTTCGACAAAAGAGATAACACCCCCCATTACGTCATGCTTCAGAAATGTGGAGACTGGTCCGTTTTCAAATGTTTTATTTTTGAACGTCAGTTCACCTTTGTAGGTTGATCATCAGTGTTAGAGCTAAAAATTAGCATGTTTAAAGTGATTTTCATGCTTCCAGGGGCTCGGGAAGTGAATTAAATACTATTTGGAGGCATTTAATGTTCAAGCAAAAACGGCTGATTTTTGACAAAAGAGATACCACCCCCCCATTACGTCATGCTTCAGAAATGTGGAAAATGGTCCGTTTTCAAATGTTTTATTTTTGAACGTCAGTTCACATTTGTAGGTTGATCATCAGTGTTAGAGCTAAAATTAGCATGTTTAAAGTGATTTTCATGCTTCCAGGGGCCCTAAACACAAGATTTATGGAATGGTTAAAAGTGCATGAAAATTGCCAATTTACTCACTCTGAGTTCTCAAAAAGGGTTTCTTCACCCCGGGAAGTTAATTAAATACCATTTGGAGGCATTGAATGTTCAAGCAAAAACGGCTGATTTTCGACAAAAGAGATAACACCCCCCCATTACGTCATGCTTCAGAAATGTGGAGACTGGTCCGTTTTCAAATGTTTTATTTTTGAACGTCAGTTCACATTTGTAGGTTGATCATCAGTGTTAGAGCTAAAAATTAGCATGTTTAAAGTGATTTTCATGCTTCCAGGGGCTCGGGAAGTGAATTAAATACTATTTGGAGGCATTTAATGTTCAAGCAAAAATGGCTGATTTTTGACAAAAGAGATAACACCCCCCCATTACGTCATGCTTCAGAAATGTGGAAAATGGTCCGTTTTCAAATGTTTGATTTTTGAACGTCAGTTCACATTTGTAGGTTGATCATAAGTGTTAGAGCAAAAATTAACATGTTTAAAGTGAGTTTCATGCTTCCAGGGGCCCTAAACACAAGATTTATGGAATGGTTAAAAGTGCATGAAAATGGCCAATTTACTCACTCTGAGTTCTCAAAAAGGGTTTCTTCACACCGGGAAGTTAATTAAATACCATTTGGAGGCATTTAATGTTCAAGCAAAAACGGCTGATTTTCGACAAAAGAGATAACACCCCCCCATTACGTCATGCTTCAGAAATGTGCAAAATGGTCCGTTTTCAAATGTTTTATTTTTGATCGTCAGTTCACATTTGTAGGTGGATCATCAGTGTTAGAGCTAAAATTAGCATGTTTAAAGTGATTTTCATGCTTCCAGGGGCTCGGGAAGTGAATTAAATACTATTTGGAGGCATTTAATGTTCAAGCAAAAACGGCTGATTTTTGACAAAAGAGATAACACACCCCCATTACGTCATGCTTCAGAAATGTGGAAAATGGTCCGTTTTCAAATGTTTTATTTTTGAACGTCAGTTCACATTTGTAGGTTGATCATCTGTGTTAGAGCTAAAATTAGCTTGTTTAAAGTGATTTTCATGCTTCCAGGGGCCCTAAACACAAGATTTATGGAATGGTTAAAAGTGCATGCAAATGGCCAATTTACTCACTCTGAGTTCTCAAAAAGGGTTTCTTCACCCCGGGAAGTTAATTAAATACCATTTGGAGGCATTTAATGTTCAAGCAAAAACGGCTGATTTTCGACAAAAGAGATAACACCCCCCCATTACGTCATGCTTCAGAAATGTGGAAAATGGTACGTTTTCAAATGTTTTATTTTTGAACGTCAGTTCACATTTGTAGGTGGATCATCACTGTTAGAGCTAAAATTAGCATGTTTAAAGTGATTTTCATGCTTCCAGGGGCTCGGGAAGTGAATTAAATACTATTTGGAGGCATTTAATGTTCAAGCAAAAACGGCCGATTTTTGACAAAAGAGATAACACCCCCCCATTACGTCATGCTTCAGAAATGTGGAAAATGGTCCGTTTTCAAATGTTTTATTTTTGAACGTCAGTTCACATTTGTAGGTTGATCATCAGTGTTAGAGCTAAAATTAGCATGTTTAAAGTGATTTTCATGCTTCCAGGGGCCCTAAACACAAGATTTATGGAATGGTTAAAAGTGCATGAAAATGGCCAAGTTACTCACTCTGAGTTCTCAAAAAGGGTTTCTTCACCCCGGGAAGTTAATTAAATACCATTTGGAGGCATTTAATGTTCAAGCAAAAACGGCTGATTTCCGACAAAAGAGATAACACCCCCCCATTACGTCATGCTTCAGAAATGTGGAAAATGGTCCGTTTTCAAATGTTTTATTTTTGAACGTCAGTTCACATTTGTAGGTGGATCATCAGTGTTAGAGCTAAAATTAGCATGTTTAAAGTGATTTTCATGCTTCCAGGGGATCGGGAAGTGAATTAAATACTATTTGGAGGCATTTAATGTTCAAGCAAAAACGGCTGATTTTTGACAAAAGAGATAACACCCCCCCATTACGTCATGCTTCAGAAATGTGGAAAATGGTCAGTTTCAAATGTTTTATTTTTGAACGTCAGTTCACATTTGTAGGTTGATCATCAGTGTTAGAGCTAAAATTAGCATGTTTAAAGTGATTTTCATGCTTCCAGGGGCCCTAAACACAAGATTTATGGAATGGTTAAAAGTGCATGAAAATGGCCAATTTACTCACTCTGAGTTCTCAAAAAGGGTTTCTTCACCCCGGGAAGTTAATTAAATACCATTTGGAGGCATTTAATGTTCAAGCAAAAGTGGCTGATTTTCGACAAAAGAGATAACACCCCCCCCATTACGTCATGCTTCAGAAATGTGGAGACTGGTCCGTTTTCAAATGTTTTATTTTTGAACGTCAGTTCACATTTGTAGGTTGATCATCAGTGTTAGAGCTAAAAATTAGCATGTTTAAAGTGATTTTCATGCTTCCAGGGGCTCGGGAAGTGAATTAAATACTATTTGGAGGCATTTAATGTTCAAGCAAAAACGGCTGATTTTTGACAAAAGACATAACACCCCCCCATTACGTCATGCTTCAGAAATGTGGAAAATGGTCCGTTTTCAAATGTTTTATTTTTGAACGTCAGTTCACATTTGTAGGTTGATCATCAGTGTTAGAGCTAAAATTAGCATGTTTAAAGTGATTTTCATGCTTCCAGGGGCCCTAAACACAAGATTTATGGAATGGTTAAAAGTGCATGAAAATGGCCAATTTACTCACTCTGAGTTCTCAAAAAGGGTTTCTTCACCCCAGGAAGTTAATTAAATACCATTTGGAGGCATTTAATGTTCAAGCAAAAACGGCTGATTTTCGACAAAAGAGATAACACCCCCCCATTAGGTCATGCTTCAGAAATGTGGAAAATGGTCCGTTTTCAAATGTTTTATTTTTGAACGTCAGTTCACATTTGTAGGTGGATCATCAGTGTTAGAGCTAAAATTAGCATGTTTAAAGTGATTTTCATGCTTCCAGGGGCTCGGGAAGTGAATTAAATACTATTTGGAGGCATTTAATGTTCAAGCAAAAACGGCTGATTTTTGACAAAAGAGATAACACCCCCCCATTACGTCATGCTTCAGAAATGTGGAAAATGGTCAGTTTCAAATGTTTTATTTTTGAACGTCAGTTCACATTTGTAGGTTGATCATCAGTGTTAGAGCTAAAATTAGCATGTTTAAAGTGATTTTCATGCTTCAAGGGGCCCTGAACACAAGATTTATGGAATGGTTAAAAGTGCATGAAAATGGCCAATTTACTCACTCTGAGTTCTCAAAAAGGGTTTCTTCACCCCGAGAAGTTAATTAAATACCATTTGGAGGCATTTAATGTTCAAGCAAAAATGGCTGATTTTCGACTAAAGAGATAACACCCCCCCATTACGTCATGCTTCAGAAATGTGGAAAATGATCCGTTTTCAAATGTTTTATTTTTGAACGTCAGTTCACATTTGCAGGTGGATCATCAGTGTTAGAGCTAAAATTAGCATGTTTAAAGTGATTTTCATGCTTCCAGGGGCTCGGGAAGTGAATTAAATACTATTTGTAGGCATTTAATGTTCAAGCAAAAACGGCTGATTTTTGACAAAAGAGATAAAACCCCCCCATTACGTCATGCTTCAGAAATGTGGAAAATGGTCTGTTTTCAAATGTTTTATTTTTGAACGTCAGTTCACATTTGTAGGTTGATCATCAGTGTTAGAGCTAAAATTAGCATGTTTAAAGTGATTTTCATGCTTCCAGGGGCCCTAAACACAAGATTTATGGAATGGTTAAAAGTGCATGAAAATGGCCAATTTACTCACTCTGAGTTCTCAAAAAGGGTTTCTTCACCCCGGGAAGTTAATTAAATACCATTTGGAGGCATTGAATGTTCAAGCAAAAGTGGCTGATTTTCGACAAAAGAGATAACACCCCCCCAATACGTCATGCTTCAGAAATGTGGAGACTGGTCCGTTTTCAAATGTTTTATTTTTGAACGTCAGTTCACATTTGTAGGTTGATCATCAGTGTTAGAGCTAAAAATTAGCATGTTTAAAGTGATTTTCATGCTTCCAGGGGCTCGGGAAGTGAATTAAATACTATTTGGAGGCATTTAATGTTCAAGCAAAAACGGCTGATTTTTGACAAAAGAGATAACACCCCCCATTACGTCATGCTTCAGAAATGTGGAAAATGGTCCGTTTTCAAATGTTTTATTTTTGAACGTCAGTTCACATTTGTAGGTGGATCATCAGTGTTAGAGCTAAAATTAGCATGTTTAAAGTGATTTTCATGCTTCCTGGGGCCCTAAACACAAGATTTATGGAATGGTTAAAAGTGCATGAAAATGGCCAATTTACTCACTCTGAGTTCTCAAAAAGGGTTTCTTCACCCCGGGAAGTTAATTAAATACCATTTGGAGGCATTTAATGTTCAAGCAAAAACGGCTGATTTTCGACAAAAGAGATAACACCCCCCCATTACGTCATGCTTCAGAAATGTGGAAAATGATCCGTTTTCAAATGTTTTATTTTTGAACGTCAGTTCACATTTGTAGGTGGATCATCAGTGTTAGAGCTAAAATTAGCATGTTTAAAGTGATTTTCATGCTTCCAGGGGCTCGGGAAGTGAATTAAATACTATTTGGAGGCATTTAATGTTCAAGCAAAAACAGCAGATTTTTGACAAAAGAGATAACACCCACCCATTACGTCATGCTTCAGAAATGTGGAAAATGGTCCGTTTTCAAATGTTTTATTTTTGAACGTCAGTTCACATTTGTAGGTTGATCATCAGTGTTAGAGCTAAAATTAGCATGTTTAAAGTGATTTTCATGCTTCCACGGGCCCTAAACACAAGATTTATGGAATGGTTAAAAGTGCATGAAAATGGCCAATTTACTTACTCTGAGTTCTCAAAAAGGGTTTCTTCACCCCGGGAAGTTAATTAAATACCATTTGGAGGCATTGAATGTTCAAGCAAAAACGGCTGATTTTTGACAAAAGAGATAACACCCCCCCCATTACGTCATGCTTCAGAAATGTTGAAAATGGTCCGTTTTCAAATGTTTTATTTTTGAACGTCAGTTCACATTTGTAGGTTGATCATCAGTGTTAGAGCTAAAATTAGCATGTTTAAAGTGATTTTCATGCTTCCAGGGGCCCTAAACACAAGATTTATGGAATGGTTAAAAGTGCATGAAAATGGCCAATTTACTCACTCTGAGTTCTCGAAAAGGGTTTCTTCACCCTGGGAAGTTAATTAAATACCATTTGGAGGCATTTAATGTTGAAGCAAAAACGGCTGATTTTCGACAAAAGAGATAACACCCCCCCATTACGCCATGCTTCAGAAATGTGGAAAATGGTCCGTTTTCAAATGTTTTATTTTTGAACGTCAGTTCACATTTGTAGGTGGATCATCAGTGTTAGAGCTAAAATTAGCATGTTTAAAGTGATTTTCATGCTTCCAGGGGCTCGGGAAGTGAATTAAATACTATTTGGAGGCATTTAATGTTCAAGCAAAAACGGCAGATTTTTGACAAAAGAGATAACACCCCCCCATTACGTCATGTTTCAGAAATGTGGAAAATGGTCCATTTTCAAATGTTTTATTTTTGAACGTCAGTTCACATTTGTAGGTCGATCATCAGTGTTAGAGCTAAAATTAGCATGTTTAAAGTGATTTTCATGCTTCCAGGGGCCCTAAACACAAGATTTATGGAATGGTTAAAAGTGCATGAAAATGGCCAATTTACTCACTCTGAGTTCTCAAAAAGGGTTTCTTCACCCCGGGAAGTTAATTAAATACCATTTGGAGGCATTTAATGTTCAAGCAAAAACGGCTGATTTTCGACAAAAGAGATAACACCCCCCCATTACGTCATGCTTCAGAAATGTGGAAAATGATCCGTATTCAAATGTTTTATTTTTGAACGTCAGTTCACATTTGTAGGTGGATCATCAGTGTTAGAGCTAAAATTAGCATGTTTAAAGTGATTTTCATGCTTCCAGGGGCTCGGGAAGTGAATTAAATACTATTTGGAGGCATTTAATGTTCAAGCAAAAACAGCAGATTTTTGACAAAAGAGATAACACCCACCCATTACGTCATGCTTCAGAAATGTGGAAAATGGTCCGTTTTCAAATGTTTTATTTTTGAACGTCAGTTCACATTTGTAGGTTGATCATCAGTGTTAGAGCTAAAATTAGCATGTTTAAAGTGATTTTCATGCTTCCACGGGCCCTAAACACAAGATTTATGGAATGGTTAAAAGTGCATGAAAATGGCCAATTTACTCACTCTGAGTTCTCGAAAAGGGTTTCTTCACCCTGGGAAGTTAATTAAATACCATTTGGAGGCATTGAATGTTCAAGCAAAAACGGCTGATTTTTGACAAAAGAGATAACACCCCCCCATTACGTCATGCTTCAGAAATCTGGAGAATGGTCCGTTTTCAAATGTTTTATTTTTAAAGACGTCAGTTCACATTTGTAGGTGGATCATTAGTGTTAGAGCTAAAATTAGCATGTTTAAAGTGATTTTCATGCTTCCAGGGGCTCGGGAAGTGAATTAAATACTATTTGGAGGCATTTAATGTTCAAGCAAAAACGGCTGATTTTTGACAAAAGAGATAACACCCCCCCAATACGTCATGCTTCAGAAATGTGGAAAATGGTCTGTTTTCAAATGTTTTATTTTTGAACATCAGTTCACATTTGTAGGTTGATCATCAGTGTTAGAGCTAAAATTAGCATGTTTAAAGTGAGTTTCATGCTTCCAGGGGCCCTAAAGACAAGATTTATGGAATGGTTAAAAGTGCATGAAAATGGCCAATTTACTCACTCTGAGTTCTCAAAAAGGGTTTCTTCACCCCGGGAAGTTAATTAAATACCAGTGGAGGCATTTAATGTTCAAGCAAAAACGGCTGATTTTCGACAAAAGAGATAACACCCCCCCATTACGTCATGCTTCAGAAATGTGGAAAATGATCCGTTTTCAAATGTTTTATTTTTGAACGTCAGTTCACATTTGTAGGTGGATCATCAGTGTTAGAGCTAAAATTAGCATGTTTAAAGTGATTTTCATGCTTCCAGGGGCTCGGGAAGTGAATTAAATACTATTTGGAGGCATTTAATGTTCAAGCAAAAACGGCTGATTTTTGACAAAAGAGATAACACCCCCCATTACGTCATGCTTCAGAAATGTGGAAAATGGTCCATTTTCAAATGGTTTTTTTTTTAACGTCAGTTCACATTTGTAGGTTGATCATCAGTGTTAGAGCTAAAATTAGCATGTTTAAAGTGATTTTCATGCTTCCAGGGGCCCTAAACACAAGATTTATGGAATGGTTAAAAGTGCATGAAAATGACCAATTTACTCACTCTGAGTTCTCGAAAAGGGTTTCTTCACCCTGGGAAGTTAATTAAATACCATTTGGAGGCATTTAATGTTCAAGCAAAAACGGCTGATTTTCGACAAAAGAGATAACACCCCCCCCATTACGTCATGCTTCAGAAATGTGGAAAATGGTCCGTTTTCAAATGTTTTATTTTTGAACGTCAGTTCACATTTGTAGTTGGATCATCAGTGTTAGAGCTAAAATTAGCATGTTTAAAGTGATTTTCATGCTTCCAGGGGCTCGGGAAGTGAATTAAATACTATTTGGAGGCATTTAATGTTCAAGCAAAAACGGCTGATTTTTGACAAAAGAGATAACACCCCCCCATTACGTCATGTTTCAGAAATGTGGAAAATGGTCCATTTTCAAATGTTTTATTTTTGAACGTCAGTTCACATTTTTAGGTCGATCATCAGTGTTAGAGCTAAAATTAGCATGTTTAAAGTGATTTTCATGCTTCCAGGGGCCCTAAACACAAGATTTATGGAATGGTTAAAAGTGCATGAAAATGGCCAATTTACTCACTCTGAGTTCTCAAAAAGGGTTTCTTCACCCCGGGAAGTTAATTAAATACCATTTGGAGGCATTGAATGTTCAAGCAAAAACGGCTGATTTTCGACAAAAGAGATAATACCCCCCCATTACGTCATGCTTCAGAAATGTGGAGACTGGTCCGTTTTCAAATGTTTTATTTTTGAACGTCAGTTCACATTTGTAGGTTGATCATCAGTGTTAGAGCTAAAATTAGCATGTTTAAAGTGATTTTCATGCTTCCAGGGGCTCGGGAAGTGAATTAAATACTATTTGGAGGCATTTAATGTTCAAGCAAAAATGGCTGATTTTTGACAAAAGAGATAACACCCCCCATTACGTCATGCTTCAGAAATGTGGAAAATGGTCCGTTTTCAAATGTTTTATTTTTGAACGTCAGTTCACATTTGTAGGTTGATCATCAGTGTTAGAGCTAAAATTAGCATGTTTAAAGTGAGTTTCAAGCTTCCAGGGGCCCTAAACACAAGATTTATGGAATGGTTAAAAATGCATGAAAATGGCCAATTTACTCACTCTGAGTTCTCAAAAAGGGTTTCTTCACCCCGAGAAGTTAATAAAATACCATTTGGAGGCATTTAATGTTCAAGCAAAAACGGCTGATTTTCGACAAAAGAGATAACACCCCCCCATTACGTCATGCTTCAGAAATGTGGAAAATGGTCCGTTTTCAAATGTTTTATTTTTGAACGTCAGTTCACATTTGTAGGTGAATCATCAGTGTTAGAGCTAAAATTTGCATGTTTAAAGTGATTTTCATGCTTCCAGTGGCTCGGGAAGTGAATTAAATACTATTTGGAGGCATTTAATGTTCAAGCAAAAATGGCTGATTTTTGACAAAAGAGATAACACCCCCCCCCATTACGTCATGCTTCAGAAATGTGGAAAATGGTCCGTTTTCAAATGTTTTATTTTTGAACGTCAGTTCACATTTGTAGGTTGATCATCAGTGTTAGAGCTAAAATTAGCATGTTTAAAGTGAGTTTCAAGCTTCCAGGGGCCCTAAACACAAGATTTATGGAATGGTTAAAAATGCATGAAAATGGCCAATTTACTCACTCTGAGTTCTCAAAAAGGGTTTCTTCACCCCGAGAAGTTAATAAAATACCATTTGGAGGCATTTAATGTTCAAGCAAAAACGGCTGATTTTCGACAAAAGAGATAACACCCCCCCATTACGTCATGCTTCAGAAATGTGGAAAATGGTCCGTTTTCAAATGTTTTATTTTTGAACGTCAGTTCACATTTGTAGGTGAATCATCAGTGTTAGAGCTAAAATTAGCATGTTTAAAGTGATTTTCATGCTTCCAGTGGCTCGGGAAGTGAATTAAATACTATTCGGAGGCATTTAATGTTCAAGCAAAAACGGCAGATTTTTGACAAAAGAGATAACACCCCCCCATTACGTCATGCTTCAGAAATGTGGAAAATGGTCCGTTTTCAAATGTTTTATTTTTGAACGTCAGTTCACATTTGTAGGTTGATCATCAGTGTTAGAGCTAAAATTAGCATGTTTAAAGTGATTTTCATGCTTCCAGGGGCCCTAAACACAAGATTTATGGAATGGTTAAAAGTGCATGAAAATGGCCAATTTACTCACTCTGAGTTCTCAAAAAGGGTTTCTTCACCCTGGGAAGTTAATTAAATACCATTTGGAGGCATTTAATGTTCAAGCAAAAACGGCTGATTTTCGACAAAAGAGATAACACCCCCCCATTACGTCATGCTTCAGAAATGTGGAAAATGGTCCGTTTTCAAATGTTTTATTTTTGAACGTCAGTTCACATTTGTAGGTGGATCATCAGTGTTAGAACTAAAATTAGCATGTTTAAAGTGATTTTCATGCTTCCAGGGGCTCGGGAAGTGAATTAAATACTATTTGGAGGCATTTAATGTTCAAGCAAAAACGGCAGATTTTTGACAAAAGAGATAACACCCCCCCATTACGTCATGCTTCAGAAATGTGGAAAATGGTCCGTTTTCAAATGTTTTATTTTTGAACGTCAGTTCACATTTGTAGGTTGATCATCAGTGTTAGAGCTAAAATTAGCATGTTTAAAGTGATTTTCATGCTTCCAGGGGCCCTAAACACAAGATTTATGGAATGGTTAAAAGTGCATGAAAATGGCCAATTTACTCACTGTGAGTTCTCAAAAAGGCTTTCTTCACCCCGGGAAGTTTATTAAATACCATTTGGAGGCATTTAATGTTCAAGCAAAAACGGCTGATTTTCGACAAAAGAGATAACACCCCCCCATTACGTCATGCTTCAGAAATGTGGAAAATGGTCCGTTTTCAAATGTTTTATTTTTGAACATCAGTTCACATTTGTAGGTGGATCATCAGTGTTAGAGCTAAAATTAGCATGTTTAAAGTGATTTTCATGCTTCCAGGGGCTCGGGAAGTGAATTAAATACTATTTGGAGGCGTTTAATGTTCAAGCAAAAACGGCAGATTTTTGACAAAAGAGATAACACCCTCCATTACGTCATGCTTCAGAAATGTGGAAAATGGTCAGTTTTCAAATGTTTTTATATTTAAACGTCAGTTCACATTTGTAGGAGGATCATCAGTGTTAGAGCTAAAATTAGCATGTTTAAAGTGATTTTCATGCTTCCAGGGGCCCTAAACACAAGATTTATGGAATGGTTAAAAGTGCATGAAAATGGCCAATTTACTCACTCTGAGTTCTCAAAAAGGGTTTCTTCACCCCGGGAAGATAATTAAATACCATATGGAGGCATTTAATGTTCAAGCAAAAACGGCTGATTTTCGACAAAAGAGATAACACCCTACCATTACGTCATGCTTCAGAAATGTGGAAAATGGTCCGTTTTCAAATGTTTTATTTTTGAACGTCAGTTCACATTTGTAGGTGGATCATTAGTGTTAGAGCTAAAATTAGCATGTTTAAAGTGATTTTCATGCTTCCAGGGGCTCGGGAAGTGAATTAAATACTATTTGGAGGCATTTAATGTTCAAGCAAAAATGGCTGATTTTTGACAAAAGAGATAACACCCCCCATTACGTCATGCTTCAGAAATGTGGAAAATGGTCCGTTTTCAAATGTTTTATTTTTGAACGTCAGTTCACATTTGTAGGTGGATCATCAGTGTTAGAGCTAAAATTAGCATGTTTAAAGTGATTTTCATGCTTCCAGGGGCCCTAAACACAAGATTTATGGAATGGTTAAAAGTGCATGAAAATGGCCAATTTACTCACTCTGAGTTCTCAAAAAGGGTTTCTTCACCCCGGGAAGTTAATTAAATACCATTTGGAGGCATTTAATGTTCAAGCAAAAACTTCTGATTTTCGACAAAAGAGATAACACCCCCCCATTACGTCATGCTTCAGAAATGTGGAAAATGATCCGTTTTCAAATGTTTTATTTTTGAACGTCAGTTCACATTTGTAGGTGGATCATCAGTGTTAGAGCTAAAATTAGCATGTTTAAAGTGATTTTCATGCTTCCAGGGGCTCGGGAAGTGAATTAAATACTATTTGGAGGCATTTAATGTTCAAGCAAAAACAGCAGATTTTTGACAAAAGAGATAACACCCACCCATTACGTCATGCTTCAGAAATGTGGAAAATGGTCCGTTTTCAAATGTTTTATTTTTGAACGTCAGTTCACATTTGTAGGTTGATCATCAGTGTTAGAGCTAAAATTAGCATGTTTAAAGTGATTTTCATGCTTCCACGGGCCCTAAACACAAGATTTATGGAATGGTTAAAAGTGCATGAAAATGGCCAATTTACTCACTCTGAGTTCTCAAAAAGGGTTTCTTCACCCCGGGAAGTTAATTAAATACCATTTGGAGGCATTGAATGTTCAAGCAAAAACGGCTGATTTTTGACAAAAGAGATAACACCCCCCCATTACGTCATGCTTCAGAAATCTGGAGAATGGTCCGTTTTCAAATGTTTTATTTTTAAAGACGTCAGTTCACATTTGTAGGTGGATCATCAGTGTTAGAGCTAAAATTAGCATGTTTAAAGTGATTTTCATGCTTCCAGGGGCTCGGGAAGTGAATTAAATACTATTTGGAGGCATTTAATGTTCAAGCAAAAACGGCTGATTTTTGACAAAAGAGATAACACCCCCCCCATTACGTCATGCTTCAGAAATGTGGAAAATGGTCCGTTTTCAAATGTTTTATTTTTGAACGTCAGTTCACATTTGTAGGTGGATCATCAGTGTTAGAGCTAAAATTAGCATGTTTAAAGTGATTTTCATGCTTCCAGGGGCTCGGGAAGTGAATTAAATACTATTTGGAGGCATTTAATGTTCAAGCAAAAACGGCTGATTTTTGACAAAAGAGATAACACCCCCCCCATTACGTCATGCTTCAGAAATGTGGAAAATGGTCCGTTTTCAAATGTTTTATTTTTGAACGTCAGTTCACATTTGTAGGTTGATCATCAGTGTTAGAGCTAAAATTAGCATGTTTAAAGTGATTTTCATGCTTCCAGGGGCCCTAAACACAAGATTTATGGAATGGTTAAAAGTGCATGAAAATGGCCAATTTACTCACTCTGAGTTCTCGAAAAGGGTTTCTTCACCCTGGGAAGTTAATTAAATACCATTTGGAGGCATTTAATGTTGAAGCAAAAACGGCTGATTTTCGACAAAAGAGATAACACCCCCCCCATTACGTCATGCTTCAGAAATGTGGAAAATGGTCCGTTTTCAAATGTTTTATTTTTGAACGTCAGTTCACATTTGTAGGTGGATCATCAGTGTTAGAGCTAAAATTAGCATGTTTAAAGTGATTTTCATGCTTCCAGGGGCTCGGGAAGTGAATTAAATACTATTTGGAGGCATTTAATGTTCAAGCAAAAACGGCAGATTTTTGACAAAAGAGATAACACCCCCCCATTACGTCATGCTTCAGAAATGTGGAAAATGGTCCATTTTCAAATGTTTTATTTTTGAACGTCAGTTCACATTTGTAGGTCGATCATCAGTGTTAGAGCTAAAATTAGCATGTTTAAAGTGATTTTCATGCTTCCAGGGGCCCTAAACACAAGATTTATGGAATGGTTAAAAGTGCATGAAAATGGCCAATTTACTCACTCTGAGTTCTCAAAAAGGGTTTCTTCACCCCGGGAAGTTAATTAAATACCATTTGGAGGCATTGAATGTTCAAGCAAAAACGGCTGATTTTCGACAAAAGAGATAATACCCCCCATTACGTCATGCTTCAGAAATGTGGAGACTGGTCCATTTTCAAATGTTTTATTTTTGAACGTCAGTTCACATTTGTAGGTTGATCATCAGTGTTAGAGCTAAAATTAGCATGTTTAAAGTGATTTTCATGCTTCCAGGGGCTCGGGAAGTGAATTAAATACTATTTGGAGGCATTTAATGTTCAAGCAAAAATGGCTGATTTTTGACAAAAGAGATAACACCCCCCCATTACGTCATGCTTCAGAAATGTGGAAAATGGTCCGTTTTCAAATGTTTTATTTTTGAACGTCAGTTCACATTTGTAGGTTGATCATCAGTGTTAGAGCTAAAATTAGCATGTTTAAAGTGAGTTTCAAGCTTCCAGGGGCCCTAAACACAAGATTTATGGAATGGTTAAAAATGCATGAAAATGGCCAATTTACTCACTCTGAGTTCTCAAAAAGGGTTTCTTCACCCCGGGAAGTTAATTAAATACCATTTGGAGGCATTTAATGTTCAAGCAAAAACGGCTGATTTTCGACAAAAGAGATAACACCCCCCCATTACGTCATGCTTCAGAAATGTGGAAAATGGTCCGTTTTCAAATGTTTTATTTTTGAACGTCAGTTCACATTTGTAGGTTGATCATCAGTGTTAGAGCAAAAATTAGCATGTTCAAAGTGAGTTTCATGCTTCCAGGGGCCCTAAACACAAGATTTATGGAATGGTTAAAAGTGCATGAAAATGGCCAATTTACTCACTCTGAGTTCTCAAAAAGGGTTTCTTCACACCGGGAAGTTAATTAAATACCATTTGGAGGCATTTAATGTTCAAGCAAAAACGGCTGATTTTCGACAAAAGAGATAACACCCCCCATTACGTCATGCTTCAGAAATGTGGAAAATGGTCCGTTTTCAAATGTTTTATTTTTGAACGTCAGTTCACATTTGTAGGTGGATCATCAGTGTTAGAGCTAAAATTAGCATGTTTAAAGTGATTTTCATGCTTCCAGGGGCTCGGGAAGTGAATTAAATACTATTTGGAGGCATTTAATGTTCAAGCAAAAACGGCTGATTTTTGACAAAAGAGATAACACCCCCCCATTACGTCATGCTTCAGAAATGTGGAAAATGGTCAGTTTCAAATGTTTTATTTTTGAACGTCAGTTCACATTTGTAGGTTGATCATCAGTGTTAGAGCTAAAATTAGCATGTTTAAAGTGATTTTCATGCTTCAAGGGGCCCTAAACACAAGATTTATGGAATGGTTAAAAGTGCATGAAAATGGCCAATTTACTCACTCTGAGTTCTCAAAAAGGGTTTCTTCACCCCGAGAAGTTAATTAAATACCATTTGGAGGCATTTAATGTTCATGCAAAAACGGCTGATTTTCGACAAAAGAGATAACACCCCCCATTACGTCATGCTTCAGAAATGTGGAAAATGATCCGTTTTCAAATGTTTTATTTTTGAACGTCAGTTCACATTTGCAGGTGGATCATCAGTGTTAGAGCTAAAATTAGCATGTTTAAAGTGATTTTCATGCTTCCAGGTGCTCGGGAAGTGAATTAAATACTATTTGGAGGCATTTAATGTTCAAGCAAAAACGGCTGATTTTTGACAAAAGAGATAACACCCCCCCATTACGTCATGCTTCAGAAATGTGGAAAATGGTCCGTTTTCAAATGTTTTATTTTTGAACGTCAGTTCACATTTGTAGGTTGATCATCAGTGTTAGAGCTAAAATTAGCATGTTTAAAGTGATTTTCATGCTTCCAGGGGCCCTAAACACAAGATTTATGGAATGGTTAAAAGTGCATGAAAATTGCCAATTTACTCACTCTGAGTTCTCAAAAAGGGTTTCTTCACCCCGGGAAGTTAATTAAATACCATTTGGAGGCATTGAATGTTCAAGCAAAAACGGCTGATTTTCGACAAAAGAGATAACACCCCCCCATTACGTCATGCTTCAGAAATGTGGAGACTGGTCCGTTTTCAAATGTTTTATTTTTGAACGTCAGTTCACATTTGTAGGTTGATCATCAGTGTTAGAGCTAAAAATTAGCATGTTTAAAGTGATTTTCATGCTTCCAGGGGCTCGGGAAGTGAATTAAATACTATTTGGAGGCATTTAATGTTCAAGCAAAAATGGCTGATTTTTGACAAAAGAGATAACACCCCCCCATTACGTCATGCTTCAGAAATGTGGAAAATGGTCCGTTTTCAAATGTTTGATTTTTGAACGTCAGTTCACATTTGTAGGTTGATCATAAGTGTTAGAGCAAAAATTAGCATGTTTAAAGTGAGTTTCATGCTTCCAGGGGCCCTAAACACAAGATTTATGGAATGGTTAAAAGTGCATGAAAATGGCCAATTTACTCACTCTGAGTTCTCAAAAAGGGTTTCTTCACACCGGGAAGTTAATTAAATACCATTTGGAGGCATTTAATGTTCAAGCAAAAACGGCTGATTTTCGACAAAAGAGATAACACCCCCCCATTACGTCATGCTTCAGAAATGTGCAAAATGGTCCGTTTTCAAATGTTTTATTTTTGATCGTCAGTTCACATTTGTAGGTGGATCATCAGTGTTAGAGCTAAAATTAGCATGTTTAAAGTGATTTTCATGCTTCCAGGGGCTCGGGAAGTGAATTAAATACTATTTGGAGGCATTTAATGTTCAAGCAAAAACGGCTGATTTTTGACAAAAGAGATAACACACCCCCATTACGTCATGCTTCAGAAATGTGGAAAATGGTCCGTTTTCAAATGTTTTATTTTTGAACGTCAGTTCACATTTGTAGGTTGATCATCTGTGTTAGAGCTAAAATTAGCTTGTTTAAAGTGATTTTCATGCTTCCAGGGGCCCTAAACACAAGATTTATGGAATGGTTAAAAGTGCATGCAAATGGCCAATTTACTCACTCTGAGTTCTCAAAAAGGGTTTCTTCACCCCGGGAAGTTAATTAAATACCATTTGGAGGCATTTAATGTTCAAGCAAAAACGGCTGATTTTCGACAAAAGAGATAACACCCCCCCATTACGTCATGCTTCAGAAATGTGGAAAATGGTACGTTTTCAAATGTTTTATTTTTGAACGTCAGTTCACATTTGTAGGTGGATCATCACTGTTAGAGCTAAAATTAGCATGTTTAAAGTGATTTTCATGCTTCCAGGGGCTCGGAAAGTGAATTAAATACTATTTGGAGGCATTTAATGTTCAAGCAAAAACGGCCGATTTTTGACAAAAGAGATAACACCCCCCCATTACGTCATGCTTCAGAAATGTGGAAAATGGTCCGTTTTCAAATGTTTTATTTTTGAACGTCAGTTCACATTTGTAGGTTGATCATCAGTGTTAGAGCTAAAATTAGCATGTTTAAAGTGATTTTCATGCTTCCAGGGGCCCTAAACACAAGATTTATGGAATGGTTAAAAGTGCATGAAAATGGCCAAGTTACTCACTCTGAGTTCTCAAAAAGGGTTTCTTCACCCCGGGAAGTTAATTAAATACCATTTGGAGGCATTTAATGTTCAAGCAAAAACGGCTGATTTCCGACAAAAGAGATAACACCCCCCCATTACGTCATGCTTCAGAAATGTGGAAAATGGTCCGTTTTCAAATGTTTTATTTTTGAACGTCAGTTCACATTTGTAGGTGGATCATCAGTGTTAGAGCTAAAATTAGCATGTTTAAAGTGATTTTCATGCTTCCAGGGGATCGGGAAGTGAATTAAATACTATTTGGAGGCATTTAATGTTCAAGCAAAAACGGCTGATTTTTGACAAAAGAGATAACACCCCCCCATTACGTCATGCTTCAGAAATGTGGAAAATGGTCAGTTTCAAATGTTTTATTTTTGAACGTCAGTTCACATTTGTAGGTTGATCATCAGTGTTAGAGCTAAAATTAGCATGTTTAAAGTGATTTTCATGCTTCCAGGGGCCCTAAACACAAGATTTATGGAATGGTTAAAAGTGCATGAAAATGGCCAATTTACTCACTCTGAGTTCTCAAAAAGGGTTTCTTCACCCCGGGAAGTTAATTAAATACCATTTGGAGGCATTTAATGTTCAAGCAAAAGTGGCTGATTTTCGACAAAAGAGATAACACCCCCCCCATTACGTCATGCTTCAGAAATGTGGAGACTGGTCCGTTTTCAAATGTTTTATTTTTGAACGTCAGTTCACATTTGTAGGTTGATCATCAGTGTTAGAGCTAAAAATTAGCATGTTTAAAGTGATTTTCATGCTTCCAGGGGCTCGGGAAGTGAATTAAATACTATTTGGAGGCATTTAATGTTCAAGCAAAAACGGCTGATTTTTGACAAAAGACATAACACCCCCCCATTACGTCATGCTTCAGAAATGTGGAAAATGGTCCGTTTTCAAATGTTTTATTTTTGAACGTCAGTTCACATTTGTAGGTTGATCATCAGTGTTAGAGCTAAAATTAGCATGTTTAAAGTGATTTTCATGCTTCCAGGGGCCCTAAACACAAGATTTATGGAATGGTTAAAAGTGCATGAAAATGGCCAATTTACTCACTCTGAGTTCTCAAAAAGGGTTTCTTCACCCCAGGAAGTTAATTAAATACCATTTGGAGGCATTTAATGTTGAAGCAAAAACGGCTGATTTTCGACAAAAGAGATAACACCCCCCCATTAGGTCATGCTTCAGAAATGTGGAAAATGGTCCGTTTTCAAATGTTTTATTTTTGAACGTCAGTTCACATTTGTAGGTGGATCATCAGTGTTAGAGCTAAAATTAGCATGTTTAAAGTGATTTTCATGCTTCCAGGGGCTCGGGAAGTGAATTAAATACTATTTGGAGGCATTTAATGTTCAAGCAAAAACGGCTGATTTTTGACAAAAGAGATAACACCCCCCCATTACGTCATGCTTCAGAAATGTGGAAAATGGTCAGTTTCAAATGTTTTATTTTTGAACGTCAGTTCACATTTGTAGGTTGATCATCAGTGTTAGAGCTAAAATTAGCATGTTTAAAGTGATTTTCATGCTTCAAGGGGCCCTAAACACAAGATTTATGGAATGGTTAAAAGTGCATGAAAATGGCCAATTTACTCACTCTGAGTTCTCAAAAAGGGTTTCTTCACCCCGAGAAGTTAATTAAATACCATTTGGAGGCATTTAATGTTCAAGCAAAAATGGCTGATTTTCGACTAAAGAGATAACACCCCCCCATTACGTCATGCTTCAGAAATGTGGAAAATGATCCGTTTTCAAATGTTTTATTTTTGAACGTCAGTTCTAATTTGCAGGTGGATCATCAGTGTTAGAGCTAAAATTAGCATGTTTAAAGTGATTTTCATGCTTCCAGGGGCTCGGGAAGTGAATTAAATACTATTTGTAGGCATTTAATGTTCAAGCAAAAACGGCTGATTTTTGACAAAAGAGATAAAACCCCCCCATTACGTCATGCTTCAGAAATGTGGAAAATGGTCTGTTTTCAAATGTTTTATTTTTGAACGTCAGTTCACATTTGTAGGTTGATCATCAGTGTTAGAGCTAAAATTAGCATGTTTAAAGTGATTTTCATGCTTCCAGGGGCCCTAAACACAAGATTTATGGAATGGTTAAAAGTGCATGAAAATGGCCAATTTACTCACTCTGAGTTCTCAAAAAGGGTTTCTTCACCCCGGGAAGTTAATTAAATACCATTTGGAGGCATTGAATGTTCAAGCAAAAGTGGCTGATTTTCGACAAAAGAGATAACACCCCCCCAATACGTCATGCTTCAGAAATGTGGAGACTGGTCCGTTTTCAAATGTTTTATTTTTGAACGTCAGTTCACATTTATAGGTTGATCATCAGTGTTAGAGCTAAAAATTAGCATGTTTAAAGTGATTTTCATGCTTCCAGGGGCTCGGGAAGTGAATTAAATACTATTTGGAGGCATTTAATGTTCAAGCAAAAACGGCTGATTTTTGACAAAAGAGATAACACCCCCCATTACGTCATGCTTCAGAAATGTGGAAAATGGTCCGTTTTCAAATGTTTTATTTTTGAACGTCAGTTCACATTTGTAGGTGGATCATCAGTGTTAGAGCTAAAATTAGCATGTTTAAAGTGATTTTCATGCTTCCTGGGGCCCTAAACACAAGATTTATGGAATGGTTAAAAGTGCATGAAAATGGCCAATTTACTCACTCTGAGTTCTCAAAAAGGGTTTCTTCACCCCGGGAAGTTAATTAAATACCATTTGGAGGCATTTAATGTTCAAGCAAAAACGGCTGATTTTCGACAAAAGAGATAACACCCCCCCATTACGTCATGCTTCAGAAATGTGGAAAATGATCCGTTTTCAAATGTTTTATTTTTGAACGTCAGTTCACATTTGTAGGTGGATCATCAGTGTTAGAGCTAAAATTAGCATGTTTAAAGTGATTTTCATGCTTCCAGGGGCTCGGGAAGTGAATTAAATACTATTTGGAGGCATTTAATGTTCAAGCAAAAACAGCAGATTTTTGACAAAAGAGATAACACCCACCCATTACGTCATGCTTCAGAAATGTGGAAAATGGTCCGTTTTCAAATGTTTTATTTTTGAACGTCAGTTCACATTTGTAGGTTGATCATCAGTGTTAGAGCTAAAATTAGCATGTTTAAAGTGATTTTCATGCTTCCACGGGCCCTAAACACAAGATTTATGGAATGGTTAAAAGTGCATGAAAATGGCCAATTTACTTACTCTGAGTTCTCAAAAAGGGTTTCTTCACCCCGGGAAGTTAATTAAATACCATTTGGAGGCATTGAATGTTCAAGCAAAAACGGCTGATTTTTGACAAAAGAGATAACACCCCCCCCATTACGTCATGCTTCAGAAATGTGGAAAATGGTCCGTTTTCAAATGTTTTATTTTTGAACGTCAGTTCACATTTGTAGGTTGATCATCAGTGTTAGAGCTAAAATTAGCATGTTTAAAGTGATTTTCATGCTTCCAGGGGCCCTAAACACAAGATTTATGGAATGGTTAAAAGTGCATGAAAATGGCCAATTTACTCACTCTGAGTTCTCGAAAAGGGTTTCTTCACCCTGGGAAGTTAATTAAATACCATTTGGAGGCATTTAATGTTGAAGCAAAAACGGCTGATTTTCGACAAAAGAGATAACACCCCCCCATTACGCCATGCTTCAGAAATGTGGAAAATGGTCCGTTTTCAAATGTTTTATTTTTGAACGTCAGTTCACATTTGTAGGTGGATCATCAGTGTTAGAGCTAAAATTAGCATGTTTAAAGTGATTTTCATGCTTCCAGGGGCTCGGGAAGTGAATTAAATACTATTTGGAGGCATTTAATGTTCAAGCAAAAACGGCAGATTTTTGACAAAAGAGATAACACCCCCCCATTACGTCATGTTTCAGAAATGTGGAAAATGGTCCATTTTCAAATGTTTTATTTTTGAACGTCAGTTCACATTTGTAGGTCGATCATCAGTGTTAGAGCTAAAATTAGCATGTTTAAAGTGATTTTCATGCTTCCAGGGGCCCTAAACACAAGATTTATGGAATGGTTAAAAGTGCATGAAAATGGCCAATTTACTCACTCTGAGTTCTCAAAAAGGGTTTCTTCACCCCGGGAAGTTAATTAAATACCATTTGGAGGCATTTAATGTTCAAGCAAAAACGGCTGATTTTCGACAAAAGAGATAACACCCCCCCATTACGTCATGCTTCAGAAATGTGGAAAATGGTCCGTTTTCAAATGTTTTATTTTTGAACATCAGTTCACATTTGTAGGTGGATCATCAGTGTTAGAGCTAAAATTAGCATGTTTAAAGTGATTTTCATGCTTCCAGGGGCTCGGGAAGTGAATTAAATACTATTTGGAGGCATTTAATGTTCAAGCAAAAACGGCTGATTTTTGACAAAAGAGATAACACCCCCCCATTACGTCATGCTTCAGAAATGTGGAAAATGGTCCGTTTTCAAATGTTTTATTTTTGAACGTCAGTTCACATTTGTAGGATGATCATCAGTGTTAGAGCTAAAATTAGCATGTTTAAAGTGATTTTCATGCTTCAAGGGGCCCTAAACACAAGATTTATGGAATGGTTAAAAGTGCATGAAAATGGCCAATTTACTCACTCTGAGTTCTCAAAAAGGGTTTCTTCACCCCGGGAAGTTAATTAAATACCATTTGGAGGCATTGAATGTTCAAGCAAAAACGGCTGATTTTCGACAAAAGAGATAACACCCCCCCATTACTTCATGCTTCAGAAATGTGGAGACTGGTCCGTTTTCAAATGTTTTATTTTTGAACGTCAGTTCACATTTGTAGGTTGATCATCAGTGTTAGAGCTAAAAATTAGCATGTTTAAAGTGATTTTCATGCTTCCAGGGGCTCGGGAAGTGAATTAAATACTATTTGGAGGCATTTAATGTTCAAGCAAAAATGGCTGATTTTTGACAAAAGAGATAACACCCCCCCATTACGTCATGCTTCAGAAATGTGGAAAATGGTCCGTTTTCAAATGTTTTATTTTTGAACGTCAGTTCACATTTGTAGGTTGATCATCAGTGTTAGAGCAAAAATTAGCATGTTTAAAGTGAGTTTCATGCTTCCAGGGGCCCTAAACACAAGATTTATGGAATGGTTAAAAGTGCATGAAAATGGCCAATTTACTCACTCTGAGTTCTCAAAAAGGGTTTCTTCACACCGGGAAGTTAATTAAATACCATTTGGAGGCATTTAATGTTCAAGCAAAAACGGCTGATTTTCGACAAAAGAGATAACACCCCCCCATTACGTCATGCTTCAGAAATGTGGAAAATGGTCCGTTTTCAAATGTTTTATTTTTGAACGTCAGTTCACATTTGTAGGTGGATCATCAGTGTTAGAGCTAAAATTAGCATGTTTAAAGTGATTTTCATGCTTCCAGGGGCTCGGGAAGTGAATTAAATACTATTTGGAGGCATTTAATGTTCAAGCAAAAACGGCTGATTTTTGACAAAAGAGATAACACCCCCCCATTACGTCATGCTTCAGAAATGTGGAAAATGGTCAGTTTCAAATGTTTTATTTTTGAACGTCAGTTCACATTTGTAGGTTGATCATCAGTGTTAGAGCTAAAATTAGCATGTTTAAAGTGATTTTCATGCTTCAAGGGGCCCTAAACACAAGATTTATGGAATGGTTAAAAGTGCATGAAAATGGCCAATTTACTCACTCTGAGTTCTCAAAAAGGGTTTCTTCACCCCGAGAAGTTAATTAAATACCATTTGGAGGCATTTAATGTTCAAGCAAAAACGGCTGATTTTCGACAAAAGAGATAACACCCCCCCATTACGTCATGCTTCAGAAATGTGGAAAATGATCCGTTTTCAAATGTTTTATTTTTGAACGTCAGTTCACATTTGCAGGTGGATCATCAGTGTTAGAGCTAAAATTAGCATGTTTAAAGTGATTTTCATGCTTCCAGGTGCTCGGGAAGTGAATTAAATACTATTTGGAGGCATTTAATGTTCAAGCAAAAACGGCTGATTTTTGACAAAAGAGATAAAACCCCCCCATTACGTCATGCTTCAGAAATGTGGAAAATGGTCTGTTTTCAAATGTTTTATTTTTGAACGTCAGTTCACATTTGTAGGTTGATCATCAGTGTTAGAGCTAAAATTAGCATGTTTAAAGTGATTTTCATGCTTCCAGGGGCCCTAAACACAAGATTTATGGAATGGTAAAAAGTGCATGAAAATGGCCAATTTACTCACTCTGAGTTCTCAAAAAGGATTTCTTCACCCCGGGAAGTTAATTAAATACTATTTGGAGGCATTGAATGTTCAAGCAAAAGTGGCTGATTTTCGACAAAAGAGATAACACCCCCCCATTACGTCATGCTTCAGAAATGTGGAGACTGGTCCGTTTTCAAATGTTTTATTTTTGAACGTCAGTTCACATTTGTAGGTTGATCACCAGTGTTAGAGCTAAAAATTAGCATGTTTAAAGTGATTTTCATGCTTCCAGGGGCTCGGGAAGTGAATTAAATACTATTTGGAGGCATTTAATGTTCAAGCAAAAATGGCTGATTTTTGACAAAAGAGATAACACCCCCCCATTACGTCATGCTTCAGAAATGTGGAAAATGGTCCGTTTTCAAATGTTTTATTTTTGAACGTCAGTTCACATTTGTAGGTGGATCATCAGTGTTAGAGCTAAAATTAGCATGTTTAAAGTGATTTTCATGCTTCCAGGGGCTCGGGAAGTGAATTAAATACTATTTGGAGGCATTTAATGTTCAAGCAAAAACGGCTGATTTTTGACAAAAGAGATAACACCCCCCCCATTACGTCATGCTTCAGAAATGTGGAAAATGGTCCGTTTTCAAATGTTTTATTTTTGAACGTCAGTTCACATTTGTAGGTTGATCATCAGTGTTAGAGCTAAAATTAGTATGTTTAAAGTGATTTTCATGCTTCCAGGGGCCCTAAACACAAGATTTATGGAATGGTTAAAAGTGCATGAAAATGGCCAATTTACTCACTCTGAGTTCTCGAAAAGGGTTTCTTCACCCTGGGAAGTTAATTAAATACCATTTGGAGGCATTTAATGTTGAAGCAAAAACGGCTGATTTTCGACAAAAGAGATAACACCCCCCCATTACGTCATGCTTCAGAAATGTGGAAAATGGTCCGTTTTCAAATGTTTTATTTTTGAACGTCAGTTCACATTTGTAGGTGGATCATCAGTGTTAGAGCTAAAATTAGCATGTTTAAAGTGATTTTCATGCTTCCAGGGGCTAGGGAAGTGAATTAAATACTATTTGGAGGCATTTAATGTTCAAGCAAAAACGGCAGATTTTTGACAAAAGAGATAACACCCCCCCATTACGTCATGTTTCAGAAATGTGGAAAATGGTCCATTTTCAAATGTTTTATTTTTGAACGTCAGTTCACATTTGTAGGTCGATCATCAGTGTTAGAGCTAAAATTAGCATGTTTAAAGTGATTTTCATGCTTCAAGGGGCCCTAAACACAAGATTTATGGAATGGTTAAAAGTGCATGAAAATGGCCAATTTACTCACTCTGAGTTCTCAAAAAGGGTTTCTTCACCCCGAGAAGTTAATTAAATACCATTTGGAGGCATTTAATGTTCAAGCAAAAACGGCTGATTTTCGACAAAAGAGATAACACCCCCCCATTACGTCATGCTTCAGAAATGTGGAAAATGATCCGTTTTCAAATGTTTTATTTTTGAACGTCAGTTCACATTTGCAGGTGGATCATCAGTGTTAGAGCTAAAATTAGCATGTTTAAAGTGATTTTCATGCTTCCAGGGGCTCGGGAAGTGAATTAAATACTATTTGGAGGCATTTAATGTTCAAGCAAAAACGGCTGATTTTTGACAAAAGAGATAAAACCCCCCCATTACGTCATGCTTCAGAAATGTGGAAAATGGTCTGTTTTCAAATGTTTTATTTTTGAACGTCAGTTCACATTTGTAGGTTGATCATCAGTGTTAGAGCTAAAATTAGCATGTTTAAAGTGATTTTCATGCTTCCAGGGGCCCTAAACACAAGATTTATGGAATGGTAAAAAGTGCATGAAAATGGCCAATTTACTCACTCTGAGTTCTCAAAAAGGGTTTCTTCACCCCGGGAAGTTAATTAAATACCATTTGGAGGCATTGAATGTTCAAGCAAAAGTGGCTGATTTTCGACAAAAGAGATAACACCCCCCCATTACGTCATGCTTCAGAAATGTGGAGACTGGTCCGTTTTCAAATGTTTTATTTTTGAACGTCAGTTCACATTTGTAGGTTGATCATCAGTGTTAGAGCTAAAAATTAGCATGTTTAAAGTGATTTTCATGCTTCCAGGGGCTCGGGAAGTGAATTAAATACTATTTGGAGGCATTTAATGTTCAAGCAAAAACGGCTGATTTTTGACAAAAGAGATAACACCCCCCCATTACGTCATGCTTCAGAAATGTGGAAAATGGTCCGTTTTCAAATGTTTTATTTTTGAACGTCAGTTCACATTTGTAGGATGATCATCAGTGTTAGAGCTAAAATTAGCATGTTTAAAGTGATTTTCATGCTTCCAGGGGCCCTAAACACAAGATTTATGGAATGGTTAAAAGTGCATGAAAATGGCCAATTTACTCACTCTGAGTTCTCAAAAAGGGTTTCTTCACCCCGGGAAGTTAATTAAATACCATTTGGAGGCATTGAATGTTCAAGCAAAAACGGCTGATTTTCGACAAAAGAGATAACACCCCCCCATTACGTCATGCTTCAGAAATGTGGAAAATGGTCCGTTTTCAAATGTTTTATTTTTGAACGTCAGTTCACATTTGTAGGTGGATCATCAGTGTTAGAGCTAAAATTAGCATGTTTAAAGTGATTTTCATGCTTCCAGGGGCTCGGGAAGTGAATTAAATACTATTTGGAGGCATTTAATGTTCAAGCAAAAACGGCTGATTTTTGACAAAAGAGATAACACCCCCCCATTACGTCATGCTTCAGAAATGTGGAAAATGGTCAGTTTCAAATGTTTTATTTTTGAACGTCAGTTCACATTTGTAGGTTGATCATCAGTGTTAGAGCTAAAATTAGCATGTTTAAAGTGATTTTCATGCTTCAAGGGGCCCTAAACACAAGATTTATGGAATGGTTAAAAGTGCATGAAAATGGCCAATTTACTCACTCTGAGTTCTCAAAAAGGGTTTCTTCACCCCGAGAAGTTAATTAAATACCATTTGGAGGCATTTAATGTTCAAGCAAAAACGGCTGATTTTCGACAAAAGAGATAACACCCCCCCTTTACGTCATGCTTCAGAAATGTGGAAAATGATCCGTTTTCAAATGTTTTATTTTTGAACGTCAGTTCACATTTGCAGGTGGATCATCAGTGTTAGAGCTAAAATTAGCATGTTTAAAGTGATTTTCATGCTTCCAGGTGCTCGGGAAGTGAATTAAATACTATTTGGAGGCATTTAATGTTCAAGCAAAAACGGCTGATTTTTGACAAAAGAGATAAAACCCCCCCATTACGTCATGCTTCAGAAATGTGGAAAATGGTCTGTTTTCAAATGTTTTATTTTTGAACGTCAGTTCACATTTGTAGGTTGATCATCAGTGTTAGAGCTAAAATTAGCATGTTTAAAGTGATTTTCATGCTTCCAGGGGCCCTAAACACAAGATTTATGGAATGGTTAAAAGTGCATGAAAATGGCCAATTTACTCACTCTGAGTTCTCAAAAAGGGTTTCTTCACCCCGGGAAGTTAATTAAATACCATTTGGAGGCATTTAATGTTCAAGCAAAAACGGCAGATTTTTGACAAAAGAGATAACACCCCCCCATTACGTCATGCTTCAGAAATGTGGAAAATGGTCAGTTTCAAATGTTTTATTTTTGAACGTCAGTTCACATTTGTAGGTTGATCATCAGTGTTAGAGCTAAAATTAGCATGTTTAAAGTGATTTTCATGCTTCAAGGGGCCCTAAACACAAGATTTATGGAATGGTTAAAAGTGCATGAAAATGGCCAATTTACTCACTCTGAGTTCTCAAAAAGGGTTTCTTCACCCCGAGAAGTTAATTAAATACCATTTGGAGGCATTTAATGTTCAAGCAAAAACGGCTGATTTTCGACAAAAGAGATAACCCCCCCCCATTACGTCATGCTTCAGAAATGTGGAAAATGATCCGTTTTCAAATGTTTTATTTTTGAACGTCAGTTCACATTTGCAGGTGGATCATCAGTGTTAGAGCTAAAATTAGCATGTTTAAAGTGATTTTCATGCTTCCAGGGGCTCGGGAAGTGAATTAAATACTATTTGGAGGCATTTAATGTTCAAGCAAAAACGGCTGATTTTTGACAAAAGAGATAAAACCCCCCCATTACGTCATGCTTCAGAAATGTGGAAAATGGTCTGTTTTCAAATGTTTTATTTTTGAACGTCAGTTCACATTTGTAGGTTGATCATCAGTGTTAGAGCTAAAATTAGCATGTTTAAAGTGATTTTCATGCTTCCAGGGGCCCTAAACACAAGATTTATGGAATGGTAAAAAGTGCATGAAAATGGCCAATTTACTCACTCTGAGTTCTCAAAAAGGGTTTCTTCACCCCGGGAAGTTAATTAAATACCATTTGGAGGCATTGAATGTTCAAGCAAAAGTGGCTGATTTTCGACAAAAGAGATAACACCCCCCCATTACGTCATGCTTCAGAAATGTGGAGACTGGTCCGTTTTCAAATGTTTTATTTTTGAACGTCAGTTCACATTTGTAGGTTGATCATCAGTGTTAGAGCTAAAAATTAGCATGTTTAAAGTGATTTTCATGCTTCCAGGGGCTCGGGAAGTGAATTAAATACTATTTGGAGGCATTTAATGTTCAAGCAAAAACGGCTGATTTTTGACAAAAGAGATAACACCCCCCCCATTACGTCATGCTTCAGAAATGTGGAAAATGGTCCGTTTTCAAATGTTTTATTTTTGAACGTCAGTTCACATTTGTAGGATGATCATCAGTGTTAGAGCTAAAATTAGCATGTTTAAAGTGATTTTCATGCTTCCAGGGGCCCTAAACACAAGATTTATGGAATGGTTAAAAGTGCATGAAAATGGCCAATTTACTCACTCTGAGTTCTCAAAAAGGGTTTCTTCACCCCGGGAAGTTAATTAAATACCATTTGGAGGCATTGAATGTTCAAGCAAAAACGGCTGATTTTCGACAAAAGAGATAACACCCCCCCATTACGTCATGCTTCAGAAATGTGGAAAATGGTCCGTTTTCAAATGTTTTATTTTTGAACGTCAGTTCACATTTGTAGGTGGATCATCAGTGTTAGAGCTAAAATTAGCATGTTTAAAGTGATTTTCATGCTTCCAGGGGCTCGGGAAGTGAATTAAATACTATTTGGAGGCATTTAATTTTCAAGCAAAAACGGCTGATTTTTGACAAAAGAGATAACACCCCCCCATTACGTCATGCTTCAGAAATGTGGAAAATGGTCAGTTTCAAATGTTTTATTTTTGAACGTCAGTTCACATTTGTAGGTTGATCATCAGTGTTAGAGCTAAAATTAGCATGTTTAAAGTGATTTTCATGCTTCAAGGGGCCCTAAACACAAGATTTATGGAATGGTTAAAAGTGCATGAAAATGGCCAATTTACTCACTCTGAGTTCTCCTAAAGGGTTTCTTCACCCCGAGAAGTTAATTAAATACCATTTGGAGGCATTTAATGTTCAAGCAAAAACGGCTGATTTTCGACAAAAGAGATAACACCCCCCCATTACGTCATGCTTCAGAAATGTGGAAAATGATCAGTTTTTCAAATGTTTTATTTTTGAACGTCAGTTCACATTTGCAGGTGGATCATCAGTGTTAGAGCTAAAATTAGCATGTTTAAAGTGATTTTCATGCTTCCAGGTGCTCGGGAAGTGAATTAAATACTATTTGGAGGCATTTAATGTTCAAGCAAAAACGGCTGATTTTTGACAAAAGAGATAAAACCCCCCCATTACGTCATGCTTCAGAAATGTGGAAAATGGTCTGTTTTCAAATGTTTTATTTTTGAACGTCAGTTCACATTTGTAGGTTGATCATCAGTGTTAGAGCTAAAATTAGCATGTTTAAAGTGATTTTCATGCTTCCAGGGGCCCTAAACACAAGATTTATGGAATGGTAAAAAGTGCATGAAAATGGCCAATTTACTCACTCTGAGTTCTCAAAAAGGATTTCTTCACCCCGGGAAGTTAATTAAATACTATTTGGAGGCATTGAATGTTCAAGCAAAAGTGGCTGATTTTCGACAAAAGAGATAACACCCCCCCATTACGTCATGCTCCAGAAATGTGGAGACTGGTCCGTTTTCAAATGTTTTATTTTTGAATGTCAGTTCACATTTGTAGGTTGATCATCAGTGTTAGAGCTAAAAATTAGCATGTTTAAAGTGATTTTCATGCTTCCAGGGGCTCGGGAAGTGAATTAAATACTATTTGGAGGCATTTAATGTTCAAGCAAAAACGGCTGATTTTTGACAAAAGAGATAACACCCCCCCATTACGTCATGCTTCAGAAATGTGGAAAATGGTCCGTTTTCAAATGTTTTATTTTTGAACGTCAGTTCACATTTGTAGGTTGATCATCAGTGTTAGAGCTAAAATTAGCATGTTTAAAGTGATTTTCATGCTTCCAGGGGCCCTAAACACAAGATTTATGGAATGGTTAAAAGTGCATGAAAATGGCCAATTTACTCACTCTGAGTTCTCAAAAAGGGTTTCTTCACCCTGGGAAGTTAATTAAATACCATTTGGAGGCATTTAATGTTCAAGCAAAAACGGCTGATTTTCGACAAAAGAGATAACACCCCCCCATTACGTCATGCTTCAGAAATGTGGAAAATGGTCCGTTTTCAAATGTTTTATTTTTGAACGTCAGTTCACATTTGTAGGTGGATCATCAGTGTTAGAGCTAAAATTAGCATGTTTAAAGTGATTTTCATGCTTCCAGGGGCTCGGGAAGTGAATTAAATACTATTTGGAGGCGTTTAATGTTCAAGCAAAAACGGCTGATTTTTGACAAAAGAGATAACACCCTCCATTACGTCATGCTTCAGAAATGTGGAAAATGGTCAGTTTTCAAATGTTTTTATATTTAAACGTCAGTTCACATTTGTAGGAGGATCATCAGTGTTAGAGCTAAAATTAGCATGTTTAAAGTGATTTTCATGCTTCCAGGGGCCCTAAACACAAGATTTATGGAATGGTTAAAAGTGCATGAAAATGGCCAATTTACTCACTCTGAGTTCTCAAAAAGGGTTTCTTCACCCCGGGAAGATAATTAAATACCATATGGAGGCATTTAATGTTCAAGCAAAAACGGCTGATTTTCGACAAAAGAGATAACCCCCCCCTATTACGTCATGCTTCAGAAATGTGGAGACTGGTCCGTTTTCAAATGTTTTATTTTTGAACGTCAGTTCACATTTGTAGGTTGATCATCAGTGTTAGAGCTAAAAATTAGCATGTTTAAAGTGATTTTCATGCTTCCAGGGGCTCGGGAAGTGAATTAAATACTATTTGGAGGCATTTAATGTTCAAGCAAAAACGGCTGATTTTTGACAAAAGACATAACACCCCCCCATTACGTCATGCTTCAGAAATGTGGAAAATGGTCCGTTTTCAAATGTTTTATTTTTGAACGTCAGTTCACATTTGTAGGTTGATCATCAGTGTTAGAGCTAAAATTAGCATGTTTAAAGTGATTTTCATGCTTCCAGGGGCCCTAAACACAAGATTTATGGAATGGTTAAAAGTGCATGAAAATGGCCAATTTACTCACTCTGAGTTCTCAAAAAGGGTTTCTTCACCCCAGGAAGTTAATTAAATACCATTTGGAGGCATTTAATGTTCAAGCAAAAACGGCTGATTTTCGACAAAAGAGATAACACCCCCCCATTAGGTCATGCTTCAGAAATGTGGAAAATGGTCCGTTTTCAAATGTTTTATTTTTGAACGTCAGTTCACATTTGTAGGTGGATCATCAGTGTTAGAGCTAAAATTAGCATGTTTAAAGTGATTTTCATGCTTCCAGGGGCTCGGGAAGTGAATTAAATACTATTTGGAGGCATTTAATGTTCAAGCAAAAACGGCTGATTTTTGACAAAAGAGATAACACCCCCCCATTACGTCATGCTTCAGAAATGTGGAAAATGGTCAGTTTCAAATGTTTTATTTTTGAACGTCAGTTCACATTTGTAGGTTGATCATCAGTGTTAGAGCTAAAATTAGCATGTTTAAAGTGATTTTCATGCTTCAAGGGGCCCTAAACACAAGATTTATGGAATGGTTAAAAGTGCATGAAAATGGCCAATTTACTCACTCTGAGTTCTCAAAAAGGGTTTCTTCACCCCGAGAAGTTAATTAAATACCATTTGGAGGCATTTAATGTTCAAGCAAAAATGGCTGATTTTCGACTAAAGAGATAACACCCCCCCATTACGTCATGCTTCAGAAATGTGGAAAATGATCCGTTTTCAAATGTTTTATTTTTGAACGTCAGTTCACATTTGCAGGTGGATCATCAGTGTTAGAGCTAAAATTAGCATGTTTAAAGTGATTTTCATGCTTCCAGGGGCTCGGGAAGTGAATTAAATACTATTTGTAGGCATTTAATGTTCAAGCAAAAACGGCTGATTTTTGACAAAAGAGATAAAACCCCCCCATTACGTCATGCTTCAGAAATGTGGAAAATGGTCTGTTTTCAAATGTTTTATTTTTGAACGTCAGTTCACATTTGTAGGTTGATCATCAGTGTTAGAGCTAAAATTAGCATGTTTAAAGTGATTTTCATGCTTCCAGGGGCCCTAAACACAAGATTTATGGAATGGTTAAAAGTGCATGAAAATGGCCAATTTACTCACTCTGAGTTCTCAAAAAGGGTTTCTTCACCCCGGGAAGTTAATTAAATACCATTTGGAGGCATTGAATGTTCAAGCAAAAGTGGCTGATTTTCGACAAAAGAGATAACACCCCCCCAATACGTCATGCTTCAGAAATGTGGAGACTGGTCCGTTTTCAAATGTTTTATTTTTGAACGTCAGTTCACATTTGTAGGTTGATCATCAGTGTTAGAGCTAAAAATTAGCATGTTTAAAGTGATTTTCATGCTTCCAGGGGCTCGGGAAGTGAATTAAATACTATTTGGAGGCATTTAATGTTCAAGCAAAAACGGCTGATTTTTGACAAAAGAGATAACACCCCCCATTACGTCATGCTTCAGAAATGTGGAAAATGGTCCGTTTTCAAATGTTTTATTTTTGAACGTCAGTTCACATTTGTAGGTGGATCATCAGTGTTAGAGCTAAAATTAGCATGTTTAAAGTGATTTTCATGCTTCCTGGGGCCCTAAACACAAGATTTATGGAATGGTTAAAAGTGCATGAAAATGGCCAATTTACTCACTCTGAGTTCTCAAAAAGGGTTTCTTCACCCCGGGAAGTTAATTAAATACCATTTGGAGGCATTTAATGTTCAAGCAAAAACGGCTGATTTTCGACAAAAGAGATAACACCCCCCCATTACGTCATGCTTCAGAAATGTGGAAAATGATCCGTTTTCAAATGTTTTATTTTTGAACGTCAGTTCACATTTGTAGGTGGATCATCAGTGTTAGAGCTAAAATTAGCATGTTTAAAGTGATTTTCATGCTTCCAGGGGCTCGGGAAGTGAATTAAATACTATTTGGAGGCATTTAATGTTCAAGCAAAAACAGCAGATTTTTGACAAAAGAGATAACACCCACCCATTACGTCATGCTTCAGAAATGTGGAAAATGGTCCGTTTTCAAATGTTTTATTTTTGAACGTCAGTTCACATTTGTAGGTTGATCATCAGTGTTAGAGCTAAAATTAGCATGTTTAAAGTGATTTTCATGCTTCCACGGGCCCTAAACACAAGATTTATGGAATGGTTAAAAGTGCATGAAAATGGCCAATTTACTTACTCTGAGTTCTCAAAAAGGGTTTCTTCACCCCGGGAAGTTAATTAAATACCATTTGGAGGCATTGAATGTTCAAGCAAAAACGGCTGATTTTTGACAAAAGAGATAACACCCCCCCCATTACGTCATGCTTCAGAAATGTGGAAAATGGTCCGTTTTCAAATGTTTTATTTTTGAACGTCAGTTCACATTTGTAGGTTGATCATCAGTGTTAGAGCTAAAATTAGCATGTTTAAAGTGATTTTCATGCTTCCAGGGGCCCTAAACACAAGATTTATGGAATGGTTAAAAGTGCATGAAAATGGCCAATTTACTCACTCTGAGTTCTCGAAAAGGGTTTCTTCACCCTGGGAAGTTAATTAAATACCATTTGGAGGCATTTAATGTTGAAGCAAAAACGGCTGATTTTCGACAAAAGAGATAACACCCCCCCATTACGCCATGCTTCAGAAATGTGGAAAATGGTCCGTTTTCAAATGTTTTATTTTTGAACGTCAGTTCACATTTGTAGGTGGATCATCAGTGTTAGAGCTAAAATTAGCATGTTTAAAGTGATTTTCATGCTTCCAGGGGCTCGGGAAGTGAATTAAATACTATTTGGAGGCATTTAATGTTCAAGCAAAAACGGCAGATTTTTGACAAAAGAGATAACACCCCCCCATTACGTCATGTTTCAGAAATGTGGAAAATGGTCCATTTTCAAATGTTTTATTTTTGAACGTCAGTTCACATTTGTAGGTCGATCATCAGTGTTAGAGCTAAAATTAGCATGTTTAAAGTGATTTTCATGCTTCCAGGGGCCCTAAACACAAGATTTATGGAATGGTTAAAAGTGCATGAAAATGGCCAATTTACTCACTCTGAGTTCTCAAAAAGGGTTTCTTCACCCCGGGAAGTTAATTAAATACCATTTGGAGGCATTTAATGTTCAAGCAAAAACGGCTGATTTTCGACAAAAGAGATAACACCCCCCCATTACGTCATGCTTCAGAAATGTGGAAAATGGTCCGTTTTCAAATGTTTTATTTTTGAACATCAGTTCACATTTGTAGGTGGATCATCAGTGTTAGAGCTAAAATTAGCATGTTTAAAGTGATTTTCATGCTTCCAGGGGCTCGGGAAGTGAATTAAATACTATTTGGAGGCATTTAATGTTCAAGCAAAAACGGCTGATTTTTGACAAAAGAGATAACACCCCCCCATTACGTCATGCTTCAGAAATGTGGAAAATGGTCAGTTTCAAATGTTTTATTTTTGAACGTCAGTTCACATTTGTAGGTTGATCATCAGTGTTAGAGCTAAAATTAGCATGTTTAAAGTGATTTTCATGCTTCAAGGGGCCCTAAACACAAGATTTATGGAATGGTTAAAAGTGCATGAAAATGGCCAATTTACTCACTCTGAGTTCTCAAAAAGGGTTTCTTCACCCCGAGAAGTTAATTAAATACCATTTGGAGGCATTTAATGTTCAAGCAAAAACGGCTGATTTTCGACAAAAGAGATAACACCCCCCCATTACGTCATGCTTCAGAAATGTGGAAAATGATCCGTTTTCAAATGTTTTATTTTTGAACGTCAGTTCACATTTGCAGGTGGATCATCAGTGTTAGAGCTAAAATTAGCATGTTTAAAGTGATTTTCATGCTTCCAGGGGCTCAGGAAGTGAATTAAATACTATTTGGAGGCATTTAATGTTCAAGCAAAAACGGCTGATTTTTGACAAAAGAGATAAAACCCCCCCATTACGTCATGCTTCAGAAATGTGGAAAATGGTCTGTTTTCAAATGTTTTATTTTTGAACGTCAGTTCACATTTGTAGGTTGATCATCAGTGTTAGAGCTAAAATTAGCATGTTTAAAGTGATTTTCATGCTTCCAGGGGCCCTAAACACAAGATTTATGGAATGGTAAAAAGTGCATGAAAATGGCCAATTTACTCACTCTGAGTTCTCAAAAAGGGTTTCTTCACCCCGGGAAGTTAATTAAATACCATTTGGAGACATTGAATGTTCAAGCAAAAGTGGCTGATTTTCGACAAAAGAGATAACACCCCCCCCCCATTACGTCATGCTTCAGAAATGTGGAGACTGGTCCGTTTTCAAATGTTTTATTTTTGAACGTCAGTTCACATTTGTAGGTTGATCATCAGTGTTAGAGCTAAAAATTAGCATGTTTAAAGTGATTTTCATGCTTCCAGGGGCTCGGGAAGTGAATTAAATACTATTTGGAGGCATTTAATGTTCAAGCAAAAACGGCTGATTTTTGACAAAAGAGATAACACCCCCCCATTACGTCATGCTTCAGAAATGTGGAAAATGGTCCGTTTTCAAATGTTTTATTTTTGAACGTCAGTTCACATTTGTAGGATGATCATCAGTGTTAGAGCTAAAATTAGCATGTTTAAAGTGATTTTCATGCTTCCAGGGGCCCTAAACACAAGATTTATGGAATGGTTAAAAGTGCATGAAAATGGCCAATTTACTCACTCTGAGTTCTCAAAAAGGGTTTCTTCACCCCGGGAAGTTAATTAAATACCATTTGGAGGCATTGAATGTTCAAGCAAAAACGGCTGATTTTCGACAAAAGAGATAACACCCCCCCATTACGTCATGCTTCAGAAATGTGGAGACTGGTCCGTTTTCAAATGTTTTATTTTTGAACGTCAGTTCACATTTGTAGGTTGATCATCAGTGTTAGAGCTAAAAATTAGCATGTTTAAAGTGATTTTCATGCTTCCAGGGGCTCGGGAAGTGAATTAAATACTATTTGGAGGCATTTAATGTTCAAGCAAAAATGGCTGATTTTTGACAAAAGAGATAACACCCCCCCATTACGTCATGCTTCAGAAATGTGGAAAATGGTCCGTTTTCAAATGTTTTATTTTTGAACGTCAGTTCACATTTGTAGGTTGATCATCAGTGTTAGAGCAAAAATTAGCATGTTTAAAGTGAGTTTCATGCTTCCAGGGGCCCTAAACACAAGATTTATGGAATGGTTAAAAGTGCATGAAAATGGCCAATTTACTCACTCTGAGTTCTCAAAAAGGGTTTCTTCACACCGGGAAGTTAATTAAATACCATTTGGAGGCATATAATGTTCAAGCAAAAACGGCTGATTTTCGACAAAAGAGATAACACCCCCCCATTACGTCATGCTTCAGAAATGTGGAAAATGGTCCGTTTTCAAATGTTTTATTTTTGAACGTCAGTTCACATTTGTAGGTGGATCATCAGTGTTAGAGCTAAAATTAGCATGTTTAAAGTGATTTTCATGCTTCCAGGGGCTCGGGAAGTGAATTAAATACTATTTGGAGGCATTTAATGTTCAAGCAAAAACGGCTGATTTTTGACAAAAGAGATAACACCCCCCCATTACGTCATGCTTCAGAAATGTGGAAAATGGTCAGTTTCAAATGTTTTATTTTTGAACGTCAGTTCACATTTGTAGGTTGATCATCAGTGTTAGAGCTAAAATTAGCATGTTTAAAGTGATTTTCATGCTTCAAGGGGCCCTAAACACAAGATTTATGGAATGGTTAAAAGTGCATGAAAATGGCCAATTTACTCACTCTGAGTTCTCAAAAAGGGTTTCTTCACCCCGAGAAGTTAATTAAATACCATTTGGAGGCATTTAATGTTCAAGCAAAAACGGCTGATTTTCGACAAAAGAGATAACACCCCCCCATTACGTCATGCTTCAGAAATGTGGAAAATGATCCGTTTTCAAATGTTTTATTTTTGAACGTCAGTTCACATTTGCAGGTGGATCATCAGTGTTAGAGCTAAAATTAGCATGTTTAAAGTGATTTTCATGCTTCCAGGTGCTCGGGAAGTGAATTAAATACTATTTGGAGGCATTTAATGTTCAAGCAAAAACGGCTGATTTTTGACAAAAGAGATAAAACCCCCCCATTACGTCATGCTTCAGAAATGTGGAAAATGGTCTGTTTTCAAATGTTTTATTTTTGAACGTCAGTTCACATTTGTAGGTTGATCATCAGTGTTAGAGCTAAAATTAGCATGTTTAAAGTGATTTTCATGCTTCCAGGGGCCCTAAACACAAGATTTATGGAATGGTAAAAAGTGCATGAAAATGGCCAATTTACTCACTCTGAGTTCTCAAAAAGGATTTCTTCACCCCGGGAAGTTAATTAAATACTATTTGGAGGCATTGAATGTTCAAGCAAAAGTGGCTGATTTTCGACAAAAGAGATAACACCCCCCCATTACGTCATGCTTCAGAAATGTGGAGACTGGTCCGTTTTCAAATGTTTTATTTTTGAACGTCAGTTCACATTTGTAGGTTGATCACTAAAAATTAGCATGTTTAAAGTGATTTTCATGCTTCCAGGGGCTCGGGAAGTGAATTAAATACTATTTGGAGGCATTTAATGTTCAAGCAAAAACGGCTGATTTTTGACAAAAGAGATAACACCCCCCCATTACGTCATGCTTCAGAAATGTGGAAAATGGTCCGTTTTCAAATGTTTTATTTTTGAACGTCAGTTCACATTTGTAGGTTGATCATCAGTGTTAGAGCTAAAATTAGCATGTTTAAAGTGATTTTCATGCTTCCAGGGGCCCTAAACACAAGATTTATGGAATGGTTAAAAGTGCATGAAAATGGCCAATTTACTCACTCTGAGTTCTCAAAAAGGGTTTCTTCACCCCGGGAAGTTAATTAAATACCATTTGGAGGCATTGAATGTTCAAGCAAAAACGGCTGATTTTCGACAAAAGAGATAACACCCCCCCATTATGTCATGCTTCAGAAATGTGGAGACTGGTCCGTTTTCAAATGTTTTATTTTTGAACGTCAGTTCACATTTGTAGGTTGATCATCAGTGTTAGAGCTAAAAATTAGCATGTTTAAAGTGATTTTCATGCTTCCAGGGGCTCGGGAAGTGAATTAAATACTATTTGGAGGCATTTAATGTTCAAGCAAAAATGGCTGATTTTTGACAAAAGAGATAACACCCCCCCATTACGTCATGCTTCAGAAATGTGGAAAATGGTCCGTTTTCAAATGTTTTATTTTTGAACGTCAGTTCACATTTGTAGGTGGATCATCAGTGTTAGAGCTAAAATTAGCATGTTTAAAGTGATTTTCATGCTTCCAGGGGCTCGGGAAGTGAATTAAATACTATTTGGAGGCATTTAATGTTCAAGCAAAAACGGCTGATTTTTGACAAAAGAGATAACACCCCCCCCATTACGTCATGCTTCAGAAATGTGGAAAATGGTCCGTTTTCAAATGTTTTATTTTTGAACGTCAGTTCACATTTGTAGGTTGATCATCAGTGTTAGAGCTAAAATTAGTATGTTTAAAGTGATTTTCATGCTTCCAGGGGCCCTAAACACAAGATTTATGGAATGGTTAAAAGTGCATGAAAATGGCCAATTTACTCACTCTGAGTTCTCAAAAAGGGTTTCTTCACCCCGGGAAGTTAATTAAATACCATTTGGAGGCATTTAATGTTCAAGCAAAAGTGGCTGATTTTCGACAAAAGAGATAACACCCCCCCCATTACGTCATGCTTCAGAAATGTGGAGACTGGTCCGTTTTCAAATGTTTTATTTTTGAACGTCAGTTCACATTTGTAGGTGGATCATCAGTGTTAGAGCTAAAATTAGCATGTTTAAAGTGATTTTCATGCTTCCAGGGGCTAGGGAAGTGAATTAAATACTATTTGGAGGCATTTAATGTTCAAGCAAAAACGGCAGATTTTTGACAAAAGAGATAACACCCCCCCATTACGTCATGTTTCAGAAATGTGGAAAATGGTCCATATTCAAATTTTTTATTTTTGAACGTCAGTTCACATTTGTAGGTCGATCATCAGTGTTAGAGCTAAAATTAGCATGTTTAAAGTGATTTTCATGCTTCAAGGGGCCCTAAACACAAGATTTATGGAATGGTTAAAAGTGCATGAAAATGGCCAATTTACTCACTCTGAGTTCTCAAAAAGGGTTTCTTCACCCCGAGAAGTTAATTAAATACCATTTGGAGGCATTTAATGTTCAAGCAAAAACGGCTGATTTTCGACAAAAGAGATAACACCCCCCCATTACGTCATGCTTCAGAAATGTGGAAAATGATCCGTTTTCAAATGTTTTATTTTTGAACGTCAGTTCACATTTGCAGGTGGATCATCAGTGTTAGAGCTAAAATTAGCATGTTTAAAGTGATTTTCATGCTTCCAGGGGCTCGGGAAGTGAATTAAATACTATTTGGAGGCATTTAATGTTCAAGCAAAAACGGCTGATTTTTGACAAAAGAGATAAAACCCCCCCATTACGTCATGCTTCAGAAATGTGGAAAATGGTCTGTTTTCAAATGTTTTATTTTTGAACGTCAGTTCACATTTGTAGGTTGATCATCAGTGTTAGAGCTAAAATTAGCATGTTTAAAGTGATTTTCATGCTTCCAGGGGCCCTAAACACAAGATTTATGGAATGGTAAAAAGTGCATGAAAATGGCCAATTTACTCACTCTGAGTTCTCAAAAAGGGTTTCTTCACCCCGGGAAGTTAATTAAATACCATTTGGAGGCATTGAATGTTCAAGCAAAAGTGGCTGATTTTCGACAAAAGAGATAACACCCCCCCATTACGTCATGCTTCAGAAATGTGGAGACTGGTCCGTTTTCAAATGTTTTATTTTTGAACGTCAGTTCACATTTGTAGGTTGATCATCAGTGTTAGAGCTAAAAATTAGCATGTTTAAAGTGATTTTCATGCTTCCAGGGGCTCGGGAAGTGAATTAAATACTATTTGGAGGCATTTAATGTTCAAGCAAAAACGGCTGATTTTTGACAAAAGAGATAACACCCCCCCATTACGTCATGCTTCAGAAATGTGGAAAATGGTCCGTTTTCAAATGTTTTATTTTTGAACGTCAGTTCACATTTGTAGGATGATCATCAGTGTTAGAGCTAAAATTAGCATGTTTAAAGTGATTTTCATGCTTCCAGGGGCCCTAAACACAAGATTTATGGAATGGTTAAAAGTGCATGAAAATGGCCAATTTACTCACTCTGAGTTCTCAAAAAGGGTTTCTTCACCCCGGGAAGTTAATTAAATACCATTTGGAGGCATTGAATGTTCAAGCAAAAACGGCTGATTTTCGACAAAAGAGATAACACCCCCCCATTACGTCATGCTTCAGAAATGTGGAAAATGGTCCGTTTTCAAATGTTTTATTTTTGAACGTCAGTTCACATTTGTAGGTGGATCATCAGTGTTAGAGCTAAAATTAGCATGTTTAAAGTGATTTTCATGCTTCCAGGGGCTCGGGAAGTGAATTAAATACTATTTGGAGGCATTTAATGTTCAAGCAAAAACGGCTGATTTTTGACAAAAGAGATAAAACCCCCCCATTACGTCATGCTTCAGAAATGTGGAAAATGGTCTGTTTTCAAATGTTTTATTTTTGAACGTCAGTTCACATTTGTAGGTTGATCATCAGTGTTAGAGCTAAAATTAGCATGTTTAAAGTGATTTTCATGCTTCCAGGGGCCCTAAACACAAGATTTATGGAATGGTAAAAAGTGCATGAAAATGGCCAATTTACTCACTCTGAGTTCTCAAAAAGGGTTTCTTCACCCCGGGAAGTTAATTAAATACCATTTGGAGACATTGAATGTTCAAGCAAAAGTGGCTGATTTTCGACAAAAGAGATAACACCCCCCCCATTACGTCATGCTTCAGAAATGTGGAGACTGGTCCGTTTTCAAATGTTTTATTTTTGAACGTCAGTTCACATTTGTAGGTTGATCATCAGTGTTAGAGCTAAAAATTAGCATGTTTAAAGTGATTTTCATGCTTCCAGGGGCTCGGGAAGTGAATTAAATACTATTTGGAGGCATTTAATGTTCAAGCAAAAACGGCTGATTTTTGACAAAAGAGATAACACCCCCCCATTACGTCATGCTTCAGAAATGTGGAAAATGGTCCGTTTTCAAATGTTTTATTTTTGAACGTCAGTTCACATTTGTAGGATGATCATCAGTGTTAGAGCTAAAATTAGCATGTTTAAAGTGATTTTCATGCTTCCAGGGGCCCTAAACACAAGATTTATGGAATGGTTAAAAGTGCATGAAAATGGCCAATTTACTCACTCTGAGTTCTCAAAAAGGGTTTCTTCACCCCGGGAAGTTAATTAAATACCATTTGGAGGCATTGAATGTTCAAGCAAAAACGGCTGATTTTCGACAAAAGAGATAACACCCCCCCATTACGTCATGCTTCAGAAATGTGGAGACTGGTCCGTTTTCAAATGTTTTATTTTTGAACGTCAGTTCACATTTGTAGGTTGATCATCAGTGTTAGAGCTAAAAATTAGCATGTTTAAAGTGATTTTCATGCTTCCAGGGGCTCGGGAAGTGAATTAAATACTATTTGGAGGCATTTAATGTTCAAGCAAAAATGGCTGATTTTTGACAAAAGAGATAACACCCCCCCATTACGTCATGCTTCAGAAATGTGGAAAATGGTCCGTTTTCAAATGTTTTATTTTTGAACGTCAGTTCACATTTGTAGGTTGATCATCAGTGTTAGAGCAAAAATTAGCATGTTTAAAGTGAGTTTCATGCTTCCAGGGGCCCTAAACACAAGATTTATGGAATGGTTAAAAGTGCATGAAAATGGCCAATTTACTCACTCTGAGTTCTCAAAAAGGGTTTCTTCACCCCGAGAAGTTAATTAAATACCATTTGGAGGCATTTAATGTTCAAGCAAAAACGGCTGATTTTCGACAAAAGAGATAACACCCCCCCATTACGTCATGCTTCAGAAATGTGGAAAATGATCCGTTTTCAAATGTTTTATTTTTGAACGTCAGTTCACATTTGCAGGTGGATCATCAGTGTTAGAGCTAAAATTAGCATGTTTAAAGTGATTTTCATGCTTCCAGGTGCTCGGGAAGTGAATTAAATACTATTTGGAGGCATTTAATGTTCAAGCAAAAACGGCTGATTTTTGACAAAAGAGATAAAACCCCCCCATTACGTCATGCTTCAGAAATGTGGAAAATGGTCTGTTTTCAAATGTTTTATTTTTGAACGTCAGTTCACATTTGTAGGTTGATCATCAGTGTTAGAGCTAAAAATTAGCATGTTTAAAGTGATTTTCATGCTTCCAGGGGCTCGGGAAGTGAATTAAATACTATTTGGAGGCATTTAATGTTCAAGCAAAAATGGCTGATTTTTGACAAAAGAGATAACACCCCCCCATTACGTCATGCTTCAGAAATGTGGAAAATGGTCCGTTTTCAAATGTTTTATTTTTGAACGTCAGTTCACATTTGTAGGTGGATCATCAGTGTTAGAGCTAAAATTAGCATGTTTAAAGTGATTTTCATGCTTCCAGGGGCTCGGGAAGTGAATTAAATACTATTTGGAGGCATTTAATGTTCAAGCAAAAACGGCTGATTTTTGACAAAAGAGATAACACCCCCCCCATTACGTCATGCTTCAGAAATGTGGAAAATGGTCCGTTTTCAAATGTTTTATTTTTGAACGTCAGTTCACATTTGTAGGTTGATCACTAAAAATTAGCATGTTTAAAGTGATTTTCATGCTTCCAGGGGCTCGGGAAGTGAATTAAATACTATTTGGAGGCATTTAATGTTCAAGCAAAAACGGCTGATTTTTGACAAAAGAGATAACACCCCCCCATTACGTCATGCTTCAGAAATGTGGAAAATGGTCCGTTTTCAAATGTTTTATTTTTGAACGTCAGTTCACATTTGTAGGTTGATCATCAGTGTTAGAGCTAAAATTAGCATGTTTAAAGTGATTTTCATGCTTCCAGGGGCCCTAAACACAAGATTTATGGAATGGTTAAAAGTGCATGAAAATGGCCAATTTACTCACTCTGAGTTCTCAAAAAGGGTTTCTTCACCCCGGGAAGTTAATTAAATACCATTTGGAGGCATTGAATGTTCAAGCAAAAACGGCTGATTTTCGACAAAAGAGATAACACCCCCCCATTATGTCATGCTTCAGAAATGTGGAGACTGGTCCGTTTTCAAATGTTTTATTTTTGAACGTCAGTTCACATTTGTAGGTTGATCATCAGTGTTAGAGCTAAAAATTAGCATGTTTAAAGTGATTTTCATGCTTCCAGGGGCTCGGGAAGTGAATTAAATACTATTTGGAGGCATTTAATGTTCAAGCAAAAATGGCTGATTTTTGACAAAAGAGATAACACCCCCCCATTACGTCATGCTTCAGAAATGTGGAAAATGGTCCGTTTTCAAATGTTTTATTTTTGAACGTCAGTTCACATTTGTAGGTGGATCATCAGTGTTAGAGCTAAAATTAGCATGTTTAAAGTGATTTTCATGCTTCCAGGGGCTCGGGAAGTGAATTAAATACTATTTGGAGGCATTTAATGTTCAAGCAAAAACGGCTGATTTTTGACAAAAGAGATAACACCCCCCCCATTACGTCATGCTTCAGAAATGTGGAAAATGGTCCGTTTTCAAATGTTTTATTTTTGAACGTCAGTTCACATTTGTAGGTTGATCATCAGTGTTAGAGCTAAAATTAGTATGTTTAAAGTGATTTTCATGCTTCCAGGGGCCCTAAACACAAGATTTATGGAATGGTTAAAAGTGCATGAAAATGGCCAATTTACTCACTCTGAGTTCTCAAAAAGGGTTTCTTCACCCCGGGAAGTTAATTAAATACCATTTGGAGGCATTTAATGTTCAAGCAAAAGTGGCTGATTTTCGACAAAAGAGATAACACCCCCCCCATTACGTCATGCTTCAGAAATGTGGAGACTGGTCCGTTTTCAAATGTTTTATTTTTGAACGTCAGTTCACATTTGTAGGTGGATCATCAGTGTTAGAGCTAAAATTAGCATGTTTAAAGTGATTTTCATGCTTCCAGGGGCTAGGGAAGTGAATTAAATACTATTTGGAGGCATTTAATGTTCAAGCAAAAACGGCAGATTTTTGACAAAAGAGATAACACCCCCCCATTACGTCATGTTTCAGAAATGTGGAAAATGGTCCATATTCAAATTTTTTATTTTTGAACGTCAGTTCACATTTGTAGGTCGATCATCAGTGTTAGAGCTAAAATTAGCATGTTTAAAGTGATTTTCATGCTTCAAGGGGCCCTAAACACAAGATTTATGGAATGGTTAAAAGTGCATGAAAATGGCCAATTTACTCACTCTGAGTTCTCAAAAAGGGTTTCTTCACCCCGAGAAGTTAATTAAATACCATTTGGAGGCATTTAATGTTCAAGCAAAAACGGCTGATTTTCGACAAAAGAGATAACACCCCCCCATTACGTCATGCTTCAGAAATGTGGAAAATGATCCGTTTTCAAATGTTTTATTTTTGAACGTCAGTTCACATTTGCAGGTGGATCATCAGTGTTAGAGCTAAAATTAGCATGTTTAAAGTGATTTTCATGCTTCCAGGGGCTCGGGAAGTGAATTAAATACTATTTGGAGGCATTTAATGTTCAAGCAAAAACGGCTGATTTTTGACAAAAGAGATAAAACCCCCCCATTACGTCATGCTTCAGAAATGTGGAAAATGGTCTGTTTTCAAATGTTTTATTTTTGAACGTCAGTTCACATTTGTAGGTTGATCATCAGTGTTAGAGCTAAAATTAGCATGTTTAAAGTGATTTTCATGCTTCCAGGGGCCCTAAACACAAGATTTATGGAATGGTAAAAAGTGCATGAAAATGGCCATTTTACTCACTCTGAGTTCTCAAAAAGGGTTTCTTCACCCCGGGAAGTTAATTAAATACCATTTGGAGGCATTGAATGTTCAAGCAAAAGTGGCTGATTTTCGACAAAAGAGATAACACCCCCCCATTACGTCATGCTTCAGAAATGTGGAGACTGGTCCGTTTTCAAATGTTTTATTTTTGAACGTCAGTTCACATTTGTAGGTTGATCATCAGTGTTAGAGCTAAAAATTAGCATGTTTAAAGTGATTTTCATGCTTCCAGGGGCTCGGGAATTGAATTAAATACTATTTGGAGGCATTTAATGTTCAAGCAAAAACGGCTGATTTTTGACAAAAGAGATAACACCCCCCCATTACGTCATGCTTCAGAAATGTGGAAAATGGTCCGTTTTCAAATGTTTTATTTTTGAACGTCAGTTCACATTTGTAGGATGATCATCAGTGTTAGAGCTAAAATTAGCATGTTTAAAGTGATTTTCATGCTTCCAGGGGCCCTAAACACAAGATTTATGGAATGGTTAAAAGTGCATGAAAATGGCCAATTTACTCACTCTGAGTTCTCAAAAAGGGTTTCTTCACCCCGGGAAGTTAATTAAATACCATTTGGAGGCATTGAATGTTCAAGCAAAAACGGCTGATTTTCGACAAAAGAGATAACACCCCCCCATTACGTCATGCTTCAGAAATGTGGAAAATGGTCCGTTTTCAAATGTTTTATTTTTGAACGTCAGTTCACATTTGTAGGTGGATCATCAGTGTTAGAGCTAAAATTAGCATGTTTAAAGTGATTTTCATGCTTCCAGGGGCTCGGGAAGTGAATTAAATACTATTTGGAGGCATTTAATGTTCAAGCAAAAACGGCTGATTTTTGACAAAAGAGATAACACCCCCCCATTACGTCATGCTTCAGAAATGTGGAAAATGGTCAGTTTCAAATGTTTTATTTTTGAACGTCAGTTCACATTTGTAGGTTGATCATCAGTGTTAGAGCTAAAATTAGCATGTTTAAAGTGATTTTCATGCTTCAAGGGGCCCTAAACACAAGATTTATGGAATGGTTAAAAGTGCATGAAAATGGCCAATTTACTCACTCTGAGTTCTCAAAAAGGGTTTCTTCACCCCGAGAAGTTAATTAAATACCATTTGGAGGCATTTAATGTTCAAGCAAAAACGGCTGATTTTCGACAAAAGAGATAACACCCCCCCATTACGTCATGCTTCAGAAATGTGGAAAATGATCCGTTTTCAAATGTTTTATTTTTGAACGTCAGTTCACATTTGCAGGTGGATCATCAGTGTTAGAGCTAAAATTAGCATGTTTAAAGTGATTTTCATGCTTCCAGGTGCTCGGGAAGTGAATTAAATACTATTTGGAGGCATTTAATGTTCAAGCAAAAACGGCTGATTTTTGACAAAAGAGATAAAACCCCCCCATTACGTCATGCTTCAGAAATGTGGAAAATGGTCTGTTTTCAAATGTTTTATTTTTGAACGTCAGTTCACATTTGTAGGTTGATCACCAGTGTTAGAGCTAAAATTAGCATGTTTAAAGTGATTTTCATGCTTCCAGGGGCCCTAAACACAAGATTTATGGAATGGTTAAAAGTGCATGAAAATGGCCAATTTACTCACTCTGAGTTCTCAAAAAGGGTTTCTTCACCCCGGGAAGTTAATTAAATACCATTTGGAGGCATTTAATGTTCAAGCAAAAACGGCAGATTTTTGACAAAAGAGATAACACCCCCCCATTACGTCATGCTTCAGAAATGTGGAAAATGGTCAGTTTCAAATGTTTTATTTTTGAACGTCAGTTCACATTTGTAGGTTGATCATCAGTGTTAGAGCTAAAATTAGCATGTTTAAAGTGATTTTCATGCTTCAAGGGGCCCTAAACACAAGATTTATGGAATGGTTAAAAGTGCATGAAAATGGCCAATTTACTCACTCTGAGTTCTCAAAAAGGGTTTCTTCACCCCGAGAAGTTAATTAAATACCATTTGGAGGCATTTAATGTTCAAGCAAAAACGGCTGATTTTCGACAAAAGAGATAACCCCCCCCCATTACGTCATGCTTCAGAAATGTGGAAAATGATCCGTTTTCAAATGTTTTATTTTTGAACGTCAGTTCACATTTGCAGGTGGATCATCAGTGTTAGAGCTAAAATTAGCATGTTTAAAGTGATTTTCATGCTTCCAGGGGCTCGGGAAGTGAATTAAATACTATTTGGAGGCATTTAATGTTCAAGCAAAAACGGCTGATTTTTGACAAAAGAGATAAAACCCCCCCATTACGTCATGCTTCAGAAATGTGGAAAATGGTCTGTTTTCAAATGTTTTATTTTTGAACGTCAGTTCACATTTGTAGGTTGATCATCAGTGTTAGAGCTAAAATTAGCATGTTTAAAGTGATTTTCATGCTTCCAGGGGCCCTAAACACAAGATTTATGGAATGGTAAAAAGTGCATGAAAATGGCCAATTTACTCACTCTGAGTTCTCAAAAAGGGTTTCTTCACCCCGGGAAGTTAATTAAATACCATTTGGAGGCATTGAATGTTCAAGCAAAAGTGGCTGATTTTCGACAAAAGAGATAACACCCCCCCATTACGTCATGCTTCAGAAATGTGGAGACTGGTCCGTTTTCAAATGTTTTATTTTTGAACGTCAGTTCACATTTGTAGGTTGATCATCAGTGTTAGAGCTAAAAATTAGCATGTTTAAAGTGATTTTCATGCTTCCAGGGGCTCGGGAAGTGAATTAAATACTATTTGGAGGCATTTAATGTTCAAGCAAAAACGGCTGATTTTTGACAAAAGAGATAACACCCCCCCCATTACGTCATGCTTCAGAAATGTGGAAAATGGTCCGTTTTCAAATGTTTTATTTTTGAACGTCAGTTCACATTTGTAGGATGATCATCAGTGTTAGAGCTAAAATTAGCATGTTTAAAGTGATTTTCATGCTTCCAGGGGCCCTAAACACAAGATTTATGGAATGGTTAAAAGTGCATGAAAATGGCCAATTTACTCACTCTGAGTTCTCAAAAAGGGTTTCTTCACCCCGGGAAGTTAATTAAATACCATTTGGAGGCATTGAATGTTCAAGCAAAAACGGCTGATTTTCGACAAAAGAGATAACACCCCCCCATTACGTCATGCTTCAGAAATGTGGAAAATGGTCCGTTTTCAAATGTTTTATTTTTGAACGTCAGTTCACATTTGTAGGTGGATCATCAGTGTTAGAGCTAAAATTAGCATGTTTAAAGTGATTTTCATGCTTCCAGGGGCTCGGGAAGTGAATTAAATACTATTTGGAGGCATTTAATGTTCAAGCAAAAACGGCTGATTTTTGACAAAAGAGATAACACCCCCCCATTACGTCATGCTTCAGAAATGTGGAAAATGGTCAGTTTCAAATGTTTTATTTTTGAACGTCAGTTCACATTTGTAGGTTGATCATCAGTGTTAGAGCTAAAATTAGCATGTTTAAAGTGATTTTCATGCTTCAAGGGGCCCTAAACACAAGATTTATGGAATGGTTAAAAGTGCATGAAAATGGCCAATTTACTCACTCTGAGTTCTCAAAAAGGGTTTCTTCACCCCGAGAAGTTAATTAAATACCATTTGGAGGCATTTAATGTTCAAGCAAAAACGGCTGATTTTCGACAAAAGAGATAACACCCCCCCATTACGTCATGCTCCAGAAATGTGGAGACTGGTCCGTTTTCAAATGTTTTATTTTTGAACGTCAGTTCACATTTGTAGGTTGATCATCAGTGTTAGAGCTAAAAATTAGCATGTTTAAAGTGATTTTCATGCTTCCAGGGGCTCGGGAAGTGAATTAAATACTATTTGGAGGCATTTAATGTTCAAGCAAAAACGGCTGATTTTTGACAAAAGAGATAACACCCCCCCATTACGTCATGCTTCAGAAATGTGGAAAATGGTCCGTTTTCAAATGTTTTATTTTTGAACGTCAGTTCACATTTGTAGGTTGATCATCAGTGTTAGAGCTAAAATTAGCATGTTTAAAGTGATTTTCATGCTTCCAGGGGCCCTAAACACAAGATTTATGGAATGGTTAAAAGTGCATGAAAATGGCCAATTTACTCACTCTGAGTTCTCAAAAAGGGTTTCTTCACCCTGGGAAGTTAATTAAATACCATTTGGAGGCATTTAATGTTCAAGCAAAAACGGCTGATTTTCGACAAAAGAGATAACACCCCCCCATTACGTCATGCTTCAGAAATGTGGAAAATGGTCCGTTTTCAAATGTTTTATTTTTGAACGTCAGTTCACATTTGTAGGTGGATCATCAGTGTTAGAGCTAAAATTAGCATGTTTAAAGTGATTTTCATGCTTCCAGGGGCTCGGGAAGTGAATTAAATACTATTTGGAGGCATTTAATGTTCAAGCAAAAACGGCAGATTTTTGACAAAAGAGATAACACCCCCCCATTACGTCATGCTTCAGAAATGTGGAAAATGGTCCGTTTTCAAATGTTTTATTTTTGAACGTCAGTTCACATTTGTAGGTTGATCATCAGTGTTAGAGCTAAAATTAGCATGTTTAAAGTGATTTTCATGCTTCCAGGGGCCCTAAACACAAGATTTATGGAATGGTTAAAAGTGCATGAAAATGGCCAATTTACTCACTGTGAGTTCTCAAAAAGGCTTTCTTCACCCCGGGAAGTTTATTAAATACCATTTGGAGGCATTTAATGTTCAAGCAAAAACGGCTGATTTTCGACAAAAGAGATAACACCCCCCCATTACGTCATGCTTCAGAAATGTGGAAAATGGTCCGTTTTCAAATGTTTTATTTTTGAACGTCAGTTCACATTTGTAGGTGGATCATCAGTGTTAGAGCTAAAATTAGCATGTTTAAAGTGATTTTCATGCTTCCAGGGGCTCGGGAAGTGAATTAAATACTATTTGGAGGCGTTTAATGTTCAAGCAAAAACGGCTGATTTTTGACAAAAGAGATAACACCCTCCATTACGTCATGCTTCAGAAATGTGGAAAATGGTCAGTTTTCAAATGTTTTTATATTTAAACGTCAGTTCACATTTGTAGGAGGATCATCAGTGTTAGAGCTAAAATTAGCATGTTTAAAGTGATTTTCATGCTTCCAGGGGCCCTAAACACAAGATTTATGGAATGGTTAAAAGTGCATGAAAATGGCCAATTTACTCACTCTGAGTTCTCAAAAAGGGTTTCTTCACCCCGGGAAGATAATTAAATACCATATGGAGGCATTTAATGTTCAAGCAAAAACGGCTGATTTTCGACAAAAGAGATAACACCCTACCATTACGTCATGCTTCAGAAATGTGGAAAATGGTCCGTTTTCAAATGTTTTATTTTTGAACGTCAGTTCACATTTGTAGGTGGATCATTAGTGTTAGAGCTAAAATTAGCATGTTTAAAGTGATTTTCATGCTTCCAGGGGCTCGGGAAGTGAATTAAATACTATTTGGAGGCATTTAATGTTCAAGCAAAAACGGCTGATTTTTGACAAAAGAGATAACACCCCCCATTACGTCATGCTTCAGAAATGTGGAAAATGGTCCGTTTTCAAATGTTTTATTTTTGAACGTCAGTTCACATTTGTAGGTGGATCATCAGTGTTAGAGCTAAAATTAGCATGTTTAAAGTGATTTTCATGCTTCCAGGGGCCCTAAACACAAGATTTATGGAATGGTTAAAAGTGCATGAAAATGGCCAATTTACTCACTCTGAGTTCTCAAAAAGGGTTTCTTCACCCCGGGAAGTTAATTAAATACCATTTGGAGGCATTTAATGTTCAAGCAAAAACGGCTGATTTTCGACAAAAGAGATAACAACCCCCATTACGTCATGCTTCAGAAATGTGGAAAATGATCCGTTTTCAAATGTTTTATTTTTGAACGTCAGTTCACATTTGTAGGTGGATCATCAGTGTTAGAGCTAAAATTAGCATGTTTAAAGTGATTTTCATGCTTCCAGGGGCTCGGGAAGTGAATTAAATACTATTTGGAGGCATTTAATGTTCAAGCAAAAACAGCAGATTTTTGACAAAAGAGATAACACCCACCCATTACGTCATGCTTCAGAAATGTGGAAAATGGTCCGTTTTCAAATGTTTTATTTTTGAACGTCAGTTCACATTTGTAGGTTGATCATCAGCGTTAGAGCTAAAATTAGCATGTTTAAAGTGATTTTCATGCTTCCACGGGCCCTAAACACAAGATTTATGGAATGGTTAAAAGTGCATGAAAATGGCCAATTTACTCACTCTGAGTTCTCAAAAAGGGTTTCTTCACCCCGGGAAGTTAATTAAATACCATTTGGAGGCATTGAATGTTCAAGCAAAAACGGCTGATTTTTGACAAAAGAGATAACACCCCCCCATTACGTCATGCTTCAGAAATCTGGAGAATGGTCCGTTTTCAAATGTTTTATTTTTAAAGACGTCAGTTCACATTTGTAGGTGGATCATCAGTGTTAGAGCTAAAATTAGCATGTTTAAAGTGATTTTCATGCTTCCAGGGGCTCGGGAAGTGAATTAAATACTATTTGGAGGCATTTAATGTTCAAGCAAAAACGGCTGATTTTTGACAAAAGAGATAACACCCCCCCCATTACGTCATGCTTCAGAAATGTGGAAAATGGTCTGTTTTCAAATGTTTTATTTTTGAACGTCAGTTCACATTTGTAGGTGGATCATCAGTGTTAGAGCTAAAATTAGCATGTTTAAAGTGATTTTCATGCTTCCAGGGGCTCGGGAAGTGAATTAAATACTATTTGGAGGCATTTAATGTTCAAGCAAAAACGGCTGATTTTTGACAAAAGAGATAACCCCCCCCCCATTACGTCATGCTTCAGAAATGTGGAAAATGGTCCGTTTTCAAATGTTTTATTTTTGAACGTCAGTTCACATTTGTAGGTTGATCATCAGTGTTAGAGCTAAAATTAGCATGTTTAAAGTGATTTTCATGCTTCCAGGGGCCCTAAACACAAGATTTATGGAATGGTTAAAAGTGCATGAAAATGGCCAATTTACTCACTCTGAGTTCTCGAAAAGGGTTTCTTCACCCTGGGAAGTTAATTAAATACCATTTGGAGGCATTTAATGTTGAAGCAAAAACGGCTGATTTTCGACAAAAGAGATAACACCCCCCCCATTACGTCATGCTTCAGAAATGTGGAAAATGGTCCGTTTTCAAATGTTTTATTTTTGAACGTCAGTTCACATTTGTAGGTGGATCATCAGTGTTAGAGCTAAAATTAGCATGTTTAAAGTGATTTTCATGCTTCCAGGGGCTCGGGAAGTGAATTAAATACTATTTGGAGGCATTTAATGTTCAAGCAAAAACGGCTGATTTTTGACAAAAGAGATAACACCCCCCCATTACGTCATGCTTCAGAAATGTGGAAAATGGTCCATTTTCAAATGTTTTATTTTTGAACGTCAGTTCACATTTGTAGGTCGATCATCAGTGTTAGAGCTAAAATTAGCATGTTTAAAGTGATTTTCATGCTTCCAGGGGCCCTAAACACAAGATTTATGGAATGGTTAAAAGTGCATGAAAATGGCCAATTTACTCACTCTGAGTTCTCAAAAAGGGTTTCTTCACCCCGGGAAGTTAATTAAATACCATTTGGAGGCATTGAATGTTCAAGCAAAAACGGCTGATTTTCGACAAAAGAGATAATACCCCCCATTACGTCATGCTTCAGAAATGTGGAGACTGGTCCATTTTCAAATGTTTTATTTTTGAACGTCAGTTCACATTTGTAGGTTGATCATCAGTGTTAGAGCTAAAATTAGCATGTTTAAAGTGATTTTCATGCTTCCAGGGGCTCGGGAAGTGAATTAAATACTATTTGGAGGCATTTAATGTTCAAGCAAAAATGGCTGATTTTTGACAAAAGAGATAACACCCCCCCATTACGTCATGCTTCAGAAATGTGGAAAATGGTCAGTTTCAAATGTTTTATTTTTGAACGTCAGTTCACATTTGTAGGTTGATCATCAGTGTTAGAGCTAAAATTAGCATGTTTAAAGTGATTTTCATGCTTCAAGGGGCCCTAAACACAAGATTTATGGAATGGTTAAAAGTGCATGAAAATGGCCAATTTACTCACTCTGAGTTCTCAAAAAGGGTTTCTTCACCCCGAGAAGTTAATTAAATACCATTTGGAGGCATTTAATGTTCAAGCAAAAATGGCTGATTTTCGACAAAAGAGATAACACCCCCCCCATTACGTCATGCTTCAGAAATGTGGAAAATGATACGTTTTCAAATGTTTTATTTTTGAACGTCAGTTCACATTTGTAGGTGGATCATCAGTGTTAGAGCTAAAATTAGCATGTTTAAAGTGATTTTCATGCTTCCAGGGGCTCGGGAAGTGAATTAAATACTATTTGGAGGCATTTAATGTTCAAGCAAAAACGGCTGATTTTTGACAAAAGAGATAACACCCCCCCCATTACGTCATGCTTCAGAAATGTGGAAAATGGTCCGTTTTCAAATGTTTTATTTTTGAACGTCAGTTCACATTTGTAGGTTGATCATCAGTGTTAGAGCTAAAATTAGCATGTTTAAAGTGATTTTCATGCTTCCAGGGGCCCTAAACACAAGATTTATGGAATGGTTAAAAGTGCATGAAAATGGCCAATTTACTCACTCTGAGTTCTCGAAAAGGGTTTCTTCACCCTGGGAAGTTAATTAAATACCATTTGGAGGCATTTAATGTTGAAGCAAAAACGGCTGATTTTCGACAAAAGAGATAACACCCCCCCCATTACGTCATGCTTCAGAAATGTGGAAAATGGTCCGTTTTCAAATGTTTTATTTTTGAACGTCAGTTCACATTTGTAGGTGGATCATCAGTGTTAGAGCTAAAATTAGCATGTTTAAAGTGATTTTCATGCTTCCAGGGGCTCGGGAAGTGAATTAAATACTATTTGGAGGCATTTAATGTTCAAGCAAAAACGGCAGATTTTTGACAAAAGAGATAACACCCCCCCATTACGTCATGCTTCAGAAATGTGGAAAATGGTCCATTTTCAAATGTTTTATTTTTGAACGTCAGTTCACATTTGTAGGTCGATCATCAGTGTTAGAGCTAAAATTAGCATGTTTAAAGTGATTTTCATGCTTCCAGGGGCCCTAAACACAAGATTTATGGAATGGTTAAAAGTGCATGAAAATGGCCAATTTACTCACTCTGAGTTCTCAAAAAGGGTTTCTTCACCCCGGGAAGTTAATTAAATACCATTTGGAGGCATTGAATGTTCAAGCAAAAACGGCTGATTTTCGACAAAAGAGATAATACCCCCCATTACGTCATGCTTCAGAAATGTGGAGACTGGTCCATTTTCAAATGTTTTATTTTTGAACGTCAGTTCACATTTGTAGGTTGATCATCAGTGTTAGAGCTAAAATTAGCATGTTTAAAGTGATTTTCATGCTTCCAGGGGCTCGGGAAGTGAATTAAATACTATTTGGAGGCATTTAATGTTCAAGCAAAAATGGCTGATTTTTGACAAAAGAGATAACACCCCCCCATTACGTCATGCTTCAGAAATGTGGAAAATGGTCAGTTTCAAATGTTTTATTTTTGAACGTCAGTTCACATTTGTAGGTTGATCATCAGTGTTAGAGCTAAAATTAGCATGTTTAAAGTAATTTTCATGCTTCAAGGGGCCCTAAACACAAGATTTATGGAATGGTTAAAAGTGCATGAAAATGGCCAATTTACTCACTCTGAGTTCTCAAAAAGGGTTTCTTCACCCCGAGAAGTTAATTAAATACCATTTGGAGGCATTTAATGTTCAAGCAAAAACGGCTGATTTTCGACAAAAGAGATAACACCCCCCCATTACGTCATGCTTCAGAAATGTGGAAAATGATCCGTTTTCAAATGTTTTATTTTTGAACGTCAGTTCACATTTGCAGGTGGATCATCAGTGTTAGAGCTAAAATTAGCATGTTTAAAGTGATTTTCATGCTTCCAGGTGCTCGGGAAGTGAATTAAATACTATTTGGAGGCATTTAATGTTCAAGCAAAAACGGCTGATTTTTGACAAAAGAGATAACACCCCCCCATTACGTCATGCTTCAGAAATGTGGAAAATGGTCTGTTTTCAAATGTTTTATTTTTGAACGTCAGTTCACATTTGTAGGTTGATCATCAGTGTTAGAGCTAAAATTAGCATGTTTAAAGTGATTTTCATGCTTCCAGGGGCCCTAAACACAAGATTTATGGAATGGTAAAAAGTGCATGAAAATGGCCAATTTACTCACTCTGAGTTCTCAAAAAGGATTTCTTCACCCCGGGAAGTTAATTAAATACTATTTGGAGGCATTGAATGTTCAAGCAAAAGTGGCTGATTTTCGACAAAAGAGATAACACCCCCCATTACGTCATGCTTCAGAAATGTGGAGACTGGTCCGTTTTCAAATGTTTTATTTTTGAACGTCAGTTCACATTTGTAGGTTGATCATCAGTGTTAGAGCTAAAAATTAGCATGTTTAAAGTGATTTTCATGCTTCCAGGGGCTCGGGAAGTGAATTAAATACTATTTGGAGGCATTTAATGTTCAAGCAAAAACGGCTGATTTTTGACAAAAGAGATAACACCCCCCCATTACGTCATGCTTCAGAAATGTGGAAAATGGTCCGTTTTCAAATGTTTTATTTTTGAACGTCAGTTCACATTTGTAGGTTGATCATCAGTGTTAGAGCTAAAATTAGCATGTTTAAAGTGATTTTCATGCTTCCAGGGGCCCTAAACACAAGATTTATGGAATGGTTAAAAGTGCATGAAAATGGCCAATTTACTCACTCTGAGTTCTCAAAAAGGGTTTCTTCACCCCGGGAAGTTAATTAAATACCATTTGGAGGCATTGAATGTTCAAGCAAAAACGGCTGATTTTCGACAAAAGAGATAATACCCCCCATTACGTCATGCTTCAGAAATGTGGAGACTGGTCCATTTTCAAATGTTTTATTTTTGAACGTCAGTTCACATTTGTAGGTTGATCATCAGTGTTAGAGCTAAAATTAGCATGTTTAAAGTGATTTTCATGCTTCCAGGGGCTCGGGAAGTGAATTAAATACTATTTGGAGGCATTTAATGTTCAAGCAAAAATGGCTGATTTTTGACAAAAGAGATAACACCCCCCCATTACGTCATGCTTCAGAAATGTGGAAAATGGTCAGTTTCAAATGTTTTATTTTTGAACGTCAGTTCACATTTGTAGGTTGATCATCAGTGTTAGAGCTAAAATTAGCATGTTTAAAGTGATTTTCATGCTTCAAGGGGCCCTAAACACAAGATTTATGGAATGGTTAAAAGTGCATGAAAATGGCCAATTTACTCACTCTGAGTTCTCAAAAAGGGTTTCTTCACCCCGAGAAGTTAATTAAATACCATTTGGAGGCATTTAATGTTCAAGCAAAAATGGCTGATTTTCGACAAAAGAGATAACACCCCCCCCATTACGTCATGCTTCAGAAATGTGGAAAATGATCCGTTTTCAAATGTTTTATTTTTGAACGTCAGTTCACATTTGTAGGTGGATCATCAGTGTTAGAGCTAAAATTAGCATGTTTAAAGTGATTTTCATGCTTCCAGGGGCTCGGGAAGTGAATTAAATACTATTTGGAGGCATTTAATGTTCAAGCAAAAACGGCTGATTTTTGACAAAAGAGATAACACCCCCCCCATTACGTCATGCTTCAGAAATGTGGAAAATGGTCCGTTTTCAAATGTTTTATTTTTGAACGTCAGTTCACATTTGTAGGTTGATCATCAGTGTTAGAGCTAAAATTAGCATGTTTAAAGTGATTTTCATGCTTCCAGGGGCCCTAAACACAAGATTTATGGAATGGTTAAAAGTGCATGAAAATGGCCAATTTACTCACTCTGAGTTCTCGAAAAGGGTTTCTTCACCCTGGGAAGTTAATTAAATACCATTTGGAGGCATTTAATGTTGAAGCAAAAACGGCTGATTTTCGACAAAAGAGATAACACCCCCCCCATTACGTCATGCTTCAGAAATGTGGAAAATGGTCCGTTTTCAAATGTTTTATTTTTGAACGTCAGTTCACATTTGTAGGTGGATCATCAGTGTTAGAGCTAAAATTAGCATGTTTAAAGTGATTTTCATGCTTCCAGGGGCTCGGGAAGTGAATTAAATACTATTTGGAGGCATTTAATGTTCAAGCAAAAACGGCAGATTTTTGACAAAAGAGATAACACCCCCCCATTACGTCATGCTTCAGAAATGTGGAAAATGGTCCATTTTCAAATGTTTTATTTTTGAACGTCAGTTCACATTTGTAGGTCGATCATCAGTGTTAGAGCTAAAATTAGCATGTTTAAAGTGATTTTCATGCTTCCAGGGGCCCTAAACACAAGATTTATGGAATGGTTAAAAGTGCATGAAAATGGCCAATTTACTCACTCTGAGTTCTCAAAAAGGGTTTCTTCACCCCGGGAAGTTAATTAAATACCATTTGGAGGCATTGAATGTTCAAGCAAAAACGGCTGATTTTCGACAAAAGAGATAATACCCCCCATTACGTCATGCTTCAGAAATGTGGAGACTGGTCCATTTTCAAATGTTTTATTTTTGAACGTCAGTTCACATTTGTAGGTTGATCATCAGTGTTAGAGCTAAAATTAGCATGTTTAAAGTGATTTTCATGCTTCCAGGGGCTCGGGAAGTGAATTAAATACTATTTGGAGGCATTTAATGTTCAAGCAAAAATGGCTGATTTTTGACAAAAGAGATAACACCCCCCCATTACGTCATGCTTCAGAAATGTGGAAAATGGTCAGTTTCAAATGTTTTATTTTTGAACGTCAGTTCACATTTGTAGGTTGATCATCAGTGTTAGAGCTAAAATTAGCATGTTTAAAGTGATTTTCATGCTTCAAGGGGCCCTAAACACAAGATTTATGGAATGGTTAAAAGTGCATGAAAATGGCCAATTTACTCACTCTGAGTTCTCAAAAAGGGTTTCTTCACCCCGAGAAGTTAATTAAATACCATTTGGAGGCATTTAATGTTCAAGCAAAAATGGCTGATTTTCGACAAAAGAGATAACACCCCCCCCATTACGTCATGCTTCAGAAATGTGGAAAATGATCCGTTTTCAAATGTTTTATTTTTGAACGTCAGTTCACATTTGCAGGTGGATCATCAGTGTTAGAGCTAAAATTAGCATGTTTAAAGTGATTTTCATGCTTCCAGGGGCTCGGGAAGTGAATTAAATACTATTTGGAGGCATTTAATGTTCAAGCAAAAACGGCTGATTTTTGACAAAAGAGATAAAACCCCCCCATTACGTCATGCTTCAGAAATGTGGAAAATGGTCTGTTTTCAAATGTTTTATTTTTGAACATCAGTTCACATTTGTAGGTTGATCATCAGTGTTAGAGCTAAAATTAGCATGTTTAAAGTGATTTTCATGCTTCCAGGGGCCCTAAACACAAGATTTATGGAATGGTAAAAAGTGCATGAAAATGGCCAATTTACTCACTCTGAGTTCTCAAAAAGGGTTTCTTCACCCCGGGAAGTTAATTAAATACCATTTGGAGGCATTGAATGTTCAAGCAAAAGTGGCTGATTTTCGACAAAAGAGATAACACCCCCCCATTACGTCATGCTTCAGAAATGTGGAGACTGGTCCGTTTTCAAATGTTTTATTTTTGAACGTCAGTTCACATTTGTAGGTTGATCATCAGTGTTAGAGCTAAAAATTAGCATGTTTAAAGTGATTTTCATGCTTCCAGGGGCTCTGGAAGTGAATTAAATACTATTTGGAGGCATTTAATGTTCAAGCAAAAACGGCTGATTTTTGACAAAAGAGATAACACCCCCCCATTACGTCATGCTTCAGAAATGTGGAAAATGGTCCGTTTTCAAATGTTTTATTTTTGAACGTCAGTTCACATTTGTAGGATGATCATCAGTGTTAGAGCTAAAATTAGCATGTTTAAAGTGATTTTCATGCTTCCAGGGGCCCTAAACACAAGATTTATGGAATGGTTAAAAGTGCATGAAAATGGCCAATTTACTCACTCTGAGTTCTCAAAAAGGCTTTCTTCACCCCGGGAAGTTAATTAAATACCATTTGGAGGCATTGAATGTTCAAGCAAAAACAGCTGATTTTCGACAAAAGAGATAACACCCCCACATTACGTCATGCTTCAGAAATGTGGAGACTGGTCCGTTTTCAAATGTTTTATTTTTGAACGTCAGTTCACATTTGTAGGTTGATCATCAGTGTTAGAGCTAAAAATTAGCATGTTTAAAGTGATTTTCATGCTTCCAGGGGCTCGGGAAGTGAATTAAATACTATTTGGAGGCATTTAATGTTCAAGCAAAAATGGCAGATTTTTGACAAAAGAGATAACACCCCCCCATTACGTCATGCTTCAGAAATGTGGAAAATGGTCCGTTTTCAAATGTTTTATTTTTGAACGTCAGTTCACATTTGTAGGTTGATCATCAGTGTTAGAGCAAAAATTAGCATGTTCAAAGTGAGTTTCATGCTTCCAGGGGCCCTAAACACAAGATTTATGGAATGGTTAAAAGTGCATGAAAATGGCCAATTTACTCACTCTGAGTTCTCAAAAAGGGTTTCTTCACACCGGGAAGTTAATTAAATACCATTTGGAGGCATTTAATGTTCAAGCAAAAACGGCTGATTTTCGACAAAAGAGATAACACCCCCCCATTACGTCATGCTTCAGAAATGTGGAAAATGGTCCGTTTTCAAATGTTTTATTTTTGAACGTCAGTTCACATTTGTAGGTGGATCATCAGTGTTAGAGCTAAAATTAGCATGTTTAAAGTGATTTTCATGCTTCCAGGGGCTCGGGAAGTGAATTAAATACTATTTGGAGGCATTTAATGTTCAAGCAAAAACGGCTGATTTTTGACAAAAGAGATAACACCCCCCCATTACGTCATGCTTCAGAAATGTGGAAAATGGTCAGTTTCAAATGTTTTATTTTTGAACGTCAGTTCACATTTGTAGGTTGATCATCAGTGTTAGAGCTAAAATTAGCATGTTTAAAGTGATTTTCATGCTTCAAGGGGCCCTAAACACAAGATTTATGGAATGGTTAAAAGTGCATGAAAATGGCCAATTTACTCACTCTGAGTTCTCAAAAAGGGTTTCTTCACCCCGAGAAGTTAATTAAATACCATTTGGAGGCATTTAATGTTCAAGCAAAAACGGCTGATTTTCGACAAAAGAGATAACACCCCCCATTACGTCATGCTTCAGAAATGTGGAAAATGATCCGTTTTCAAATGTTTTATTTTTGAACGTCAGTTCACATTTGCAGGTGGATCATCAGTGTTAGAGCTAAAATTAGCATGTTTAAAGTGATTTTCATGCTTCCAGGTGCTCGGGAAGTGAATTAAATACTATTTGGAGGCATTTAATGTTCAAGCAAAAACGGCTGATTTTTGACAAAAGAGATAAAACCCCCCCATTACGTCATGCTTCAGAAATGTGGAAAATGGTCTGTTTTCAAATGTTTTATTTTTGAACGTCAGTTCACATTTGTAGGTTGATCATCAGTGTTAGAGCTAAAATTAGCATGTTTAAAGTGATTTTCATGCTTCCAGGGGCCCTAAACACAAGATTTATGGAATGGTAAAAAGTGCATGAAAATGGCCAATTTACTCACTCTGAGTTCTCAAAAAGGATTTCTTCACCCCGGGAAGTTAATTAAATACTATTTGGAGGCATTGAATGTTCAAGCAAAAGTGGCTGATTTTCGACAAAAGAGATAACACCCCCCCATTACGTCATGCTTCAGAAATGTGGAGACTGGTCCGTTTTCAAATGTTTTATTTTTGAACGTCAGTTCACATTTGTAGGTTGATCATCAGTGTTAGAGCTAAAAATTAGCATGTTTAAAGTGATTTTCATGCTTCCAGGGGCTCGGGAAGTGAATTAAATACTATTTGGAGGCATTTAATGTTCAAGCAAAAACGGCTGATTTTTGACAAAAGAGATAACACCCCCCATTACGTCATGCTTCAGAAATGTGGAAAATGGTCCGTTTTCAAATGTTTTATTTTTGAACGTCAGTTCACATTTGTAGGTTGATCATCAGTGTTAGAGCTAAAATTAGCATGTTTAAAGTGATTTTCATGCTTCCAGGGGCCCTAAACACAAGATTTATGGAATGGTTAAAAGTGCATGAAAATGGCAAATTTACTCACTCTGAGTTCTCAAAAAGGGTTTCTTCACCCCGGGAAGTTAATTAAATACCATTTGGAGGCATTGAATGTTCAAGCAAAACCAGCTGATTTTCGACAAAAGAGATAACACCCCCCCATTACGTCATGCTTCAGAAATGTGGAGACTGGTCCGTTTTCAAATGTTTTATTTTTGAACGTCAGTTCACATTTGTAGGTTGATCATCAGTGGTTAGAGCTAAAAATTAGCATGTTTAAAGTGATTTTCATGCTTCCAGGGGCTCGGGAAGTGAATTAAATACTATTTGGAGGCATTTAATGTTCAAGCAAAAAATGGCTGATTTTTGACAAAAGAGATAACACCCCCCCCATTACGTCATGCTTCAGAAATGTGGAAAATGGTCCGTTTTCAAATGTTTGATTTTTGAACGTCAGTTCACATTTGTAGGTTGATCATAAGTGTTAGAGCAAAAATTAGCATGTTTAAAGTGAGTTTCATGCTTCCAGGGGCCCTAAACACAGATTTATGGAATGGTTAAAAGTGCATGAAAATGGCCAATTTACTCACTCTGAGTTCTCAAAAGGGTTTCTTCACACCGGGAAGTTAATTAAATACCATTTGGAGGCATTTAATGTTCAAGCAAAAACGGCTGATTTTCGACAAAAGAGATAACACCCCCCCATTACGTCATGCTTCAGAAATGTGGAAAATGGTCCGTTTTCAAATGTTTTATTTTTGAACGTCAGTTCACATTTGTAGGTGGATCATCAGTGTTAGAGCTAAAATTAGCATGTTTAAAGTGATTTTCATGCTTCCAGGGGCTCGGGAAGTGAATTAAATACTATTTGGAGGCATTTAATGTTCAAGCAAAAACGGCTGATTTTTGACAAAAGAGATAACACACCCCCCATTACGTCATGCTTCAGAAATGTGGAAAATGGTCCGTTTTCAAATGTTTTATTTTTGAACGTCAGTTCACATTTGTAGGTTGATCATCTGTGTTAGAGCTAAAATTAGCTTGTTTAAAGTGATTTTCATGCTTCCAGGGGCCCTAAACACAAGATTTATGGAATGGTTAAAAGTGCATGCAAATGGCCAATTTACTCACTCTGAGTTCTCAAAAAGGGTTTCTTCACCCCGGGAAGTTAATTAAATACCATTTGGAGGCATTTAATGTTCAAGCAAAAACGGCTGATTTTCGACAAAAGAGATAACACCCCCCCATTACGTCATGCTTCAGAAATGTGGAAAATGGTACGTTTTCAAATTGTTTTATTTTTGAACGCCAGTTCACATTTGTAGGTGGATCATCACTGTTAGAGCTAAAATTAGCATGTTTAAAGTGATTTTCATGCTTCCAGGTGCTCGGGAAGTGAATTAAATACTATTTGGAGGCATTTAATGTTCAAGCAAAAACGGCTGATTTTTGACAAAAGAGATAACACCCCCCCATTACGTCATGCTTCAGAAATGTGGAAAATGGTCCGTTTTCAATGTTTTATTTTTGAACGTCAGTTCACATTTGTAGGTTGATCATCAGTGTTAGAGCTAAAATTAGCATGTTTAAAGTGATTTTCATGCTTCCAGGGGCCCTAAACACAAGATTTATGGAATGGTTAAAAGTGCATGAAAATGGCCAATTTACTCACTCTGAGTTCTCAAAAAGGGTTTCTTCACCCCGGGAAGTTAATTAAATACCATTTGGAGGCATTTAATGTTCAAGCAAAAACCGGCTGATTTCCGACAAAAGAGATAACACCCCCCATTACGTCATGCTTCAGAAATGTGGAAAATGGTCCGTTTTCAAATGTTTTATTTTTGAACGTCAGTTCACATTTGTAGGTGGATCATCAGTGTTAGAGCTAAAATTAGCATGTTTAAAGTGATTTTCATGCTTCCAGGGGCTCGGGAAGTGAATTAAATACTATTTGGAGGCATTTAATGTTCAAGCAAAAACGGCTGATTTTTGACAAAAGAGATAACACCCCCCCATTACGTCATGCTTCAGAAATGTGGAAAATGGTCAGTTTCAAATGTTTTATTTTTGAACGTCAGTTCACATTTGTAGGTTGATCATCAGTGTTAGAGCTAAAATTAGCATGTTTAAAGTGATTTTCATGCTTCAAGGGGCCCTAAACACGAGATTTATGGAATGGTTAAAAGTGCATGAAAATGGCCAATTTACTCACTCTGAGTTCTCAAAAAGGGTTTCTTCACCCCGAGAAGTAAATTAAATACCATTTGGAGGCATTTAATGTTCAAGCAAAAACGGCTGAGTTTTCGACAAAAGAGATAACACCCCCCATTACGTCATGCTTCAGAAATGTGGAAAATGATTGTTATTTTTTATTTTTGAACTTTTCCAGTTCACATTTGTAGGTTGATCATCAGTGTTTGAGCTAAAATTAGTATGTTTAAAGTGATTTTCATGCTTCCAGGGGCCCTAAACACAAGATTTATGGAATGGTTAAAAGTGCATGAAAATGGCCAATTTACTCACTCTGAGTTCTCAAAAAGGGTTTCTTCACCCCGGGAAGTTAATTAAATACCATTTGGAGGCATTTAAATGTTCAAGCAAAAGTGGCTGATTTTCGACAAAAGAGATAACACCCCCCCCATTACGTCATGCTTCAGAAATGTGGAGACTGGTCCGTTTCAAATGTTTTATTTTTGAACGTCAGTTCACATTTGTAGGTTGATCATCAGTGTTAGAGCTAAAAATTAGCATGTTTAAAGTGATTTTCATGCTTCCAGGGGCTCGGGAAGTGAATTAAATACTATTTGGAGGCATTTAATGTTCAAGCAAAAACGGCTGATTTTTGACAAAAGACATAACACCCCCCCATTACGTCATGCTTCAGAAATGTGGAAAATGGTCCGTTTTCAAATGTTTTATTTTTGAACGTCAGTTCACATTTGTAGGTTGATCATCAGTGTTAGAGTAAAATTAGCATGTTTAAAGTGATTTTCATGCTTCCAGGGGCCCTAAACACAAGATTTATGGAATGGTTAAAAGTGCATGAAAATGGCCAATTTACTCACTCTGAGTTCTCAAAAAGGGTTTCTTCACCCCAGGAAGTTAATTAAATACCATTTGGAGGCATTTAATGTTCAAGCAAAAACGGCTGATTTTCGACAAAAGAGATAACACCCCCCCATTAGGTCATGCTTCAGAAATGTGGAAAATGGTCCGTTTTCAAATGTTTTATTTTTGAACGTCAGTTCACATTTGTAGGTGGATCATCAGTGTTAGAGCTAAAATTAGCATGTTTAAAGTGATTTTCATGCTTCCAGGGGCTCGGGAAGTGAATTAAATACTATTTGGAGGCATTTAATGTTCAAGCAAAAACGGCTGATTTTTGACAAAAGAGATAACACCCCCCCATTACGTCATGCTTCAGAAATGTGGAAAATGGTCAGTTTCAAATGTTTTATTTTTGAACGTCAGTTCACATTTGTAGGTTGATCATCAGTGTTAGAGCTAAAATTAGCATGTTTAAAGTGATTTTCATGCTTCAAGGGGCCCTAAACACAAGATTTATGGAATGGTTAAAAGTGCATGAAAATGGCCAATTTACTCACTCTGAGTTCTCAAAAAGGGTTTCTTCACCCCGAGAAGTTAATTAAATACCATTTGGAGGCATTTAATGTTCAAGCAAAAACGGCTGATTTTCGACAAAAGAGATAACACCCCCCCATTACGTCATGCTTCAGAAATGTGGAGACTGGTCCGTTTTCAAATGTTTTATTTTTGAACGTCAGTTCACATTTGTAGGTTGATCATCAGTGTTAGAGCTAAAAATTAGCATGTTTAAAGTGATTTTCATGCTTCCAGGGGCTCGGGAAGTGAATTAAATACTATTTGGAGGCATTTAATGTTCAAGCAAAAACGGCTGATTTTTGACAAAAGAGATAACACCCCCCCATTACGTCATGCTTCAGAAATGTGGAAAATGGTCCGTTTTCAAATGTTTTATTTTTGAACGTCAGTTCACATTTGTAGGTTGATCATCAGTGTTAGAGCTAAAATTAGCATGTTTAAAGTGATTTTCATGCTTCCAGGGGCCCTAAACACAAGATTTATGGAATGGTTAAAAGTGCATGAAAATGGCCAATTTACTCACTCTGAGTTCTCAAAAGGGTTTCTTCACCCCGGGAAGTTAATTAAATACCATTTGGAGGCATTGAATGTTCAAGCAAAAACGGCTGATTTTCGACAAAAGAGATAACACCCCCCCATTACATCATGCTTCAGAAATGTGGAGACTGGTCCGTTTTCAAATGTTTTATTTTTGAACGTCAGTTCACATTTGTAGGTTGATCATCAGTGTTAGAGCTAAAAATTAGCATGTTTAAAGTGATTTTCATGCTTCCAGGGGCTCGGGAAGTGAATTAAATACTATTTGGAGGCATTTAATGTTCAAGCAAAAATGGCTGATTTTTGACAAAAGAGATAACACCCCCCCATTACGTCATGCTTCAGAAATGTGGAAAATGGTCCGTTTTCAAATGTTTTATTTTTGAACGTCAGTTCACATTTGTAGGTGGATCATCAGTGTTAGAGCTAAAATTAGCATGTTTAAAGTGATTTTCATGCTTCCAGGGGCTCGGGAAGTGAATTAAATACTATTTGGAGGCATTTAATGTTCAAGCAAAAACGGCTGATTTTTGACAAAAGAGATAACACCCCCCATTACGTCATGCTTCAGAAATGTGGAAAATGGTCCGTTTTCAAATGTTTTATTTTTGAACGTCAGTTCACATTTGTAGGTTGATCATCAGTGTTAGAGCTAAAATTAGTATGTTTAAAGTGATTTTCATGCTTCCAGGGGCCCTAAACACAAGATTTATGGAATGGTTAAAAGTGCATGAAAATGGCCAATTTACTCACTCTGAGTTCTCGAAAAGGGTTTCTTCACCCTGGGAAGTTAATTAAATACCATTTGGAGGCATTTAATGTTGAAGCAAAAACGGCTGATTTTCGACAAAAGAGATAACACCCCCCCATTACGTCATGCTTCAGAAATGTGGAAAATGGTCCGTTTTCAAATGTTTTATTTTTGAACGTCAGTTCACATTTGTAGGTGGATCATCAGTGTTAGAGCTAAAATTAGCATGTTTAAAGTGATTTTCATGCTTCCAGGGGCTCGGGAAGTGAATTAAATACTATTTGGAGGCATTTAATGTTCAAGCAAAAACGGCAGATTTTTGACAAAAGAGATAACACCCCCCCATTACGTCATGTTTCAGAAATGTGGAAAATGGTCCATTTTCAAATGTTTTATTTTTGAACGTCAGTTCACATTTGTAGGACGATCATCAGTGTTAGAGCTAAAATTAGCATGTTTAAAGTGATTTTCATGCTTCCAGGGGCCCTAAACACAAGATTTATGGAATGGTTAAAAGTGCATGAAAATGGCCAATTTACTCACTCTGAGTTCTCAAAAAGGGTTTCTTCACCCCGGGAAGTTAATTAAATACCATTTGGAGGCATTTAATGTTCAAGCAAAAACGGCAGATTTTTGACAAAAGAGATAACACCCCCCCATTACGTCATGCTTCAGAAATGTGGAAAATGGTCAGTTTCAAATGTTTTATTTTTGAACGTCAGTTCACATTTGTAGGTTGATCATCAGTGTTAGAGCTAAAATTAGCATGTTTAAAGTGATTTTCATGCTTCAAGGGGCCCTAAACACAAGATTTATGGAATGGTTAAAAGTGCATGAAAATGGCCAATTTACTCACTCTGAGTTCTCAAAAAGGGTTTCTTCACCCCGAGAAGTTAATTAAATACCATTTGGAGGCATTTAATGTTCAAGCAAAAACGGCTGATTTTCGACAAAAGAGATAACACCCCCCCATTACGTCATGCTTCAGAAATGTGGAAAATGATCCGTTTTCAAATGTTTTATTTTTGAACGTCAGTTCACATTTGCAGGTGGATCATCGGTGTTAGAGCTAAAATTAGCATGTTTAAAGTGATTTTCATGCTTCCAGGGGCTCGGGAAGTGAATTAAATACTATTTGGAGGCATTTAATGTTCAAGCAAAAACGGCAGATTTTTGACAAAAGAGATAAAACCCCCCCATTACGTCATGCTTCAGAAATGTGGAAAATGGTCTGTTTTCAAATGTTTTATTTTTGAACGTCAGTTCACATTTGTAGGTTGATCATCAGTGTTAGAGCTAAAATTAGCATGTTTAAAGTGATTTTCATGCTTCCAGGGGCCCTAAACACAAGATTTATGGAATGGTAAAAAGTGCATGAAAATGGCCAATTTACTCACTCTGAGTTCTCAAAAAGGGATTCTTCACCCCGGGAAGTTAATTAAATACCATTTGGAGGCATTGAATGTTCAAGCAAAAGTGGCTGATTTTCGACAAAAGAGATAACACCCCCCCATTACGTCATGCTTCAGAAATGTGGAGACTGGTCCGTTTTCAAATGTTTTATTTTTGAACGTCAGTTCACATTTGTAGGTTGATCATCAGTGTTAGAGCTAAAAATTAGCATGTTTAAAGTGATTTTCATGCTTCCAGGGGCTCGGGAAGTGAATTAAATACTATTTGGAGGCATTTAATGTTCAAGCAAAAACGGCTGATTTTTGACAAAAGAGATAACACCCCCCCATTACGTCATGCTTCAGAAATGTGGAAAATGGTCCGTTTTCAAATGTTTTATTTTTGAACGTCAGTTCACATTTGTAGGATGATCATCAGTGTTAGAGCTAAAATTAGCATGTTTAAAGTGATTTTCATGCTTCCAGGGGCCCTAAACACAAGATTTATGGAATGGTTAAAAGTGCATGAAAATGGCCAATTTACTCACTCTGAGTTCTCAAAAAGGGTTTCTTCACCCCGGGAAGTTAATTAAATACCATTTGGAGGCATTGAATGTTCAAGCAAAAACGGCTGATTTTCGACAAAAGAGATAACACCCCCCCATTACGTCATGCTTCAGAAATGTGGAAAATGGTCCGTTTTCAAATGTTTTATTTTTGAACGTCAGTTCACATTTGTAGGTGGATCATCAGTGTTAGAGCTAAAATTAGCATGTTTAAAGTGATTTTCATGCTTCCAGGTGCTCGGGAAGTGAATTAAATACTATTTGGAGGCATTTAATGTTCAAGCAAAAACGGCTGATTTTTGACAAAAGAGATAAAACCCCCCCATTACGTCATGCTTCAGAAATGTGGAAAATGGTCCGTTTTCAAATGTTTTATTTTTGAACGTCAGTTCACATTTGTAGGTTGATCATCAGTGTTAGAGCTAAAATTAGCATGTTTAAAGTGATTTTCATGCTTCCAGGGGCCCTAAACACAAGATTTATGGAATGGTTAAAAGTGCATGAAAATGGCCAATTTACTCACTCTGAGTTCTCGAAAAGGGTTTCTTCACCCTGGGAAGTTAATTAAATACCATTTGGAGGCATTTAATGTTGAAGCAAAAACGGCTGATTTTCGACAAAAGAGATAACACCCCCCCATTACGTCATGCTTCAGAAATGTGGAAAATGGTCCGTTTTCAAATGTTTTATTTTTGAACGTCAGTTCACATTTGTAGGTGGATCATCAGTGTTAGAGCTAAAATTAGCATGTTTAAAGTGATTTTCATGCTTCCAGGGGCTCGGGAAGTGAATTAAATACTATTTGGAGGCATTTAATGTTCAAGCAAAAACGGCAGATTTTTGACAAAAGAGATAACACCCCCCCATTACGTCATGTTTCAGAAATGTGGAAAATGGTCCATTTTCAAATGTTTTATTTTTGAACGTCAGTTCACATTTGTAGGTCGATCATCAGTGTTAGAGCTAAAATTAGCATGTTTAAAGTGATTTTCATGCTTCCAGGGGCCCTAAACACAAGATTTATGGAATGGTTAAAAGTGCATGAAAATGGCCAATTTACTCACTCTGAGTTCTCAAAAAGGGTTTCTTCACCCCGGGAAGTTAATTAAATACCATTTGGAGGCATTTAATGTTCAAGCAAAAACGGCTGATTTTCGACAAAAGAGATAACACCCCCCCATTACGTCATGCTTCAGAAATGTGGAAAATGGTCCGTTTTCAAATGTTTTATTTTTGAACATCAGTTCACATTTGTAGGTGGATTATCAGTGTTAGAGCTAAAATTAGCCTGTTTAAAGTGATTTTCATGCTTCCAGGGGCTCGGGAAGTGAATTAAATACTATTTGGAGGCATTTAATGTTCAAGCAAAAACGGCTGATTTTTGACAAAAGAGATAACACCCCCCCATTACGTCATGCTTCAGAAATGTGGAAAATGGTCCGTTTTCAAATGTTTTATTTTTGAACGTCAGTTCACATTTGTAGGATGATCATCAGTGTTAGAGCTAAAATTAGCATGTTTAAAGTGATTTTCATGCTTCCAGGGGCCCTAAACACAAGATTTATGGAATGGTTTAAAGTGCATGAAAATGGCCAATTTACTCACTCTGAGTTCTCAAAAAGGGTTTCTTCACCCCGGGAAGTTAATTAAATACCATTTGGAGGCATTGAATGTTCAAGCAAAAACGGCTGATTTTCGACAAAAGAGATAACACCCCCCCATTACGTCATGCTTCAGAAATGTGGAGACTGGTCCGTTTTCAAATGTTTTATTTTTGAACGTCAGTTCACATTTGTAGGTTGATCATCAGTGTTAGAGCTAAAAATTAGCATGTTTAAAGTGATTTTCATGCTTCCAGGGGCTCGGGAAGTGAATTAAATACTATTTGTAGGCATTTAATGTTCAAGCAAAAACGGCTGATTTTTGACAAAAGAGATAAAACCCCCCCATTACGTCATGCTTCAGAAATGTGGAAAATGGTCTGTTTTCAAATGTTTTATTTTTGAACGTCAGTTCACATTTGTAGGTTGATCATCAGTGTTAGAGCTAAAATTAGCATGTTTAAAGTGATTTTCATGCTTCCAGGGGCCCTAAACACAAGATTTATGGAATGGTTAAAAGTGCATGAAAATGGCCAATTTACTCACTCTGAGTTCTCAAAAAGGGTTTCTTCACCCCGGGAAGTTAATTAAATACCATTTGGAGGCATTGAATGTTCAAGCAAAAGTGGCTGATTTTCGACAAAAGAGATAACACCCCCCCATTACGTCATGCTTCAGAAATGTGGAGACTGGTCCGTTTTCAAATGTTTTATTTTTGAACGTCAGTTCACATTTGTAGGTTGATCATCAGTGTTAGAGCTAAAAATTAGCATGTTTAAAGTGATTTTCATGCTTCCAGGGGCTCGGGAAGTGAATTAAATACTATTTGGAGGCATTTAATGTTCAAGCAAAAACGGCTGATTTTTGACAAAAGAGATAACACCCCCCCATTACGTCATGCTTCAGAAATGTGGAAAATGGTCCGTTTTCAAATGTTTTATTTTTGAACGTCAGTTCACATTTGTAGGATGATCATCAGTGTTAGAGCTAAAATTAGCATGTTTAAAGTGATTTTCATGCTTCCAGGGGCCCTAAACACAAGATTTATGGAATGGTTAAAAGTGCATGAAAATTGCCAATTTACTCACTCTGAGTTCTCAAAAAGGCTTTCTTCACCCCGGGAAGTTAATTAAATACCATTTGGAGGCATTGAATGTTCAAGCAAAAACAGCTGATTTTCGACAAAAGAGATAACACCCCCCCATTACGTCATGCTTCAGAAATGTGGAGACTGGTCCGTTTTCAAATGTTTTATTTTTGAACGTCAGTTCACATTTGTAGGTTGATCATCAGTGTTAGAGCTAAAAATTAGCATGTTTAAAGTGATTTTCATGCTTCCAGGGGCTCGGGAAGTGAATTAAATACTATTTGGAGGCATTTAATGTTCAAGCAAAAATGGCAGATTTTTGACAAAAGAGATAACACCCCCCCATTACGTCATGCTTCAGAAATGTGGAAAATGGTCCGTTTTCAAATGTTTTATTTTTGAACGTCAGTTCACATTTGTAGGTGGATCATCAGTGTTAGAGCTAAAATTAGCATGTTTAAAGTGATTTTCATGCTTCCAGGGGCTCGGGAAGTGAATTAAATACTATTTGGAGGCATTTAATGTTCAAGCAAAAACGGCTGATTTTTGACAAAAGAGATAACACCCCCCCATTACGTCATGCTTCAGAAATGTGGAAAATGGTCAGTTTCAAATGTTTTATTTTTGAACGTCAGTTCACATTTGTAGGTTGATCATCAGTGTTAGAGCTAAAATTAGCATGTTTAAAGTGATTTTCATGCTTCAAGGGGCCCTAAACACAAGATTTATGGAATGGTTAAAAGTGCATGAAAATGGCCAATTTACTCACTCTGAGTTCTCAAAAAGGGTTTCTTCACCCCGAGAAGTTAATTAAATACCATTTGGAGGCATTTAATGTTCAAGCAAAAACGGCTGATTTTCGACAAAAGAGATAACACCCCCCATTACGTCATGCTTCAGAAATGTGGAAAATGATCCGTTTTCAAATGTTTTATTTTTGAACGTCAGTTCACATTTGCAGGTGGATCATCAGTGTTAGAGCTAAAATTAGCATGTTTAAAGTGATTTTCATGCTTCCAGGTGCTCGGGAAGTGAATTAAATACTATTTGGAGGCATTTAATGTTCAAGCAAAAACGGCTGATTTTTGACAAAAGAGATAAAACCCCCTCATTACGTCATGCTTCAGAAATGTGGAAAATGGTCTGTTTTCAAATGTTTTATTTTTGAACGTCAGTTCACATTTGTAGGTTGATCATCAGTGTTAGAGCTAAAATTAGCATGTTTAAAGTGATTTTCATGCTTCCAGGGGCCCTAAACACAAGATTTATGGAATGGTAAAAAGTGCATGAAAATGGCCAATTTACTCACTCTGAGTTCTCAAAAAGGATTTCTTCACCCCGGGAAGTTAATTAAATACTATTTGGAGGCATTGAATGTTCAAGCAAAAGTGGCTGATTTTCGACAAAAGAGATAACACCCCCCCATTACGTCATGCTTCAGAAATGTGGAGACTGGTCCGTTTTCAAATGTTTTATTTTTGAACGTCAGTTCACATTTGTAGGTTGATCATCAGTGTTAGAGCTAAAAATTAGCATGTTTAAAGTGATTTTCATGCTTCCAGGGGCTCGGGAAGTGAATTAAATACTATTTGGAGGCATTTAATGTTCAAGCAAAAACGGCTGATTTTTGACAAAAGAGATAACACCCCCCCATTACGTCATGCTTCAGAAATGTGGAAAATGGTCCGTTTTCAAATGTTTTATTTTTGAACGTCAGTTCACATTTGTAGGTTGATCATCAGTGTTAGAGCTAAAATTAGCATGTTTAAAGTGATTTTCATGCTTCCAGGGGCCCTAAACACAAGATTTATGGAATGGTTAAAAGTGCATGAAAATGGCCAATTTACTCACTCTGAGTTCTCAAAAAGGGTTTCTTCACCCCGGGAAGTTAATTAAATACCATTTGGAGGCATTGAATGTTCAAGCAAAAACGGCTGATTTTCGACAAAAGAGATAACACCCCCCCATTACGTCATGCTTCAGAAATGTGGAGACCGGTCCGTTTTCAAATGTTTTATTTTTGAACGTCAGTTCACATTTGTAGGTTGATCATCAGTGTTAGAGCTAAAAATTAGCATGTTTAAAGTGATTTTCATGCTTCCAGGGGCTCGGGAAGTGAATTAAATACTATTTGGAGGCATTTAATGTTCAAGCAAAAATGGCTGATTTTTGACAAAAGAGATAACACCCCCCCATTACGTCATGCTTCAGAAATGTGGAAAATGGTCCGTTTTCAAATGTTTGATTTTTGAACGTCAGTTCACATTTGTAGGTTGATCATAAGTGTTAGAGCAAAAATTAGCATGTTTAAAGTGAGTTTCATGCTTCCAGGGGCCCTAAACACAAGATTTATGGAATGGTTAAAAGTGCATGAAAATGGCCAATTTACTCACTCTGAGTTCTCAAAAAGGGTTTCTTCACACCGGGAAGTTAATTAAATACCATTTGGAGGCATTTAATGTTCAAGCAAAAACGGCTGATTTTCGACAAAAGAGATAACCCCCCCCCATTACGTCATGCTTCAGAAATGTGGAAAATGGTCCGTTTTCAAATGTTTTATTTTTGAACGTCAGTTCACATTTGTAGGTGGATCATCAGTGTTAGAGCTAAAATTAGCATGTTTAAAGTGATTTTCATGCTTCCAGGGGCTCGGGAAGTGAATTAAATACTATTTGGAGGCATTTAATGTTCAAGCAAAAACGGCTGATTTTTGACAAAAGAGATAACACACCCCCCATTACGTCATGCTTCAGAAATGTGGAAAATGGTCCGTTTTCAAATGTTTTATTTTTGAACGTCAGTTCACATTTGTAGGTTGATCATCTGTGTTAGAGCTAAAATTAGCTTGTTTAAAGTGATTTTCATGCTTCCAGGGGCCCTAAACACAAGATTTATGGAATGGTTAAAAGTGCATGCAAATGGCCAATTTACTCACTCTGAGTTCTCAAAAAGGATTTCTTCACCCCGGGAAGTTAATTAAATACTATTTGGAGGCATTGAATGTTCAAGCAAAAGTGGCTGATTTTCGACAAAAGAGATAACACCCCCCATTACGTCATGCTTCAGAAATGTGGAGACTGGTCCGTTTTCAAATGTTTTATTTTTGAACGTCAGTTCACATTTGAAGGTTGATCATCAGTGTTAGAGCTAAAAATTAGCATGTTTAAAGTGATTTTCATGCTTCCAGGGGCTCGGGAAGTGAATTAAATACTATTTGGAGGCATTTAATGTTCAAGCAAAAACGGCTGATTTTTGACAAAAGAGATAACACCCCCCCATTACGTCATGCTTCAGAAATGTGGAAAATGGTCCGTTTTCAAATGTTTTATTTTTGAACGTCAGTTCACATTTGTAGGTTGATCATCAGTGTTAGAGCTAAAATTAGCATGTTTAAAGTGATTTTCATGCTTCCAGGGGCCCTAAACACAAGATTTATGGAATGGTTAAAAGTGCATGAAAATGGCCAATTTACTCACTCTGAGTTCTCAAAAAGGGTTTCTTCACCCCGGGAAGTTAATTAAATACCATTTGGAGGCATTGAATGTTCAAGCAAAAACGGCTGATTTTCGACAAAAGAGATAACACCCCCCCATTACGTCATGCTTCAGAAATGTGGAGACTGGTCCGTTTTCAAATGTTTTATTTTTGAACGTCAGTTCACATTTGTAGGTTGATCATCAGTGTTAGAGCTAAAAATTAGCATGTTTAAAGTGATTTTCATGCTTCCAGGGGCTCGGGAAGTGAATTAAATACTATTTGGAGGCATTTAATGTTCAAGCAAAAATGGCTGATTTTTGACAAAAGAGATAACACCCCCCCCATTACGTCATGCTTCAGAAATGTGGAAAATGGTCCGTTTTCAAATGTTTGATTTTTGAACGTCAGTTCACATTTGTAGGTTGATCATAAGTGTTAGAGCAAAAATTAGCATGTTTAAAGTGAGTTTCATGCTTCCAGGGGCCCTAAACACAAGATTTATGGAATGGTTAAAAGTGCATGAAAATGGCCAATTTACTCACTCTGAGTTCTCAAAAAGGGTTTCTTCACACCGGGAAGTTAATTAAATACCATTTGGAGGCATTTAATGTTCAAGCAAAAACGGCTGATTTTCGACAAAAGAGATAACACCCCCCCATTACGTCATGCTTCAGAAATGTGGAAAATGGTCCGTTTTCAAATGTTTTATTTTTGAACGTCAGTTCACATTTGTAGGTGGATCATCAGTGTTAGAGCTAAAATTAGCATGTTTAAAGTGATTTTCATGCTTCCAGGGGCTCGGGAAGTGAATTAAATACTATTTGGAGGCATTTAATGTTCAAGCAAAAACGGCTGATTTTTGACAAAAGAGATAACACACCCCCCATTACGTCATGCTTCAGAAATGTGGAAAATGGTCCGTTTTCAAATGTTTTATTTTTGAACGTCAGTTCACATTTGTAGGTTGATCATCTGTGTTAGAGCTAAAATTAGCTTGTTTAAAGTGATTTTCATGCTTCCAGGGGCCCTAAACACAAGATTTATGGAATGGTTAAAAGTGCATGCAAATGGCCAATTTACTCACTCTGAGTTCTCAAAAAGGGTTTCTTCACCCCGGGAAGTTAATTAAATACCATTTGGAGGCATTTAATGTTCAAGCAAAAACGGCTGATTTTCGACAAAAGAGATAACACCCCCCATTACGTCATGCTTCAGAAATGTGGAAAATGGTACGTTTTCAAATGTTTTATTTTTGAACGTCAGTTCACATTTGTAGGTGGATCATCACTGTTAGAGCTAAAATTAGCATGTTTAAAGTGATTTTCATGCTTCCAGGTGCTCGGGAAGTGAATTAAATACTATTTGGAGGCATTTAATGTTCAAGCAAAAACGGCTGATTTTTGACAAAAGAGATAACACCCCCCCATTACGTCATGCTTCAGAAATGTGGAAAATGGTCCGTTTTCAAATGTTTTATTTTTGAACGTCAGTTCACATTTGTAGGTTGATCATCAGTGTTAGAGCTAAAATTAGCATGTTTAAAGTGATTTTCATGCTTCCAGGGGCCCTAAACACAAGATTTATGGAATGGTTAAAAGTGCATGAAAATGGCCAATTTACTCACTCTGAGTTCTCAAAAAGGGTTTCTTCACCCCGGGAAGTTAATTAAATACCATTTGGAGGCATTTAATGTTCAAGCAAAAACGGCTGATTTCCGACAAAAGAGATAACACCCCCCCATTACGTCAAGCTTCAGAAATGTGGAAAATGGTCCGTTTTCAAATGTTTTATTTTTGAACGTCAGTTCACATTTGTAGGTGGATCATCAGTGTTAGAGCTAAAATTAGCATGTTTAAAGTGATTTTCATGCTTCCAGGGGCTCGGGAAGTGAATTAAATACTATTTGGAGGCATTTAATGTTCAAGCAAAAACGGCTGATTTTTGACAAAAGAGATAACACCCCCCATTACGTCATGCTTCAGAAATGTGGAAAATGGTCAGTTTCAAATGTTTTATTTTTGAACGTCAGTTCACATTTGTAGGTTGATCATCAGTGTTAGAGCTAAAATTAGCATGTTTAAAGTGATTTTCATGCTTCAAGGGGCCCTAAACACGAGATTTATGGAATGGTTAAAAGTGCATGAAAATGGCCAATTTACTCACTCTGAGTTCTCAAAAAGGGTTTCTTCACCCCGAGAAGTTAATTAAATACCATTTGGAGGCATTTAATGTTCAAGCAAAAACGGCTGATTTTCGACAAAAGAGATAACACCCCCCCATTACGTCATGCTTCAGAAATGTGGAAAATGATCTGTTTTCAAATGTTTTATTTTTGAACGTCAGTTCACATTTGTAGGTTGATCATCAGTGTTAGAGCTAAAATTAGTATGTTTAAAGTGATTTTCATGCTTCCAGGGGCCCTAAACACAAGATTTATGGAATGGTTAAAAGTGCATGAAAATGGCCAATTTACTCACTCTGAGTTCTCCAAAAGGGTTTCTTCACCCCGGGAAGTTAATTAAATACCATTTGGAGGCATTTAATGTTCAAGCAAAAGTGGCTGATTTTCGACAAAAGAGATAACACCCCCCCATTACGTCATGCTTCAGAAATGTGGAGACTGGTCCGTTTTCAAATGTTTTATTTTTGAACGTCAGTTCACATTTGTAGGTTGATCATCAGTGTTAGAGCTAAAAATTAGCATGTTTAAAGTGATTTTCATGCTTCCAGGGGCTCGGGAAGTGAATTAAATACTATTTGGAGGCATTTAATGTTCAAGCAAAAACGGCTGATTTTTGACAAAAGACATAACACCCCCCCATTACGTCATGCTTCAGAAATGTGGAAAATGGTCCGTTTTCAAATGTTTTATTTTTGAACGTCAGTTCACATTTGTAGGTTGATCATCAGTGTTAGAGCTAAAATTAGCATGTTTAAAGTGATTTTCATGCTTCCAGGGGCCCTAAACACAAGATTTATGGAATGGTTAAAAGTGCATGAAAATGGCCAATTTACTCACTCTGAGTTCTCAAAAAGGGTTTCTTCACCCCAGGAAGTTAATTAAATACCATTTGGAGGCATTTAATGTTCAAGCAAAAACGGCTGATTTTCGACAAAAGAGATAACACCCCCCCATTAGGTCATGCTTCAGAAATGTGGAAAATGGTCCGTTTTCAAATGTTTTATTTTTGAACGTCAGTTCACATTTGTAGGTGGATCATCAGTGTTAGAGCTAAAATTAGCATGTTTAAAGTGATTTTCATGCTTCCAGGGGCTCGGGAAGTGAATTAAATACTATTTGGAGGCATTTAATGTTCAAGCAAAAATGGCTGATTTTTGACAAAAGAGATAACACCCCCCCATTACGTCATGCTTCAGAAATGTGGAAAATGGTCAGTTTCAAATGTTTTATTTTTGAACGTCAGTTCACATTTGTAGGTTGATCATCAGTGTTAGAGCTAAAATTAGCATGTTTAAAGTGATTTTCATGCTTCAAGGGGCCCTAAACACAAAATTTATGGAATGGTTAAAAGTGCATGAAAATGGCCAATTTACTCACTCTGAGTTCTCAAAAAGGGTTTCTTCACCCCGAGAAGTTAATTAAATACCATTTGGAGGCATTTAATGTTCAAGCAAAAATGGCTGATTTTCGACTAAAGTGATAACACCCCCCCATTACGTCATGCTTCAGAAATGTGGAAAATGATCCGTTTTCAAATGTTTTATTTTTGAATGTCAGTTCACATTTGCAGGTGGATCATCAGTGTTAGAGCTAAAATTAGCATGTTTAAAGTGATTTTCATGCTTCCAGGGGCTCGGGAAGTGAATTAAATACTATTTGTAGGCATTTAATGTTCAAGCAAAAACGGCTGATTTTTGACAAAAGAGATAACACCCCCCATTACGTCATGCTTCAGAAATGTGGAAAATGGTCCGTTTTCAAATGTTTTATTTTTGAACGTCAGTTCACATTTGTAGGTTGATCATCAGTGTTAGAGCTAAAATTAGCATGTTTAAAGTGATTTTCATGCTTCCAGGGGCCCTAAACACAAGATTTATGGAATGGTTAAAAGTGCATGAAAATGGCCAATTTACTCACTCTGAGTTCTCAAAAAGGGTTTCTTCACCCCGGGAAGTTAATTAAATACCATTTGGAGGCATTGAATGTTCAAGCAAAAGTGGCTGATTTTCGACAAAAGAGATAACACCCCCCCAATACGTCATGCTTCAGAAATGTGGAGACTGGTCCGTTTTCAAATGTTTTATTTTTGAACGTCAGTTCACATTTGTAGGTTGATCATCAGTGTTAGAGCTAAAAATTAGCATGTTTAAAGTGATTTTCATGCTTCCAGGGGCTCGGGAAGTGAATTAAATACTATTTGGAGGCATTTAATGTTCAAGCAAAAACGGCTGATTTTTGACAAAAGAGATAACACCCCCCATTACGTCATGCTTCAGAAATGTGGAAAATGGTCCGTTTTCAAATGTTTTATTTTTGAACGTCAGTTCACATTTGTAGGTGGATCATCAGTGTTAGAGCTAAAATTAGCATGTTTAAAGTGATTTTCATGCTTCCAGGGGCCCTAAACACAAGATTTATGGGATGGTTAAAAGTGCATGAAAATGGCCAATTTACTCACTCTGAGTTCTCAAAAAGGGTTTCTTCACCCCGGGAAGTTAATTAAATACCATTTGGAGGCATTTAATGTTCAAGCAAAAACGGCTGATTTTCAACAAAAGAGATAACACCCCCCCATTACGTCACGCTTCAGAAATGTGGAAAATGATCCGTTTTCAAATGTTTTATTTTTGAACGTCAGTTCACATTTGTAGGTGGATCATCAGTGTTAGAGCTAAAATTAGCATGTTTAAAGTGATTTTCATGCTTCCAGGGGCTCGGGAAGTGAATTAAATACTATTTGGAGGCATTTAATGTTCAAGCAAAAACAGCAGATTTTTGACAAAAGAGATAACACCCACCCATTACGTCATGCTTCAGAAATGTGGAAAATGGTCCGTTTTCAAATGTTTTATTTTTGAACGTCAGTTCACATTTGTAGGTTGATCATCAGTGTTAGAGCTAAAATTAGCATGTTTAAAGTGATTTTCATGCTTCCACGGGCCCTAAACACAAGATTTATGGAATGGTTAAAAGTGCATGAAAATGGCCAATTTACTCACTCTGAGTTCTCAAAAAGGGTTTCTTCACCCCGGGAAGTTAATTAAATACCATTTGGAGGCATTGAATGTTCAAGCAAAAACGGCTGATTTTTGACAAAAGAGATAACACCCCCCCATTACGTCATGCTTCAGAAATCTGGAGAATGGTCCGTTTTCAAATGTTTTATTTTTAAAGACGTCAGTTCACATTTGTAGGTGGATCATCAGTGTTAGAGCTAACATTAGCATGTTTAAAGTGATTTTCATGCTTCCAAGGGCTCGGGAAGTGAATTAAATACTATTTGGAGGCATTTAATGTTCAAGCAAAAACGGCTGATTTTTGACAAAAGAGATAACACCCCCCCCATTACGTCATGCTTCAGAAATGTGGAAAATGGTCCGTTTTCAAATGTTTTATTTTTGAACGTCAGTTCACATTTGTAGGTGGATCATCAGTGTTAGAGCTAAAATTAGCATGTTTAAAGTGATTTTCATGCTTCCAGGGGCTCGGGAAGTGAATTAAATACTATTTGGAGGCATTTAATGTTCAAGCAAAAACGGCTGATTTTAGACAAAAGAGATAACACCCCCCCCATTACGTCATGCTTCAGAAATGTGGAAAATGGTCCGTTTTCAAATGTTTTATTTTTGAACGTCAGTTCACATTTGTAGGTTGATCATCAGTGTTAGAGCTAAAATTAGCATGTTTAAAGTGATTTTCATGCTTCCAGGGGCCCTAAACACAAGATTTATGGAATGGTTAAAAGTGCATGAAAATGGCCAATTTACTCACTCTGAGTTCTCGAAAAGGGTTTCTTCACCCTGGGAAGTTAATTAAATACCATTTGGAGGCATTTAATGTTGAAGCAAAAACGGCTGATTTTCGACAAAAGAGATAACACCCCCCCATTACGTCATGCTTCAGAAATGTGGAAAATGGTCCGTTTTCAAATGTTTTATTTTTGAACGTCAGTTCACATTTGTAGGTGGATCATCAGTGTTAGAGCTAAAATTAGCATGTTTAAAGTGATTTTCATGCTTCCAGGGGCCCTAAACACAAGATTTATGGAATGGTTAAAAGTGCATGAAAATGGCCAATTTACTCACTCTGAGTTCTCAAAAAGGGTTTCTTCACCCCGGGAAGTTAATTAAATACCATTTGGAGGCATTTAATGTTCAAGCAAAAACGGCTGATTTTCGACAAAAGAGATAACACCCCCCCATTACGTCATGCTTCAGAAATGTGGAAAATGGTCCGTTTTCAAATGTTTTATTTTTGAACATCAGTTCACATTTGTAGGTGGATCATCAGTGTTAGAGCTAAAATTAGCATGTTTAAAGTGATTTTCATGCTTCCAGGGGCTCGGGAAGTGAATTAAATACTATTTGGAGGCATTTAATGTTCAAGCAAAAACGGCTGATTTTTGACAAAAGAGATAACACCCCCCCATTACGTCATGCTTCAGAAATGTGGAAAATGGTCCGTTTTCAAATGTTTTATTTTTGAACGTCAGTTCACATTTGTAGGATGATCATCAGTGTTAGAGCTAAAATTAGCATGTTTAAAGTGATTTTCATGCTTCCAGGGGCCCTAAACACAAGATTTATGGAATGGTTAAAAGTGCATGAAAATGGCCAATTTACTCACTCTGAGTTCTCAAAAAGGGTTTCTTCACCCCGGGAAGTTAATTAAATACCATTTGGAGGCATTGAATGTTCAAGCAAAAACGGCTGATTTTCGACAAAAGAGATAACACCCCCCCATTACGTCATGCTTCAGAAATGTGGAGACTGGTCCGTTTTCAAATGTTTTATTTTTGAACGTCAGTTCACATTTGTAGGTTGATCATCAGTGTTAGAGCTAAAAATTAGCATGTTTAAAGTGATTTTCATGCTTCCAGGGGCTCGGTAAGTGAATTAAATACTATTTGGAGGCATTTAATGTTCAAGCAAAAATGGCTGATTTTTGACAAAAGAGATAACACCCCCCCATTACGTCATGCTTCAGAAATGTGGAAAATGGTCCGTTTTCAAATGTTTTATTTTTGAACGTCAGTTCACATTTGTAGGTTGATCATCAGTGTTAGAGCAAAAATTAGCATGTTTAAAGTGAGTTTCATGCTTCCAGGGGCCCTAAACACAAGATTTATGGAATGGTTAAAAGTGCATGAAAATGGCCAATTTACTCACTCTGAGTTCTCAAAAAGGGTTTCTTCACACCGGGAAGTTAATTAAATACCATTTGGAGGCATTTAATGTTCAAGCAAAAACGGCTGATTTTCGACAAAAGAGATAACACCCCCCCATTACGTCATGCTTCAGAAATGTGGAAAATGGTCCGTTTTCAAATGTTTTATTTTTGAACGTCAGTTCACATTTGTAGGTGGATCATCAGTGTTAGAGCTAAAATTAGCATGTTTAAAGTGATTTTCATGCTTCCAGGGGCTCGGGAAGTGAATTAAATACTATTTGGAGGCATTTAATGTTCAAGCAAAAACGGCTGATTTTTGACAAAAGAGATAACACCCCCCCATTACGTCATGCTTCAGAAATGTGGAAAATGGTCAGTTTCAAATGTTTTATTTTTGAACGTCAGTTCACATTTGTAGGTTGATCATCAGTGTTAGAGCTAAAATTAGCATGTTTAAAGTGATTTTCATGCTTCAAGGGGCCCTAAACACAAGATTTATGGAATGGTTAAAAGTGCATGAAAATGGCCAATTTACTCACTCTGAGTTCTCAAAAAGGGTTTCTTCACCCCGAGAAGTTAATTAAATACCATTTGGAGGCATTTAATGTTCAAGCAAAAACGGCTGATTTTCGACAAAAGAGATAACACCCCCCCATTACGTCATGCTTCAGAAATGTGGAAAATGATCCGTTTTCAAATGTTTTATTTTTGAACGTCAGTTCACATTTGCAGGTGGATCATCAGTGTTAGAGCTAAAATTAGCATGTTTAAAGTGATTTTCATGCTTCCAGGTGCTCGGGAAGTGAATTAAATACTATTTGGAGGCATTTAATGTTCAAGCAAAAACGGCTGATTTTTGACAAAAGAGATAACACCCCCCCATTACGTCATGCTTCAGAAATGTGGAAAATGGTCTGTTTTCAAATGTTTTATTTTTGAACGTCAGTTCACATTTGTAGGTTGATCATCAGTGTTAGAGCTAAAATTAGCATGTTTAAAGTGATTTTCATGCTTCCAGGGGCCCTAAACACAAGATTTATGGAATGGTAAAAAGTGCATGAAAATGGCCAATTTACTCACTCTGAGTTCTCAAAAAGGATTTCTTCACCCCGGGAAGTTAATTAAATACTATTTGGAGGCATTGAATGTTCAAGCAAAAGTGGCTGATTTTCGACAAAAGAGATAACACCCCCCATTACGTCATGCTTCAGAAATGTGGAGACTGGTCCGTTTTCAAATGTTTTATTTTTGAACGTCAGTTCACATTTGTAGGTTGATCATCAGTGTTAGAGCTAAAAATTAGCATGTTTAAAGTGATTTTTATGCTTCCAGGGGCTCGGGAAGTGAATTAAATACTATTTGGAGGCATTTAATGTTCAAGCAAAAACGGCTGATTTTTGACAAAAGAGATAACACCCCCCCATTACGTCATGCTTCAGAAATGTGGAAAATGGTCCGTTTTCAAATGTTTTATTTTTGAACGTCAGTTCACATTTGTAGGTTGATCATCAGTGTTAGAGCTAAAATTAGCATGTTTAAAGTGATTTTCATGCTTCCAGGGGCCCTAAACACAAGATTTATGGAATGGTTAAAAGTGCATGAAAATGGCCAATTTACTCACTCTGAGTTCTCAAAAAGGGTTTCTTCACCCCGGGAAGTTAATTAAATACCATTTGGAGGCATTGAATGTTCAAGCAAAAACGGCTGATTTTCGACAAAAGAGATAACACCCCCCCATTACGTCATGCTTCAGAAATGTGGAGACTGGTCCGTTTTCAAATGTTTTATTTTTGAACGTCAGTTCACATTTGTAGGTTGATCATCAGTGTTAGAGCTAAAAATTAGCATGTTTAAAGTGATTTTCATGCTTCCAGGGGCTCGGGAAGTGAATTAAATACTATTTGGAGGCATTTAATGTTCAAGCAAAAATGGCTGATTTTTGACAAAAGAGATAACACCCCCCCATTACGTCATGCTTCAGAAATGTGGAAAATGGTCCGTTTTCAAATGTTTTATTTTTGAACGTCAGTTCACATTTGTAGGTGGATCATCAGTGTTAGAGCTAAAATTAGCATGTTTAAAGTGATTTTCATGCTTCCAGGGGCTCGGGAAGTGAATTAAATACTATTTGGAGGCATTTAATGTTCAAGCAAAAACGGCTGATTTTTGACAAAAGAGATAACACCCCCCCATTACGTCATGCTTCAGAAATGTGGAAAATGGTCCGTTTTCAAATGTTTTATTTTTGAACGTCAGTTCACATTTGTAGGTTGATCATCAGTGTTAGAGCTAAAATTAGTATGTTTAAAGTGATTTTCATGCTTCCAGGGGCCCTAAACACAAGATTTATGGAATGGTTAAAAGTGCATGAAAATGGCCAATTTACTCACTCTGAGTTCTCGAAAAGGGTTTCTTCACCCTGGGAAGTTAATTAAATACCATTTGGAGGCATTTAATGTTGAAGCAAAAACGGCTGATTTTCGACAAAAGAGATAACACCCCCCCATTACGTCATGCTTCAGAAATGTGGAAAATGGTCCGTTTTCAAATGTTTTATTTTTGAACGTCAGTTCACATTTGTAGGTGGATCATCAGTGTTAGAGCTAAAATTAGCATGTTTAAAGTGATTTTCATGCTTCCAGGGGCTCGGGAAGTGAATTAAATACTATTTGGAGGCATTTAATGTTCAAGCAAAAACGGCAGATTTTTGACAAAAGAGATAACACCCCCCCATTACGTCATGTTTCAGAAATGTGGAAAATGGTCCATTTTCAAATGTTTTATTTTTGAACGTCAGTTCACATTTGTAGGTCGATCATCAGTGTTAGAGCTAAAATTAGCATGTTTAAAGTGATTTTCATGCTTCCAGGGGCCCTAAACACAAGATTTATGGAATGGTTAAAAGTGCATGAAAATGGCCAATTTACTCACTCTGAGTTCTCAAAAAGGGTTTCTTCACCCCGGGAAGTTAATTAAATACCATTTGGAGGCATTTAATGTTCAAGCAAAAACGGCAGATTTTTGACAAAAGAGATAACACCCCCCCATTACGTCATGCTTCAGAAATGTGGAAAATGGTCAGTTTCAAATGTTTTAGTTTTGAACGTCAGTTCACATTTGTAGGTTGATCATCAGTGTTAGAGCTAAAATTAGCATGTTTAAAGTGATTTTCATGCTTCAAGGGGCCCTAAACACAAGATTTATGGAATGGTTAAAAGTGCATGAAAATGGCCAATTTACTCACTCTGAGTTCTCAAAAAGGGTTTCTTCACCCCGAGAAGTTAATTAAATACCATTTGGAGGCATTTAATGTTCAAGCAAAAACGGCTGATTTTCGACAAAAGAGATAACACCCCCCCATTACGTCATGCTTCAGAAATGTGGAAAATGATCCGTTTTCAAATGTTTTATTTTTGAACGTCAGTTCACATTTGCAGGTGGATCATCGGTGTTAGAGCTAAAATTAGCATGTTTAAAGTGATTTTCATGCTTCCAGGGGCTCGGGAAGTGAATTAAATACTATTTGGAGGCATTTAATGTTCAAGCAAAAACGGCAGATTTTTGACAAAAGAGATAAAACCCCCCCATTACGTCATGCTTCAGAAATGTGGAAAATGGTCTGTTTTCAAATGTTTTATTTTTGAACGTCAGTTCACATTTGTAGGTTGATCATCAGTGTTAGAGCTAAATTTAGCATGTTTAAAGTGATTTTCATGCTTCCAGGGGCCCTAAACACAAGATTTATGGAATGGTAAAAAGTGCATGAAAATGGCCAATTTACTCACTCTGAGTTCTCAAAAAGGGTTTCTTCACCCCGGGAAGTTAATTAAATACCATTTGGAGGCATTGAATGTTCAAGCAAAAGTGGCTGATTTTCGACAAAAGAGATAACACCCCCCCATTACGTCATGCTTCAGAAATGTGGAGACTGGTCCGTTTTCAAATGTTTTATTTTTGAACGTCAGTTCACATTTGTAGGTTGATCATCAGTGTTAGAGCTAAAAATTAGCATGTTTAAAGTGATTTTCATGCTTCCAGGGGCTCGGGAAGTGAATTAAATACTATTTGGAGGCATTTAATGTTCAAGCAAAAACGGCTGATTTTTGACAAAAGAGATAACACCCCCCCATTACGTCATGCTTCAGAAATGTGGAAAATGGTCCGTTTTCAAATGTTTTATTTTTGAACGTCAGTTCACATTTGTAGGATGATCATCAGTGTTAGAGCTAAAATTAGCATGTTTAAAGTGATTTTCATGCTTCCAGGGGCCCTAAACACAAGATTTATGGAATGGTTAAAAGTGCATGAAAATGGCCAATTTACTCACTCTGAGTTCTCAAAAAGGGTTTCTTCACCCCGGGAAGTTAATTAAATACCATTTGGAGGCATTGAATGTTCAAGCAAAAACGGCTGATTTTCGACAAAAGAGATAACACCCCCCATTACGTCATGCTTCAGAAATGTGGAAAATGGTCCGTTTTCAAATGTTATATTTTTGATCGTCAGTTCACATTTGTAGGTGGATCATCAGTGTTAGAGCTAAAATTAGCATGTTTAAAGTGATTTTCATGCTTCCAGGTGCTCGGGAAGTGAATTAAATACTATTTGGAGGCATTTAATGTTCAAGCAAAAACGGCTGATTTTTGACAAAAGAGATAAAACCCCCCCATTACGTCATGCTTCAGAAATGTGGAAAATGGTCCGTTTTCAAATGTTTTATTTTTGAACGTCAGTTCACATTTGTAGGTTGATCATCAGTGTTAGAGCTGAAATTAGCATGTTTAAAGTGATTTTCATGCTTCCAGGGGCCCTAAACACAAGATTTATGGAATGGTTAAAAGTGCATGAAAATGGCCAATTTACTCACTCTGAGTTCTCGAAAAGGGTTTCTTCACCCTGGGAAGTTAATTAAATACCATTTGGAGGCATTTAATGTTGAAGCAAAAACGGCTGATTTTCGACAAAAGAGATAACACCCCCCCATTACGTCATGCTTCAGAAATGTGGAAAATGGTCCGTTTTCAAATGTTTTATTTTTGAACGTCAGTTCACATTTGTAGGTGGATCATCAGTGTTAGAGCTAAAATTAGCATGTTTAAAGTGATTTTCATGCTTCCAGGGGCTCGGGAAGTGAATTAAATACTATTTGGAGGCATTTAATGTTCAAGCAAAAACAGCAGATTTTTGACAAAAGAGATAACACCCCCCCATTACGTCATGTTTCAGAAATGTGGAAAATGGTCCATTTTCAAATGTTTTATTTTTGAACGTCAGTTCACATTTGTAGGTCGATCATCAGTGTTAGAGCTAAAATTAGCATGTTTAAAGTGATTTTCATGCTTCCAGGGGCCCTAAACACAAGATTTATGGAATGGTTAAAAGTGCATGAAAATGGCCAATTTACTCACTCTGAGTTCTCAAAAAGGGTTTCTTCACCCCGGGAAGTTAATTAAATACCATTTGGAGGCATTTAATGTTCAAGCAAAAACGGCTGATTTTCGACAAAAGAGATAACACCCCCCCATTACGTCATGCTTCAGAAATGTGGAAAATGGTCCGTTTTCAAATGTTTTATTTTTGAACATCAGTTCACATTTGTAGGTGGATCATCAGTGTTAGAGCTAAAATTAGCCTGTTTAAAGTGATTTTCATGCTTCCAGGGGCTCGGGAAGTGAATTAAATACTATTTGGAGGCATTTAATGTTCAAGCAAAAACGGCTGATTTTTGACAAAAGAGATAACACCCCCCCATTACGTCATGCTTCAGAAATGTGGAAAATGGTCCGTTTTCAAATGTTTTATTTTTGAACGTCAGTTCACATTTGTAGGATGATCATCAGTGTTAGAGCTAAAATTAGCATGTTTAAAGTGATTTTCATGCTTCCAGGGGCCCTAAACACAAGATTTATGGAATGGTTAAAAGTGCATGAAAATGGCCAATTTACTCACTCTGAGTTCTCAAAAAGGGTTTCTTCACCCCGGGAAGTTAATTAAATACCATTTGGAGGCATTGAATGTTCAAGCAAAAACGGCTGATTTTCGACAAAAGAGATAACACCCCCCCATTACGTCATGCTTCAGAAATGTGGAGACTGGTCCGTTTTCAAATGTTTTATTTTTGAACGTCAGTTCACATTTGTAGGTTGATCATCAGTGTTAGAGCTAAAAATTAGCATGTTTAAAGTGATTTTCATGCTTCCAGGGGCTCGGGAAGTGAATTAAATACTATTTGGAGGCATTTAATGTTCAAGCAAAAATGGCTGATTTTTGACAAAAGAGATAACACCCCCCCATTACGTCATGCTTCAGAAATGTGGAAAATGGTCCGTTTTCAAATGTTTTATTTTTGAACGTCAGTTCACATTTGTAGGTTGATCATCAGTGTTAGAGCAAAAATTAGCATGTTTAAAGTGAGTTTCATGCTTCCAGGGGCCCTAAACACAAGATTTATGGAATGGTTAAAAGTGCATGAAAATGGCCAATTTACTCACTCTGAGTTCTCAAAAAGGGTTTCTTCACCCCGGGAAGTTAATTAAATACCATTTGGAGGCATTGAATGTTCAAGCAAAAACGGCTGATTTTCGACAAAAGAGATAACACCCCCCCATTACGTCATGCTTCAGAAATGTGGAGACTGGTCCGTTTTCAAATGTTTTATTTTTGAACGTCAGTTCACATTTGTAGGTTGATCATCAGTGTTAGAGCTAAAAATTAGCATGTTTAAAGTGATTTTCATGCTTCCAGGGGCTCGGGAAGTGAATTAAATACTATTTGGAGGCATTTAATGTTCAAGCAAAAATGGCTGATTTTTGACAAAAGAGATAACACCCCCCCATTACGTCATGCTTCAGAAATGTGGAAAATGGTCCGTTTTCAAATGTTTGATTTTTGAACGTCAGTTCACATTTGTAGGTTGATCATAAGTGTTAGAGCAAAAATTAGCATGTTTAAAGTGAGTTTCATGCTTCCAGGGGCCCTAAACACAAGATTTATGGAATGGTTAAAAGTGCATGAAAATGGCCAATTTACTCACTCTGAGTTCTCAAAAAGGGTTTCTTCACACCGGGAAGTTAATTAAATACCATTTGGAGGCATTTAATGTTCAAGCAAAAACGGCTGATTTTCGACAAAAGAGATAACACCCCCCCATTACGTCATGCTTCAGAAATGTGGAAAATGGTCCGTTTTCAAATGTTTTATTTTTGAACGTCAGTTCACATTTGTAGGTGGATCATCAGTGTTAGAGCTAAAATTAGCATGTTTAAAGTGATTTTCATGCTTCCAGGGGCTCGGGAAGTGAATTAAATACTATTTGGAGGCATTTAATGTTCAAGCAAAAACAGCTGATTTTTGACAAAAGAGATAACACACCCCCCATTACGTCATGCTTCAGAAATGTGGAAAATGGTCCATTTTCAAATGTTTTATTTTTGAACGTCAGTTCACATTTGTAGGTTGATCATCTGTGTTAGAGCTAAAATTAGCTTGTTTAAAGTGATTTTCATGCTTCCAGGGGCCCTAAACACAAGATTTATGGAATGGTTAAAAGTGCATGCAAATGGCCAATTTACTCACTCTGAGTTCTCAAAAAGGGTTTCTTCACCCCGGGAAGTTAATTAAATACCATTTGGAGGCATTTAATGTTCAAGCAAAAACGGCTGATTTTCGACAAAAGAGATAACACCCCCCCCATTACGTCATGCTTCAGAAATGTGGAAAATGGTACGTTTTCAAATGTTTTATTTTTGAACGTCAGTTCACATTTGTAGGTGGATCATCACTGTTAGAGCTAAAATTAGCATGTTTAAAGTGATTTTCATGCTTCCAGGGGCTCGGGAAGTGAATTAAATACTATTTGGAGGCATTTAATGTTCAAGCAAAAACGGCTGATTTTTGACAAAAGAGATAACACCCCCCCATTACGTCATGCTTCAGAAATGTGGAAAATGGTCCGTTTTCAAATGTTTTATTTTTGAACGTCAGTTCACATTTGTAGGTTGATCATTAGTGTTAGAGCTAAAATTAGCATGTTTAAAGTGATTTTCATGCTTCCAGGGGCTCGGGAAGTGAATTAAATACTATTTGGAGGCATTTAATGTTCAAGCAAAAACGGCTGATTTTTGACAAAAGAGATAACACCCCCACATTACGTCATGCTTCAGAAATGTGGAAAATGGTCCGTTTTCAAATGTTTTATTTTTGAACGTCAGTTCACATTTGTAGGATGATCATCAGTGTTAGAGCTAAAATTAGCATGTTTAAAGTGATTTTCATGCTTCCAGGGGCCCTAAACACAAGATTTATGGAATGGTTAAAAGTGCATGAAAATGGCCAATTTACTCACTCTGAGTTCTCAAAAAGTGTTTCTTCACCCCGGGAAGTTAATTAAATACCATTTGGAGGCATTTAATGTTCAAGCAAAAACGGCTGATTTCCGACAAAAGAGATAACACCCCCCCCATTACGTCATGCTTCAGAAATGTGGAAAATGGTCCGTTTTCAAATGTTTTATTTTTGAACGTCAGTTCACATTTGTAGGTGGATCATCAGTGTTAGAGCTAAAATTAGCATGTTTAAAGTGATTTTCATGCTTCCAGGGGCTCGGGAAGTGAATTAAATACTATTTGGAGGCATTTAATGTTCAAGCAAAAACGGCTGATTTTTGACAAAAGAGATAACACCCCCACATTACGTCATGCTTCAGAAATGTGGAAAATGGTCAGTTTCAAATGTTTTATTTTTGAACGTCAGTTCACATTTGTAGGTTGATCATCAGTGTTAGAGCTAAAATTAGCATGTTTAAAGTGATTTTCATGCTTCAAGGGGCCCTAAACACAAGATTTATGGAATGGTTAAAAGTGCATGAAAATGGCCAATTTACTCACTCTGAGTTCTCAAAAAGGGTTTCTTCACCCCGAGAAGTTAATTAAATACCATTTGGAGGCATTTAATGTTCAAGCAAAAACGGCTGATTTTCGACAAAAGAGATAACACCCCCCCCATTACGTCATGCTTCAGAAATGTGGAAAATGATCTGTTTTCAAATGTTTTATTTTTGAACGTCAGTTCACATTTGTAGGTTGATCATCAGTGTTAGAGCTAAAATTAGTATGTTTAAAGTGATTTTCATGCTTCCAGGGGCCCTAAACACAAGATTTATGGAATGGTTAAAAGTGCATGAAAATGGCCAATTTACTCACTCTGAGTTCTCAAAAACGGTTTCTTCACCCCGGGAAGTTAATTAAATACCATTTGGAGGCATTTAATGTTCAAGCAAAAGTGGCTGATTTTCGACAAAAGAGATAACACCCCCCCCATTACGTCATGCTTCAGAAATGTGGAGACTGGTCCGTTTTCAAATGTTTTATTTTTGAACGTCAGTTCACATTTGTAGGTTGATCATCAGTGTTAGAGCTAAAAATTAGCATGTTTAAAGTGATTTTCATGCTTCCAGGGGCTCGGGAAGTGAATTAAATACTATTTGGAGGCATTTAATGTTCAAGCAAAAACGGCTGATTTTTGACAAAAGACATAACACCCCCCCATTACGTCATGCTTCAGAAATGTGGAAAATGGTCCGTTTTCAAATGTTTTATTTTTGAACGTCAGTTCACATTTGTAGGTTGATCATCAGTGTTAGAGCTAAAATTAGCATGTTTAAAGTGATTTTCATGCTTCCAGGGGCCCTAAACACAAGATTTATGGAATGGTTAAAAGTGCATGAAAATGGCCAATTTACTCACTCTGAGTTCTCAAAAAGGGTTTCTTCACCCCAGGAAGTTAATTAAATACCATTTGGAGGCATTTAATGTTCAAGCAAAAACGGCTGATTTTCGACAAAAGAGATAACACCCCCCCATTAGGTCATGCTTCAGAAATGTGGAAAATGGTCCGTTTTCAAATGTTTTATTTTTGAACGTCAGTTCACATTTGTAGGTGGATCATCAGTGTTAGAGCTAAAATTAGCATGTTTAAAGTGATTTTCATGCTTCCAGGGGCTCGGGAAGTGAATTAAATACTATTTGGAGGCATTTAATGTTCAAGCAAAAACGGCTGATTTTTGACAAAAGAGATAACACCCCCCCATTACGTCATGCTTCAGAAATGTGGAAAATGGTCAGTTTCAAATGTTTTATTTTTGAACGTCAGTTCACATTTGTAGGTTGATCATCAGTGTTAGAGCTAAAATTAGCATGTTTAAAGTGATTTTCATGCTTCAAGGGGCCCTAAACACAAGATTTATGGAATGGTTAAAAGTGCATGAAAATGGCCAATTTACTCACTCTGAGTTCTCAAAAAGGGTTTCTTCACCCCGAGAAGTTAATTAAATACCATTTGGAGGCATTTAATGTTCAAGCAAAAATGGCTGATTTTCGACTAAAGAGATAACACCCCCCCATTACGTCATGCTTCAGAAATGTGGAAAATGATCCGTTTTCAAATGTTTTATTTTTGAATGTCAGTTCACATTTGCAGGTGGATCATCAGTGTTAGAGCTAAAATTAGCATGTTTAAAGTGATTTTCATGCTTCCAGGGGCTCGGGAAGTGAATTAAATACTATTTGTAGGCATTTAATGTTCAAGCAAAAACGGCTGATTTTTGACAAAAGAGATAAAACCCCCCCATTACGTCATGCTTCAGAAATGTGGAAAATGGTCTGTTTTCAAATGTTTTATTTTTGAACGTCAGTTCACATTTGTAGGTTGATCATCAGTGTTAGAGCTAAAATTAGCATGTTTAAAGTGATTTTCATGCTTCCAGGGGCCCTAAACACAAGATTTATGGAATGGTTAAAAGTGCATGAAAATGGCCAATTTACTCACTCTGAGTTCTCAAAAAGGGTTTCTTCACCCCGGGAAGTTAATTAAATACCATTTGGAGGCATTGAATGTTCAAGCAAAAGTGGCTGATTTTCGACAAAAGAGATAACACCCCCCCAATACGTCATGCTTCAGAAATGTGGAGACTGGTCCGTTTTCAAATGTTTTATTTTTGAACGTCAGTTCACATTTGTAGGTTGATCATCAGTGTTAGAGCTAAAAATTAGCATGTTTAAAGTGATTTTCATGCTTCCAGGGGCTCGGGAAGTGAATTAAATACTATTTGGAGGCATTTAATGTTCAAGCAAAAACGGCTGATTTTTGACAAAAGAGATAACACCCCCCATTACGTCATGCTTCAGAAATGTGGAAAATGGTCCGTTTTCAAATGTTTTATTTTTGAACGTCAGTTCACATTTGTAGGTGGATCATCAGTGTTAGAGCTAAAATTAGCATGTTTAAAGTGATTTTCATGCTTCCAGGGGCCCTAAACACAAGATTTATGGAATGGTTAAAAGTGCATGAAAATGGCCAATTTACTCACTCTGAGTTCTCAAAAAGGGTTTCTTCACCCCGGGAAGTTAATTAAATACCATTTGGAGGCATTTAATGTTCAAGCAAAAACGGCTGATTTTCGACAAAAGAGATAACACCCCCCCCATTACGTCATGCTTCAGAAATGTGGAAAATGATCCGTTTTCAAATGTTTTATTTTTGAACGTCAGTTCACATTTGTAGGTGGATCATCAGTGTTAGAGCTAAAATTAGCATGTTTAAAGTGATTTTCATGCTTCCAGGGGCTCGGGAAGTGAATTAAATACTATTTGGAGGCATTTAATGTTCAAGCAAAAACAGCAGATTTTTGACAAAAGAGATAACACCCACCCATTACGTCATGCTTCAGAAATGTGGAAAATGGTCCGTTTTCAAATGTTTTATTTTTGAACGTCAGTTCACATTTGTAGGTTGATCATCAGTGTTAGAGCTAAAATTAGCATGTTTAAAGTGATTTTCATGCTTCCACGGGCCCTAAACACAAGATTTATGGAATGGTTAAAAGTGCATGAAAATGGCCAATTTACTCACTCTGAGTTCTCAAAAAGGGTTTCTTCACCCCGGGAAGTTAATTAAATACCATTTGGAGGCATTGAATGTTCAAGCAAAAACGGCTGATTTTTGACAAAAGAGATAACACCCCCCCATTACGTCATGCTTCAGAAATCTGGAGAATGGTCCGTTTTCAAATGTTTTATTTTTAAAGACGTCAGTTCACATTTGTAGGTGGATCATCAGTGTTAGAGCTAACATTAGCATGTTTAAAGTGATTTTCATGCTTCCAAGGGCTCGGGAAGTGAATTAAATACTATTTGGAGGCATTTAATGTTCAAGCAAAAACGGCTGATTTTTGACAAAAGAGATAACACCCCCCCCATTACGTCATGCTTCAGAAATGTGGAAAATGGTCCGTTTTCAAATGTTTTATTTTTGAACGTCAGTTCACATTTGTAGGTGGATCATCAGTGTTAGAGCTAAAATTAGCATGTTTAAAGTGATTTTCATGCTTCCAGGGGCTCGGGAAGTGAATTAAATACTATTTGGAGGCATTTAATGTTCAAGCAAAAACGGCTGATTTTTGACAAAAGAGATAACACCCCCCCCCCCATTACGTCATGCTTCAGAAATGTGGAAAATGGTCCGTTTTCAAATGTTTTATTTTTGAACGTCAGTTCACATTTGTAGGTTGATCATCAGTGTTAGAGCTAAAATTAGCATGTTTAAAGTGATTTTCATGCTTCCAGGGGCCCTAAACACAAGATTTATGGAATGGTTAAAAGTGCATGAAAATGGCCAATTTACTCACTCTGAGTTCTCGAAAAGGGTTTCTTCACCCTGGGAAGTTAATTAAATACCATTTGGAGGCATTTAATGTTGAAGCAAAAACGGCTGATTTTCGACAAAAGAGATAACACCCCCCCATTACGTCATGCTTCAGAAATGTGGAAAATGGTCCGTTTTCAAATGTTTTATTTTTGAACGTCAGTTCACATTTGTAGGTGGATCATCAGTGTTAGAGCTAAAATTAGCATGTTTAAAGTGATTTTCATGCTTCCAGGGGCTCGGGAAGTGAATTAAATACTATTTGGAGGCATTTAATGTTCAAGCAAAAACGGCAGATTTTTGACAAAAGAGATAACACCCCCCCATTACGTCATGTTTCAGAAATGTGGAAAATGGTCCATTTTCAAATGTTTTATTTTTGAACGTCAGTTCACATTTGTAGGTCGATCATCAGTGTTAGACCTAAAATTAGCATGTTTAAAGTGATTTTCATGCTTCCAGGGGCCCTAAACACAAGATTTATGGAATGGTTAAAAGTGCATGAAAATGGCCAATTTACTCACTCTGAGTTCTCAAAAAGGGTTTCTTCACCCCGGGAAGTTAATTAAATACCATTTGGAGGCATTTAATGTTCAAGCAAAAACGGCTGATTTTCGACAAAAGAGATAACACCCCCCCATTACGTCATGCTTCAGAAATGTGGAAAATGGTCCGTTTTCAAATGTTTTATTTTTGAACATCAGTTCACATTTGTAGGTGGATCATCAGTGTTAGAGCTAAAATTAGCATGTTTAAAGTGATTTTCATGCTTCCAGGGGCTCGGGAAGTGAATTAAATACTATTTGGAGGCATTTAATGTTCAAGCAAAAACGGCTGATTTTTGACAAAAGAGATAACACCACCCCATTACGTCATGCTTCAGAAATGTGGAAAATGGTCCGTTTTCAAATGTTTTATTTTTGAACGTCAGTTCACATTTGTAGGATGATCATCAGTGTTAGAGCTAAAATTAGCATGTTTAAAGTGATTTTCATGCTTCCAGGGGCCCTAAACACAAGATTTATGGAATGGTTAAAAGTGCATGAAAATGGCCAATTTACTCACTCTGAGTTCTCAAAAAGGGTTTCTTCACCCCGGGAAGTTAATTAAATACCATTTGGAGGCATTGAATGTTCAAGCAAAAACGGCTGATTTTCGACAAAAGAGATAACACCCCCCCATTACTTCATGCTTCAGAAATGTGGAGACTGGTCCGTTTTAAAATGTTTTATTTTTGAACGTCAGTTCACATTTGTAGGTTGATCATCAGTGTTAGAGCTAAAAATTAGCATGTTTAAAGTGATTTTCATGCTTCCAGGGGCTCGGGAAGTGAATTAAATACTATTTGGAGGCATTTAATGTTCAAGCAAAAATGGCTGATTTTTGACAAAAGAGATAACACCCCCCCATTACGTCATGCTTCAGAAATGTGGAAAATGGTCCGTTTTCAAATGTATTATTTTTGAACGTCAGTTCACATTTGTAGGTTGATCATCAGTGTTAGAGCAAAAATTAGCATGTTTAAAGTGAGTTTCATGCTTCCAGGGGCCCTAAACACAAGATTTATGGAATGGTTAAAAGTGCATGAAAATGGCCAATTTACTCACTCTGAGTTCTCAAAAAGGGTTTCTTCACACCGGGAAGTTAATTAAATACCATTTGGAGGCATTTAATGTTCAAGCAAAAACGGCTGATTTTCGACAAAAGAGATAACACCCCCCCATTACGTCATGCTTCAGAAATGTGGAAAATGGTCCGTTTTCAAATGTTTTATTTTTGAACGTCAGTTCACATTTGTAGGTGGATCATCAGTGTTAGAGCTAAAATTAGCATGTTTAAAGTGATTTTCATGCTTCCAGGGGCTCGGGAAGTGAATTAAATACTATTTGGAGGCATTTAATGTTCAAGCAAAAACGGCTGATTTTTGACAAAAGAGATAACACCCCCCCATTACGTCATGCTTCAGAAATGTGGAAAATGGTCAGTTTCAAATGTTTTATTTTTGAACGTCAGTTCACATTTGTAGGTTGATCATCAGTGTTAGAGCTAAAATTAGCATGTTTAAAGTGATTTTCATGCTTCAAGGGGCCCTAAACACAAGATTTATGGAATGGTTAAAAGTGCATGAAAATGGCCAATTTACTCACTCTGAGTTCTCAAAAAGGGTTTCTTCACCCCGAGAAGTTAATTAAATACCATTTGGAGGCATTTAATGTTCAAGCAAAAACGGCTGATTTTCGACAAAAGAGATAACACCCCCCCATTACGTCATGCTTCAGAAATGTGGAAAATGATCCGTTTTCAAATGTTTTATTTTTGAACGTCAGTTCACATTTGCAGGTGGATCATCAGTGTTAGAGCTAAAATTAGCATGTTTAAAGTGATTTTCATGCTTCCAGGGGCTCGGGAAGTGAATTAAATACTATTTGTAGGCATTTAATGTTCAAGCAAAAACGGCTGATTTTTGACAAAAGAGATAAAACCCCCCCATTACGTCATGCTTCAGAAATGTGGAAAATGGTCTGTTTTCAAATGTTTTATTTTTGAACGTCAGTTCACATTTGTAGGTTGATCATCAGTGTTAGAGCTAAAATTAGCATGTTTAAAGTGATTTTCATGCTTCCAGGGGCCCTAAACACAAGATTTATGGAATGGTTAAAAGTGCATGAAAATGGCCAAGTTACTCACTCTGAGTTCTCAAAAAGGGTTTCTTCACCCCGGGAAGTTAATTAAATACCATTTGGAGGCATTGAATGTTCAAGCAAAAGTGGCTGATTTTCGACAAAAGAGATAACACCCCCCCAATACGTCATGCTTCAGAAATGTGGAGACTGGTCCGTTTTCAAATGTTTTATTTTTGAACGTCAGTTCACATTTGTAGGTTGATCATCAGTGTTAGAGCTAAAAATTAGCATGTTTAAAGTGATTTTCATGCTTCCAGGGGCTCGGGAAGTGAATTAAATACTATTTGGAGGCATTTAATGTTCAAGCAAAAACGGCTGATTTTTGACAAAAGAGATAACACCCCCCATTACGTCATGCTTCAGAAATGTGGAAAATGGTCCGTTTTCAAATGTTTTATTTTTGAACGTCAGTTCACATTTGTAGGTGGATCATCAGTGTTAGAGCTAAAATTAGCATGTTTAAAGTGATTTTCATGCTTCCAGGGGCCCTAAACACAAGATTTATGGAATGGTTAAAAGTGCATGAAAATGGCCAATTTACTCACTCTGAGTTCTCAAAAAGGGTTTCTTCACCCCGGGAAGTTAATTAAATACCATTTGGAGGCATTTAATGTTCAAGCAAAAACGGCTGATTTTCGACAAAAGAGATAACACCCCCCCATTACGTCATGCTTCAGAAATGTGGAAAATGATCCGTTTTCAAATGTTTTATTTTTGAACGTCAGTTCACATTTGTAGGTGGATCATCAGTGTTAGAGCTAAAATTAGCATGTTTAAAGTGATTTTCATGCTTCCAGGGGCTCGGGAAGTGAATTAAATACTATTTGGAGGCATTTAATGTTCAAGCAAAAACAGCAGATTTTTGACAAAAGAGATAACACCCACCCATTACGTCATGCTTCAGAAATGTGGAAAATGGTCCGTTTTAAAATGTTTTATTTTTGAACGTCAGTTCACATTTGTAGGTTGATCATCAGTGTTAGAGCTAAAATTAGCATGTTTAAAGTGATTTTCATGCTTCCACGGGCCCTAAACACAAGATTTATGGAATGGTTAAAAGTGCATGAAAATGGCCAATTTACTCACTCTGAGTTCTCAAAAAGGGTTTCTTCACCCCGGGAAGTTAATTAAATACCATTTGGAGGCATTGAATGTTCAAGCAAAAACGGCTGATTTTTGACAAAAGAGATAACACCCCCCCATTACGTCATGCTTCAGAAATCTGGAGAATGGTCCGTTTTCAAATGTTTTATTTTTAAAGACGTCAGTTCACATTTGTAGGTGGATCATCAGTGTTAGAGCTAACATTAGCATGTTTAAAGTGATTTTCATGCTTCCAAGGGCTCGGGAAGTGAATTAAATACTATTTGGAGGCATTTAATGTTCAAGCAAAAACGGCTGATTTTTGACAAAAGAGATAACACCCCCCCCATTACGTCATGCTGCAGAAATGTGGAAAATGGTCCGTTTTCAAATGTTTTATTTTTGAACGTCAGTTCACATTTGTAGGTGGATCATCAGTGTTAGAGCTAAAATTAGCATGTTTAAAGTGATTTTCATGCTTCCAGGGGCTCGGGAAGTGAATTAAATACTATTTGGAGGCATTTAATGTTCAAGCAAAAACGGCTGATTTTTGACAAAAGAGATAACACCCCCCCCCCATTACGTCATGCTTCAGAAATGTGGAAAATGGTCCGTTTTCAAATGTTTTATTTTTGAACGTCAGTTCACATTTGTAGGTTGATCATCAGTGTTAGAGCTAAAATTAGCATGTTTAAAGTGATTTTCATGCTTCCAGGGGCCCTAAACACAAGATTTATGGAATGGTTAAAAGTGCATGAAAATGGCCAATTTACTCACTCTGAGTTCTCGAAAAGGGTTTCTTCACCCTGGGAAGTTAATTAAATACCATTTGGAGGCATTTAATGTTCAAGCAAAAACGGCTGATTTTTGACAAAAGAGATAACACCCCCCCATTACGTCATGCTTCAGAAATGTGGAAAATGGTCCGTTTTCAAATGTTTTATTTTTGAACGTCAGTTCACATTTGTAGGTGGATCATCAGTGTTAGAGCTAAAATTAGCATGTTTAAAGTGATTTTCATGCTTCCAGGGGCTCGGGAAGTGAATTAAATACTATTTGGAGGCATTTAATGTTCAAGCAAAAACGGCTGATTTTTGACAAAAGAGATAACACCCCCCCATTACGTCATGCTTCAGAAATGTGGAAAATGGTCCGTTTTCAAATGTTTTATTTTTGAACGTCAGTTCACATTTGTAGGTTGATCATCAGTGTTAGAGCTAAAATTAGTATGTTTAAAGTGATTTTCATGCTTCCAGGGGCCCTAAACACAAGATTTATGGAATGGTTAAAAGTGCATGAAAATGGCCAATTTACTCACTCTGAGTTCTCGAAAAGGGTTTCTTCACCCTGGGAAGTTAATTAAATACCATTTGGAGGCATTTAATGTTGAAGCAAAAACGGCTGATTTTCGACAAAAGAGATAACACCCCCCCATTACGTCATGCTTCAGAAATGTGGAAAATGGTCCGTTTTCAAATGTTTTATTTTTGAACGTCAGTTCACATTTGTAGGTGGATCATCAGTGTTAGAGCTAAAATTAGCATGTTTAAAGTGATTTTCATGCTTCCAGGGGCTCGGGAAGTGAATTAAATACTATTTGGAGGCATTTAATGTTCAAGCAAAAACGGCAGATTTTTGACAAAAGAGATAACACCCCCCATTACGTCATGTTTCAGAAATGTGGAAAATGGTCCATTTTCAAATGTTTTATTTTTGAACGTCAGTTCACATTTGTAGGTCGATCATCAGTGTTAGAGCTAAAATTAGCATGTTTAAAGTGATTTTCATGCTTCCAGGGGCCCTAAACACAAGATTTATGGAATGGTTAAAAGTGCATGAAAATGGCCAATTTACTCACTCTGAGTTCTCAAAAAGGGTTTCTTCACCCCGGGAAGTTAATTAAATACCATTTGGAGGCATTTAATGTTCAAGCAAAAACGGCAGATTTTTGACAAAAGAGATAACACCCCCCCATTACGTCATGCTTCAGAAATGTGGAAAATGGTCAGTTTCAAATGTTTTATTTTTGAACGTCAGTTCACATTTGTAGGTTGATCATCAGTGTTAGAGCTAAAATTAGCATGTTTAAAGTGATTTTCATGCTTCAAGGGGCCCTAAACACAAGATTTATGGAATGGTTAAAAGTGCATGAAAATGGCCAATTTACTCACTCTGAGTTCTCAAAAAGGGTTTCTTCACCCCGAGAAGTTAATTAAATAACATTTGGAGGCATTTAATGTTCAAGCAAAAACGGCTGATTTTCGACAAAAGAGATAACACCCCCCCATTACGTCATGCTTCAGAAATGTGGAAAATGATCCGTTTTCAAATGTTTTATTTTTGAACGTCAGTTCACATTTGCAGGTGGATCATCGGTGTTAGAGCTAAAATTAGCATGTTTAAAGTGATTTTCATGCTTCCAGGGGCTCGGGAAGTGAATTAAATACTATTTGGAGGCATTTAATGTTCAAGCAAAAACGGCTGATTTTTGACAAAAGAGATAAAACCCCCCCATTACGTCATGCTTCAGAAATGTGGAAAATGGTCTGTTTTCAAATGTTTTATTTTTGAACGTCAGTTCACATTTGTAGGTTGATCATCAGTGTTAGAGCTAAAATTAGCATGTTTAAAGTGATTTTCATGCTTCCAGGGGCCCTAAACACAAGATTTATGGAATGGTAAAAAGTGCATGAAAATGGCCAATTTACTCACTCTGAGTTCTCAAAAAGGGTTTCTTCACCCCGGGAAGTTAATTAAATACCATTTGGAGGCATTGAATGTTCAAGCAAAAGTGGCTGATTTTCGACAAAAGAGATAACACCCCCCCATTACGTCATGCTTCAGAAATGTGGAGACTGGTCCGTTTTCAAATGTTTTATTTTTGAACGTCAGTTCACATTTGTAGGTTGATCATCAGTGTTAGAGCTAAAAATTAGCATGTTTAAAGTGATTTTCATGCTTCCAGGGGCTCGGGAAGTGAATTAAATACTATTTGGAGGCATTTAATGTTCAAGCAAAAACGGCTGATTTTTGACAAAAGAGATAACACCCCCCCATTACGTCATGCTTCAGAAATGTGGAAAATGGTCCGTTTTCAAATGTTTTATTTTTGAACGTCAGTTCACATTTGTAGGATGATCATCAGTGTTAGAGCTAAAATTAGCATGTTTAAAGTGATTTTCATGCTTCCAGGGGCCCTAAACACAAGATTTATGGAATGGTTAAAAGTGCATGAAAATGGCCAATTTACTCACTCTGAGTTCTCAAAAAGGGTTTCTTCACCCCGGGAAGTTAATTAAATACCATTTGGAGGCATTGAATGTTCAAGCAAAAACGGCTGATTTTCGACAAAAGAGATAACACCCCCCCATTACGTCATGCTTCAGAAATGTGGAAAATGGTCCGTTTTCAAATGTTTTATTTTTGAACGTCAGTTCACATTTGTAGGTGGATCATCAGTGTTAGAGCTAAAATTAGCATGTTTAAAGTGATTTTCATGCTTCCAGGGGCTCGGGAAGTGAATTAAATACTATTTGGAGGCATTTAATGTTCAAGCAAAAACGGCTGATTTTTGACAAAAGAGATAACACCCCCCCATTACGTCATGCTTCAGAAATGTGGAAAATGGTCAGTTTCAAATGTTTTATTTTTGAACGTCAGTTCACATTTGTAGGTTGATCATCAGTGTTAGAGCTAAAATTAGCATGTTTAAAGTGATTTTCATGCTTCAAGGGGCCCTAAACACAAGATTTATGGAATGGTTAAAAGTGCATGAAAATGGCCAATTTACTCACTCTGAGTTCTCAAAAAGGGTTTCTTCACCCCGAGAAGTTAATTAAATACCATTTGGAGGCATTTAATGTTCAAGCAAAAACGGCTGATTTTCGACAAAAGAGATAACACCCCCCCATTACGTCATGCTTCAGAAATGTGGAAAATGATCCGTTTTCAAATGTTTTATTTTTGAACGTCAGTTCACATTTGCAGGTGGATCATCAGTGTTAGAGCTAAAATTAGCATGTTTAAAGTGATTTTCATGCTTCCAGGTGCTCGGGAAGTGAATTAAATACTATTTGGAGGCATTTAATGTTCAAGCAAAAACGGCTGATTTTTGACAAAAGAGATAAAACCCCCCCATTACGTCATGCTTCAGAAATGTGGAAAATGGTCCGTTTTCAAATGTTTTATTTTTGAACGTCAGTTCACATTTGTAGGTTGATCATCAGTGTTAGAGCTAAAATTAGCATGTTTAAAGTGATTTTCATGCTTCCAGGGGCCCTAAACACAAGATTTATGGAATGGTTAAAAGTGCATGAAAATGGCCAATTTACTCACTCTGAGTTCTCGAAAAGGGTTTCTTCACCCTGGGAAGTTAATTAAATACCATTTGGAGGCATTTAATGTTGAAGCAAAAACAGCTGATTTTCGACAAAAGAGATAACACCCCCCCATTACGTCATGCTTCAGAAATGTGGAAAATGGTCCGTTTTCAAATGTTTTATTTTTGAACGTCAGTTCACATTTGTAGGTGGATCATCAGTGTTAGAGCTAAAATTAGCATGTTTAAAGTGATTTTCATGCTTCCAGGGGCTCGGGAAGTGAATTAAATACTATTTGGAGGCATTTAATGTTCAAGCAAAAACGGCAGATTTTTGACAAAAGAGATAACACCCCCCCATTACGTCATGCTTCAGAAATGTGGAAAATGGTCCGTTTTCAAATGTTTTATTTTTGAACGTCAGTTCACATTTGTAGGATGATCATCAGTGTTAGAGCTAAAATTAGCATGTTTAAAGTGATTTTCATGCTTCCAGGGGCCCTAAACACAAGATTTATGGAATGGTTAAAAGTGCATGAAAATGGCCAATTTACTCACTCTGAGTTCTCAAAAAGGGTTTCTTCACCCCGGGAAGTTAATTAAATACCATTTGGAGGCATTGAATGTTCAAGCAAAAACGGCTGATTTTCGACAAAAGAGATAACACCCCCCCATTACGTCATGCTTCAGAAATGTGGAGACTGGTCCGTTTTCAAATGTTTTATTTTTGAACGTCAGTTCACATTTGTAGGTTGATCATCAGTGTTAGAGCTAAAAATTAGCATGTTTAAAGTGATTTTCATGCTTCCAGGGGCTCGGGAAGTGAATTAAATACTATTTGGAGGCATTTAATGTTCAAGCAAAAATGGCTGATTTTTGACAAAAGAGATAACACCCCCCCATTACGTCATGCTTCAGAAATGTGGAAAATGGTCCGTTTTCAAATGTATTATTTTTGAACGTCAGTTCACATTTGTAGGTTGATCATCAGTGTTAGAGCAAAAATTAGCATGTTTAAAGTGAGTTTCATGCTTCCAGGGGCCCTAAACACAAGATTTATGGAATGGTTAAAAGTGCATGAAAATGGCCAATTTACTCACTCTGAGTTCTCAAAAAGGGTTTCTTCACACCGGGAAGTTAATTAAATACCATTTGGAGGCATTTAATGTTCAAGCAAAAACGGCTGATTTTCGACAAAAGAGATAACACCCCCCCATTACGTCATGCTTCAGAAATGTGGAAAATGGTCCGTTTTCAAATGTTTTATTTTTGAACGTCAGTTCACATTTGTAGGTGGATCATCAGTGTTAGAGCTAAAATTAGCATGTTTAAAGTGATTTTCATGCTTCCAGGGGCTCGGGAAGTGAATTAAATACTATTTGGAGGCATTTAATGTTCAAGCAAAAACGGCTGATTTTTGACAAAAGAGATAACACCCCCCCATTACGTCATGCTTCAGAAATGTGGAAAATGGTCAGTTTCAAATGTTTTATTTTTGAACGTCAGTTCACATTTGTAGGTTGATCATCAGTGTTAGAGCTAAAATTAGCATGTTTAAAGTGATTTTCATGCTTCAAGGGGCCCTAAACACAAGATTTATGGAATGGTTAAAAGTGCATGAAAATGGCCAATTTACTCACTCTGAGTTCTCAAAAAGGGTTTCTTCACCCCGAGAAGTTAATTAAATACCATTTGGAGGCATTTAATGTTCAAGCAAAAACGGCTGATTTTCGACAAAAGAGATAACACCCCCCCATTACGTCATGCTTCAGAAATGTGGAAAATGATCCGTTTTCAAATGTTTTATTTTTGAACGTCAGTTCACATTTGCAGGTGGATCATCAGTGTTAGAGCTAAAATTAGCATGTTTAAAGTGATTTTCATGCTTCCAGGGGCCCTAAACACAAGATTTATGGAATGGTAAAAAGTGCATGAAAATGGCCAATTTACTCACTCTGAGTTCTCAAAAAGGATTTCTTCACCCCGGGAAGTTAATTAAATACTATTTGGAGGCATTGAATGTTCAAGCAAAAGTGGCTGATTTTCGACAAAAGAGATAACACCCCCCCATTACGTCATGCTTCAGAAATGTGGAGACTGGTCCGTTTTCAAATGTTTTATTTTTGAACGTCAGTTCACATTTGTAGGTTGATCATCAGTGTTAGAGCTAAAAATTAGCATGTTTAAAGTGATTTTCATGCTTCCAGGGGCTCGGGAAGTGAATTAAATACTATTTGGAGGCATTTAATGTTCAAGCAAAAACGGCTGATTTTTGACAAAAGAGATAACACCCCCCCATTACGTCATGCTTCAGAAATGTGGAAAATGGTCCGTTTTCAAATGTTTTATTTTTGAACGTCAGTTCACATTTGTAGGTTGATCATCAGTGTTAGAGCTAAAATTAGCATGTTTAAAGTGATTTTCATGCTTCCAGGGGCCCTAAACACAAGATTTATGGAATGGTTAAAAGTGCATGAAAATGGCCAATTTACTCACTCTGAGTTCTCAAAAAGGGTTTCTTCACCCCGGGAAGTTAATTAAATACCATTTGGAGGCATTGAAGGTTCAAGCAAAAACGGCTGATTTTCGACAAAAGAGATAACACCCCCCCATTACGTCATGCTTCAGAAATGTGGAGACTGGTCCGTTTTCAAATGTTTTATTTTTGAACGTCAGTTCACATTTGTAGGTTGATCATCAGTGTTAGAGCTAAAAATTAGCATGTTTAAAGTGATTTTCATGCTTCCAGGGGCTCGGGAAGTGAATTAAATACTATTTGGAGGCATTTAATGTTCAAGCAAAAATGGCTGATTTTTGACAAAAGAGATAACACCCCCCCATTACGTCATGCTTCAGAAATGTGGAAAATGGTCCGTTTTCAAATGTTTTATTTTTGAACGTCAGTTCACATTTGTAGGTGGATCATCAGTGTTAGAGCTAAAATTAGCATGTTTAAAGTGATTTTCATGCTTCCAGGGGCTCGGGAAGTGAATTAAATACTATTTGGAGGCATTTAATGTTCAAGCAAAAACGGCTGATTTTTGACAAAAGAGATAACACCCCCCCATTACGTCATGCTTCAGAAATGTGGAAAATGGTCCGTTTTCAAATGTTTTATTTTTGAACGTCAGTTCACATTTGTAGGTTGATCATCAGTGTTAGAGCTAAAATTAGTATGTTTAAAGTGATTTTCATGCTTCCAGGGGCCCTAAACACAAGATTTATGGAATGGTTAAAAGTGCATGAAAATGGCCAATTTACTCACTCTGAGTTCTCGAAAAGGGTTTCTTCACCCTGGGAAGTTAATTAAATACCATTTGGAGGCATTTAATGTTGAAGCAAAAACGGCTGATTTTCGACAAAAGAGATAACACCCCCCCATTACGTCATGCTTCAGAAATGTGGAAAATGGTCCGTTTTCAAATGTTTTATTTTTGAACGTCAGTTCACATTTGTAGGTGGATCATCAGTGTTAGAGCTAAAATTAGCATGTTTAAAGTGATTTTCATGCTTCCAGGGGCTCGGGAAGTGAATTAAATACTATTTGGAGGCATTTAATGTTCAAGCAAAAACGGCAGATTTTTGACAAAAGAGATAACACCCCCCATTACGTCATGTTTCAGAAATGTGGAAAATGGTCCATTTTCAAATGTTTTATTTTTGAACGTCAGTTCACATTTGTAGGTCGATCATCAGTGTTAGAGCTAAAATTAGCATGTTTAAAGTGATTTTCATGCTTCCAGGGGCCCTAAACACAAGATTTATGGAATGGTTAAAAGTGCATGAAAATGGCCAATTTACTCACTCTGAGTTCTCAAAAAGGGTTTCTTCACCCCGGGAAGTTAATTAAATACCATTTGGAGGCATTTAATGTTCAAGCAAAAACGGCAGATTTTTGACAAAAGAGATAACACCCCCCCATTACGTCATGCTTCAGAAATGTGGAAAATGGTCAGTTTCAAATGTTTTATTTTTGAACGTCAGTTCACATTTGTAGGTTGATCATCAGTGTTAGAGCTAAAATTAGCATGTTTAAAGTGATTTTCATGCTTCAAGGGGCCCTAAACACAAGATTTATGGAATGGTTAAAAGTGCATGAAAATGGCCAATTTACTCACTCTGAGTTCTCAAAAAGGGTTTCTTCACCCCGAGAAGTTAATTAAATACCATTTGGAGGCATTTAATGTTCAAGCAAAAACGGCTGATTTTCGACAAAAGAGATAACACCCCCCCATTACGTCATGCTTCAGAAATGTGGAAAATGATCCGTTTTCAAATGTTTTATTTTTGAACGTCAGTTCACATTTGCAGGTGGATCATCGGTGTTAGAGCTAAAATTAGCATGTTTAAAGTGATTTTCATGCTTCCAGGGGCTCGGGAAGTGAATTAAATACTATTTGGAGGCATTTAATGTTCAAGCAAAAACGCTGATTTTTGACAAAAGAGATAAAACCCCCCCATTACGTCATGCTTCAGAAATGTGGAAAATGGTCTGTTTTCAAATGTTTTATTTTTGAACGTCAGTTCACATTTGTAGGTTGATCATCAGTGTTAGAGCTAAAATTAGCATGTTTAAAGTGATTTTCATGCTTCCAGGGGCCCTAAACACAAGATTTATGGAATGGTAAAAAGTGCATGAAAATGGCCAATTTACTCACTCTGAGTTCTCAAAAAGGGTTTCTTCACCCCGGGAAGTTAATTAAATACCATTTGGAGGCATTGAATGTTCAAGCAAAAGTGGCTGATTTTCGACAAAAGAGATAACACCCCCCCATTACGTCATGCTTCAGAAATGTGGAGACTGGTCCGTTTTCAAATGTTTTATTTTTGAACGTCAGTTCACATTTGTAGGTTGATCATCAGTGTTAGAGCTAAAAATTAGCATGTTTAAAGTGATTTTCATGCTTCCAGGGGCTCGGGAAGTGAATTAAATACTATTTGGAGGCATTTAATGTTCAAGCAAAAACGGCTGATTTTTGACAAAAGAGATAACACCCCCCCATTACGTCATGCTTCAGAAATGTGGAAAATGGTCCGTTTTCAAATGTTTTATTTTTGAACGTCAGTTCACATTTGTAGGATGATCATCAGTGTTAGAGCTAAAATTAGCATGTTTAAAGTGATTTTCATGCTTCCAGGGGCCCTAAACACAAGATTTATGGAATGGTTAAAAGTGCATGAAAATGGCCAATTTACTCACTCTGAGTTCTCAAAAAGGGTTTCTTCACCCCGGGAAGTTAATTAAATACCATTTGGAGGCATTGAATGTTCAAGCAAAAACGGCTGATTTTCGACAAAAGAGATAACACCCCCCCATTACGTCATGCTTCAGAAATGTGGAAAATGGTCCGTTTTCAAATGTTTTATTTTTGAACGTCAGTTCACATTTGTAGGTGGATCATCAGTGTTAGAGCTAAAATTAGCATGTTTAAAGTGATTTTCATGCTTCCAGGGGCTCGGGAAGTGAATTAAATACTATTTGGAGGCATTTAATGTTCAAGCAAAAACGGCTGATTTTTGACAAAAGAGATAACACCCCCCCATTACGTCATGCTTCAGAAATGTGGAAAATGGTCAGTTTCAAATGTTTTATTTTTGAACGTCAGTTCACATTTGTAGGTTGATCATCAGTGTTAGAGCTAAAATTAGCATGTTTAAAGTGATTTTCATGCTTCAAGGGGCCCTAAACACAAGATTTATGGAATGGTTAAAAGTGCATGAAAATGGCCAATTTACTCACTCTGAGTTCTCAAAAAGGGTTTCTTCACCCCGAGAAGTTAATTAAATACCATTTGGAGGCATTTAATGTTCAAGCAAAAACGGCTGATTTTCGACAAAAGAGATAACACCCCCCCATTACGTCATGCTTCAGAAATGTGGAAAATGATCCGTTTTCAAATGTTTTATTTTTGAACGTCAGTTCACATTTGCAGGTGGATCATCAGTGTTAGAGCTAAAATTAGCATGTTTAAAGTGATTTTCATGCTTCCAGGTGCTCGGGAAGTGAATTAAATACTATTTGGAGGCATTTAATGTTCAAGCAAAAACGGCTGATTTTTGACAAAAGAGATAAAACCCCCCCATTACGTCATGCTTCAGAAATGTGGAAAATGGTCCGTTTTCAAATGTTTTATTTTTGAACGTCAGTTCACATTTGTAGGTTGATCATCAGTGTTAGAGCTAAAATTAGCATGTTTAAAGTGATTTTCATGCTTCCAGGGGCCCTAAACACAAGATTTATGGAATGGTTAAAAGTGCATGAAAATGGCCAATTTACTCACTCTGAGTTCTCGAAAAGGGTTTCTTCACCCTGGGAAGTTAATTAAATACCATTTGGAGGCATTTAATGTTGAAGCAAAAACAGCTGATTTTCGACAAAAGAGATAACACCCCCCCATTACGTCATGCTTCAGAAATGTGGAAAATGGTCCGTTTTCAAATGTTTTATTTTTGAACGTCAGTTCACATTTGTAGGTGGATCATCAGTGTTAGAGCTAAAATTAGCATGTTTAAAGTGATTTTCATGCTTCCAGGGGCTCGGGAAGTGAATTAAATACTATTTGGAGGCATTTAATGTTCAAGCAAAAACGGCAGATTTTTGACAAAAGAGATAACACCCCCCCATTACGTCATGTTTCAGAAATGTGGAAAATGGTCCATTTTCAAATGTTTTATTTTTGAACGTCAGTTCACATTTGTAGGTCGATCATCAGTGTTAGAGCTAAAATTAGCATGTTTAAAGTGATTTTCATGCTTCCAGGGGCCCTAAACACAAGATTTATGGAATGGTTAAAAGTGCATGAAAATGGCCAATTTACTCACTCTGAGTTCTCAAAAAGGGTTTCTTCACCCCGGGAAGTTAATTAAATACCATTTGGAGGCATTTAATGTTCAAGCAAAAACGGCTGATTTTCGACAAAAGAGATAACACCCCCCCATTACGTCATGCTTCAGAAATGTGGAAAATGGTCCGTTTTCAAATGTTTTATTTTTGAACATCAGTTCACATTTGTAGGTGGATCATCAGTGTTAGAGCTAAAATTAGCATGTTTAAAGTGATTTTCATGCTTCCAGGGGCTCGGGAAGTGAATTAAATACTATTTGGAGGCATTTAATGTTCAAGCAAAAACGGCTGATTTTTGACAAAAGAGATAACACCCCCCCATTACGTCATGCTTCAGAAATGTGGAAAATGGTCCGTTTTCAAATGTTTTATTTTTGAACGTCAGTTCACATTTGTAGGATGATCATCAGTGTTAGAGCTAAAATTAGCATGTTTAAAGTGATTTTCATGCTTCCAGGGGCCCTAAACACAAGATTTATGGAATGGTTAAAAGTGCATGAAAATGGCCAATTTACTCACTCTGAGTTCTCAAAAAGGGTTTCTTCACCCCGGGAAGTTAATTAAATACCATTTGGAGGCATTGAATGTTCAAGCAAAAACGGCTGATTTTCGACAAAAGAGATAACACCCCCCCATTACGTCATGCTTCAGAAATGTGGAGACTGGTCCGTTTTCAAATGTTTTATTTTTGAACGTCAGTTCACATTTGTAGGTTGATCATCAGTGTTAGAGCTAAAAATTAGCATGTTTAAAGTGATTTTCATGCTTCCAGGGGCTCGGGAAGGGAATTAAATACTATTTGGAGGCATTTAATGTTCAAGCAAAAATGGCTGATTTTTGACAAAAGAGATAACACCCCCCCATTACGTCATGCTTCAGAAATGTGGAAAATGGTCCGTTTTCAAATGTTTTATTTTTGAACGTCAGTTCACATTTGTAGGTTGATCATCAGTGTTAGAGCAAAAATTAGCATGTTTAAAGTGAGTTTCATGCTTCCAGGGGCCCTAAACACAAGATTTATGGAATGGTTAAAAGTGCATGAAAATGGCCAATTTACTCACTCTGAGTTCTCAAAAAGGGTTTCTTCACACCGGGAAGTTAATTAAATACCATTTGGAGGCATTTAATGTTCAAGCAAAAACGGCTGATTTTCGACAAAAGAGATAACACCCCCCCATTACGTCATGCTTCAGAAATGTGGAGACTGGTCCGTTTTCAAATGTTTTATTTTTGAACGTCAGTTCACATTTGTAGGTTGATCATCAGTGTTAGAGCTAAAAATTAGCATGTTTAAAGTGATTTTCATGCTTCCAGGGGCTCGGGAAGTGAATTAAATACTATTTGGAGGCATTTAATGTTCAAGCAAAAATGGCTGATTTTTGACAAAAGAGATAACACCCCCCCATTACGTCATGCTTCAGAAATGTGGAAAATGGTCCGTTTTCAAATGTTTTATTTTTGAACGTCAGTTCACATTTGTAGGTGGATCATCAGTGTTAGAGCTAAAATTAGCATGTTTAAAGTGATTTTCATGCTTCCAGGGGCTCGGGAAGTGAATTAAATACTATTTGGAGGCATTTAATGTTCAAGCAAAAACGGCTGATTTTTGACAAAAGAGATAACACCCCCCCATTACGTCATGCTTCAGAAATGTGGAAAATGGTCAGTTTTCAAATGTTTTATTTTTGAACGTCAGTTCACATTTGTAGGTTGATCATTAGTGTTAGAGCTAAAATTAGTATGTTTAAAGTGATTTTCATGCTTCCAGGGGCCCTAAACACAAGATTTATGGAATGGTTAAAAGTGCATGAAAATGGCCAATTTACTCACTCTGAGTTCTCGAAAAGGGTTTCTTCACCCTGGGAAGTTAATTAAATACCATTTGGAGGCATTTAATGTTGAAGCAAAAACGGCTGATTTTCGACAAAAGAGATAACACCCCCCCATTACGTCATGCTTCAGAAATGTGGAAAATGGTCCGTTTTCAAATGTTTTATTTTTGAACGTCAGTTCACATTTGTAGGTGGATCATCAGTGTTAGAGCTAAAATTAGCATGTTTAAAGTGATTTTCATGCTTCCAGGGGCTCGGGAAGTGAATTAAATACTATTTGGAGGCATTTAATGTTCAAGCAAAAACGGCAGATTTTTGACAAAAGAGATAACACCCCCCCATTACGTCATGTTTCAGAAATGTGGAAAATGGTCCATTTTCAAATGTTTTATTTTTGAACGTCAGTTCACATTTGTAGGTCGATCATCAGTGTTAGAGCTAAAATTAGCATGTTTAAAGTGATTTTCATGCTTCCAGGGGCCCTAAACACAAGATTTATGGAATGGTTAAAAGTGCATGAAAATGGCCAATTTACTCACTCTGAGTTCTCAAAAAGGGTTTCTTCACCCCGGGAAGTTAATTAAATACCATTTGGAGGCATTTAATGTTCAAGCAAAAACGGCAGATTTTTGACAAAAGAGATAACACCCCCCCATTACGTCATGCTTCAGAAATGTGGAAAATGGTCAGTTTCAAATGTTTTATTTTTGAACGTCAGTTCACATTTGTAGGTTGATCATCAGTGTTAGAGCTAAAATTAGCATGTTTAAAGTGATTTTCATGCTTCAAGGGGCCCTAAACACAAGATTTATGGAATGGTTAAAAGTGCATGAAAATGGCCAATTTACTCACTCTGAGTTCTCAAAAAGGGTTTCTTCACCCCGAGAAGTTAATTAAATACCATTTGGAGGCATTTAATGTTCAAGCAAAAACGGCTGATTTTCGGCAAAAGAGATAACACCCCCCCATTACGTCATGCTTCAGAAATGTGGAAAATGATCCGTTTTCAAATGTTTTATTTTTGAACGTCAGTTCACATTTGCAGGTGGATCATCGGTGTTAGAGCTAAAATTAGCACGTTTAAAGTGATTTTCATGCTTCCAGGGGCTCGGGAAGTGAATTAAATACTATTTGGAGGCATTTAATGTTCAAGCAAAAACGGCTGATTTTTGACAAAAGAGATAAAACCCCCCCATTACGTCATGCTTCAGAAATGTGGAAAATGGTCTGTTTTCAAATGTTTTATTTTTGAACGTCAGTTCACATTTGTAGGTTGATCATCAGTGTTAGAGCTAAAATTAGCATGTTTAAAGTGATTTTCATGCTTCCAGGGGCCCTAAACACAAGATTTATGGAATGGTAAAAAGTGCATGAAAATGGCCAATTTACTCACTCTGAGTTCTCAAAAAGGGTTTCTTCACCCCGGGAAGTTAATTAAATACCATTTGGAGGCATTGAATGTTCAAGCAAAAGTGGCTGATTTTCGACAAAAGAGATAACACCCCCCCATTACGTCATGCTTCAGAAATGTGGAGACTGGTCCGTTTTCAAATGTTTTATTTTTGAACGTCAGTTCACATTTGTAGGTTGATCATCAGTGTTAGAGCTAAAAATTAGCATGTTTAAAGTGATTTTCATGCTTCCAGGGGCTCGGGAAGTGAATTAAATACTATTTGGAGGCATTTAATGTTCAAGCAAAAACGGCTGATTTTTGACAAAAGAGATAACACCCCCCCATTACGTCATGCTTCAGAAATGTGGAAAATGGTCCGTTTTCAAATGTTTTATTTTTGAACGTCAGTTCACATTTGTAGGATGATCATCAGTGTTAGAGCTAAAATTAGCATGTTTAAAGTGATTTTCATGCTTCCAGGGGCCCTAAACACAAGATTTATGGAATGGTTAAAAGTGCATGAAAATGGCCAATTTACTCACTCTGAGTTCTCAAAAAGGGTTTCTTCACCCCGGGAAGTTAATTAAATACCATTTGGAGGCATTGAATGTTCAAGCAAAAACGGCTGATTTTCGACAAAAGAGATAACACCCCCCCATTACGTCATGCTTCAGAAATGTGGAAAATGGTCCGTTTTCAAATGTTTTATTTTTGAACGTCAGTTCACATTTGTAGGTGGATCATCAGTGTTAGAGCTAAAATTAGCATGTTTAAAGTGATTTTCATGCTTCCAGGGGCTCGGGAAGTGAATTAAATACTATTTGGAGGCATTTAATGTTCAAGCAAAAACGGCTGATTTTTGACAAAAGAGATAACACCCCCCCATTACGTCATGCTTCAGAAATGTGGAAAATGGTCAGTTTCAAATGTTTTATTTTTGAACGTCAGTTCACATTTGTAGGTTGATCATCAGTGTTAGAGCTAAAATTAGCATTTTTAAAGTGATTTTCATGCTTCAAGGGGCCCTAAACACAAGATTTATGGAATGGTTAAAAGTGCATGAAAATGGCCAATTTACTCACTCTGAGTTCTCAAAAAGGGTTTCTTCACCCCGAGAAGTTAATTAAATACCATTTGGAGGCATTTAATGTTCAAGCAAAAACGGCTGATTTTCGACAAAAGAAATAACACCCCCCCATTACGTCATGCTTCAGAAATGTGGAGACTGGTCCGTTTTCAAATGTTTTATTTTTGAACGTCAGTTCACATTTGTAGGTTGATCATCAGTGTTAGAGCTAAAAATTAGCATGTTTAAAGTGATTTTCATGCTTCCAGGGGCTCGGGAAGTGAATTAAATACTATTTGGAGGCATTTAATGTTCAAGCAAAAATGGCTGATTTTTGACAAAAGAGATAACACCCCCCCATTACGTCATGCTTCAGAAATGTGGAAAATGGTCCGTTTTCAAATGTTTGATTTTTGAACGTCAGTTCACATTTGTAGGTTGATCATCAGTGTTAGAGCAAAAATTATCATGTTTAAAGTGAGTTTCATGCTTCCAGGGGCCCTAAACACAAGATTTATGGAATGGTTAAAAGTGCATGAAAATGGCCAATTTACTCACTCTGAGTTCTCAAAAAGGGTTTCTTCACACCGGGAAGTTAATTAAATACCATTTGGAGGCATTTAATGTTCAAGCAAAAACAGCTGATTTTCGACAAAAGAGATAACACCCCCCCATTACGTCATGCTTCAGAAATGTGGAAAATGGTCCGTTTTCAAATGTTTTATTTTTGAACGTCAGTTCACATTTGTAGGTGGATCATCAGTGTTAGAGCTAAAATTAGCATGTTTAAAGTGATTTTCATGCTTCCAGGGGCTCGGGAAGTGAATTAAATACTATTTGGAGGCATTTAATGTTCAAGCAAAAACGGCTGATTTTTGACAAAAGAGATAACACCCCCCCATTACGTCATGCTTCAGAAATGTGGAAAATGGTCAGTTTCAAATGTTTTATTTTTGAACGTCAGTTCACATTTGTAGGTTGATCATCTGTGTTAGAGCTAAAATTAGCTTGTTTAAAGTGATTTTCATGCTTCCAGGGGCCCTAAACACAAGATTTATGGAATGGTTAAAAGTGCATGCAAATGGCCAATTTACTCACTCTGAGTTCTCAAAAAGGGTTTCTTCACCCCGGGAAGTTAATTAAATACCATTGGGAGGCATTTAATGTTCAAGCAAAAACGGCTGATTTTCGACAAAAGAGATAACACCCCCCCATTACGTCATGCTTCAGAAATGTGGAAAATGGTACGTTTTCATATGTTTTATTTTTGAACGTCAGTTCACATTTGTAGGTGGATCATCACTGTTAGAGCTAAAATTAGCATGTTTAAAGTGATTTTCATGCTTCCAGGGGCTCGGGAAGTGAATTAAATACTATTTGGAGGCATTTAATGTTCAAGCAAAAACGGCTGATTTTTGACAAAAGAGATAACACCCCCCCATTACGTCGTGCTTCAGAAATGTGGAAAATGGTCCGTTTTCAAATGTTTTATTTTTGAACGTCAGTTCACATTTGTAGGTTGATCATCAGTGTTAGAGCTAAAATTAGCATGTTTAAAGTGATTTTCATGCTTCCAGGGGCCCTAAACACAAGATTTATGGAATGGTTAAAAGTGCATGAAAATGGCCAATTTACTCACTCTGAGTTCTCAAAAAGGGTTTCTTCACCCCGGGAAGTTAATTAAATACCATTTGGAGGCATTTAATGTTCAAGCAAAAACTGCTGATTTTCGACAAAAGAGATAACACCCCCCCATTACGTCATGCTTCAGAAATGTGGAAAATGATCCGTTTTCAAATGTTTTATTTTTGAACGTCAGTTCACATTTGCAGGTGGATCATCAGTGTTAGAGCTAAAATTAGCATGTTTAAAGTGATTTTCATGCTTCCAGGGGCTCGGGAAGTGAATTAAATACTATTTGGAGGCATTTAATGTTCAAGCAAAAACAGCTGATTTTTGACAAAAGAGATAACACCCCCCCATTACGTCATGCTTCAGAAATGTGGAAAATGGTCCGTTTTCAAATGTTTTATTTTTGAACGTCAGTTCACATTTGTAGGTTGATCATCAGTGTTAGAGCTAAAATTAGCATGTTTAAAGTGATTTTGATGCTTCCAGGGGCCCTAAACACAAGATTTATGGAATGGTTAAAAGTGCATGAAAATGGCCAATTTACTCACTCTGAGTTCTCAAAAAGGGTTTCTTCACCCCGGGAAGTTAATTAAATACCATTTGGAGGCATTTAATGTTCAAGCAAAAACGGCTGATTTTCGACAAAAGAGATAACACCCCCCCATTACGTCATGCATCAGAAATGTGGAAAATGATCCGTTTTCAAATGTTTTATTTTTGAACGTCAGTTCACATTTGCAGGTGGATCATCAGTGTTAGAGCTAAAATTAGCATGTTTAAAGTGATTTTCATGCTTCCAGGTGCTCGGGAAGTGAATTAAATACTATTTGGAGGCATTTAATGTTCAAGCAAAAACGGCTGATTTTTGACAAAAGAGATAAAACCCCCCCATTACGTCATGCTTCAGAAATGTGGAAAATGGTCTGTTTTCAAATGTTTTAATTTTGAACGTCAGTTCACATTTGTAGGTTGATCATCAGTGTTAGAGCTAAAATTAGCATGTTTAAAGTGATTTTCATGCTTCCAGGGGCCCTAAACACAAGATTTATGGAATGGTAAAAAGTGCATGAAAATGGCCAATTTACTCACTCTGAGTTCTCAAAAAGGATTTCTTCACCCCGGGAAGTTAATTAAATACTATTTGGAGGCATTGAATGTTCAAGCAAAAGTGGCTGATTTTCGACAAAAGAGATAACACCCCCCCATTACGTCATGCTTCAGAAATGTGGAGACTGGTCCGTTTTCAAATGTTTTATTTTTGAACGTCAGTTCACATTTGTAGGTTGATCATCAGTGTTAGAGCTAAAAATTAGCATGTTTAAAGTGATTTTCATGCTTCCAGGGGCTCGGGAATTGAATTAAATACTATTTAGAGGCATTTAATGTTCAAGCAAAAACGGCTGATTTTTGACAAAAGAGATAACACCCCCCCATTACGTCATGCTTCAGAAATGTGGAAAATGGTCCGTTTTCAAATGTTTTATTTTTGAACGTCAGTTCACATTTGTAGGTTGATCATCAGTGTTAGAGCTAAAATTAGCATGTTTAAAGTGATTTTCATGCTTCCAGGGGCCCTAAACACAAGATTTATGGAATGGTTAAAAGTGCATGAAAATGGCCAATTTACTCACTCTGAGTTCTCAAAAAGGGTTTCTTCATCCCGGGAAGTTAATTAAATACCATTTGGAGGCATTGAATGTTCAAGCAAAAACGGCTGATTTTCGACAAAAGAGATAACACCCCCCCATTACGTCATGCTTCAGAAATGTGGAGACTGGTCCGTTTTCAAATGTTTTATTTTTGAACGTCAGTTCACATTTGTAGGTTGATCATCAGTGTTAGAGCTAAAAATTAGCATGTTTAAAGTGATTTTCATGCTTCCAGGGGCTCGGGAAGTGAATTAAATACTATTTGGAGGCATTTAATGTTCAAGCAAAAATGGCTGATTTTTGACAAAAGAGATAACACCCCCCCATTACGTCATGCTTCAGAAATGTGGAAAATGGTCCGTTTTCAAATGTTTGATTTTTGAACGTCAGTTCACATTTGTAGGTTGATCATCAGTGTTAGAGCAAAAATTAGCATGTTTAAAGTGAGTTTCATGCTTCCAGGGGCCCTAAACACAAGATTTATGGAATGGTTAAAAGTGCATGAAAATGGCCAATTTACTCACTCTGAGTTCTCAAAAAGGGTTTCTTCACCCCGGGAAGTTAATTAAATACCATTTGGAGGCATTTAATGTTCAAGCAAAAACGGCTGATTTTCGACAAAAGAGATAACACCCCCCCATTACGTCATGCTTCAGAAATGTGGAAAATGGTACGTTTTCAAATGTTTTATTTTTGAACGTCAGTTCACATTTGTAGGTGGATCATCACTGTTAGAGCTAAAATTAGCATGTTTAAAGTGATTTTCATGCTTCCAGGGGCTCGGGAAGTGAATTAAATACTATTTGGAGGCATTTAATGTTCAAGCAAAAACGGCTGATTTTTGACAAAAGAGATAACACCCCCCCATTACGTCATGCTTCAGAAATGTGGAAAATGGTCCGTTTTCAAATGTTTTATTTTTGAACGTCAGTTCACATTTGTAGGTTGATCATCAGTGTTAGAGCTAAAATTAGCATGTTTAAAGTGATTTTCATGCTTCCAGGGGCCCTAAACACAAGATTTATGGAATGGTTAAAAGTGCATGAAAATGGCCAATTTACTCACTCTGAGTTCTCAAAAAGGGTTTCTTCACCCCGGGAAGTTAATTAAATACCATTTGGAGGCATTTAATGTTCAAACAAAAACGGCTGATTTTTGACAAAAGAGATAACACCCCCCCATTACGTCATGCTTCAGAAATGTGGAAAATGGTCCGTTTTCAAATGTTTTATTTTTGAACGTCAGTTCACATTTGTAGGTGGATCATCAGTGTTAGAGCTAAAATTAGCATGTTTAAAGTGATTTTCATGCTTCCAGGGGCTCGGGAAGTGAATTAAATACTATTTGGAGGCATTTAATGTTCAAGCAAAAACGGCTGATTTTTGACAAAAGAGATAACACCCCCCCATTACGTCATGCTTCAGAAATGTGGAAAATGGTCAGTTTCAAATGTTTTATTTTTGAACGTCAGTTCACATTTGTAGGTTGATCATCAGTGTTAGAGCTAAAATTAGCATGTTTAAAGTGATTTTCATGCTTCAAGGGGCCCTAAACACAAGATTTATGGAATGGTTAAAAGTGCATGAAAATGGCCAATTTACTCACTCTAAGTTCTCAAAAAGGGTTTCTTCACCCCGAGAAGTTAATTAAATACCATTTGGAGGCATTTAATGTTCAAGCAAAAACGGCTGATTTTCGACAAAAGAGATAACACCCCCCCATTACGTCATGCTTCAGAAATGTGGAAAATGATCTGTTTTCAAATGTTTTATTTTTGAACGTCAGTTCACATTTGTAGGTTGATCATCAGTGTTAGAGCTAAAATTAGTATGTTTAAAGTGATTTTCATGCTTCCAGGGGCCCTAAACACAAGATTTATGGAATGGTTAAAAGTGCATGAAAATGGCCAATTTACTCACTCTGAGTTCTCAAAAAGGGTTTCTTCACCCCGGGAAGTTAATTAAATACCATTTGGAGGCATTGAATGTTCAAGCAAAAGTGGCTGATTTTCGACAAAAGAGATAACACCCCCCCAATACGTCATGCTTCAGAAATGTGGAGACTGGTCCGTTTTCAAATGTTTTATTTTTGAACGTCAGTTCACATTTGTAGGTTGATCATCAGTGTTAGAGCTAAAAATTAGCATGTTTAAAGTGATTTTCATGCTTCCAGGGGCTCGGGAAGTGAATTAAATACTATTTGGAGGCATTTAATGTTCAAGCAAAAACGGCTGATTTTTGACAAAAGAGATAACACCCCCCCATTACGTCATGCTTCAGAAATGTGGAAAATGGTCCGTTTTCAAATGTTTTATTTTTGAACATCAGTTCACATTTGTAGGTTGATCATCAGTGTTAGAGCTAAAATTAGCATGTTTAAAGTGATTTTCATGCTTCCAGGGGCCCTAAACACAAGATTTATGGAATGGTTAAAAGTGCATGAAAATGGCCAATTTACTCACTCTGAGTTCTCAAAAAGGGTTTCTTCACACCGGGAAGTTAATTAAATACCATTTGGAGGCATTTAATGTTCAAGCAAAAACGGCTGATTTTCGACAAAAGAGATAACACCCCCCCATTACGTCATGCTTCAGAAATGTGGAAAATGGTCCGTTTTCAAATGTTTTATTTTTGAACGTCAGTTCACATTTGTAGGTGGATCATCAGTGTTAGAGCTAAAATTAGCATGTTTAAAGTGATTTTAATGCTTCCAGGGGCTCGGGAAGTGAATTAAATACTATTTGGAGGCATTTAATGTTCAAGCAAAAACGGCTGATTTTTGACAAAAGACATAACACCCCCCATTACGTCATGCTTCAGAAATGTGGAAAATGGTCCGTTTTCAAATGTTTTATTTTTGAACGTCAGTTCACATTTGTAGGTTGATCATCAGTGTTAGAACTAAAATTAGCATGTTTAAAGTGATTTTCATGCTTCCAGGGGCCCTAAACACAAGATTTATGGAATGGTTAAAAGTGCATGAAAATGGCCAATTTACTCACTCTGAGTTCTCAAAAAGGGTTTCTTCACCCCAGGAAGTTAATTAAATACCATTTGGAGGCATTTAATGTTCAAGCAAAAACGGCTGATTTTCGACAAAAGAGATAACACCCCCCCATTAGGTCATGCTTCAGAAATGTGGAAAATGGTCCGTTTTCAAATGTTTTATTTTTGAACGTCAGTTCACATTTGTAGGTGGATCATCAGTGTTAGAGCTAAAATTAGCATGTTTAAAGTGATTTTCATGCTTCCAGGGGCTCGGGAAGTGAATTAAATACTATTTGGAGGCATTTAATGTTCAAGCAAAAACGGCTGATTTTTGACAAAAGAGATAACACCCCCCCATTACGTCATGCTTCAGAAATGTGGAAAATGGTCAGTTTCAAATGTTTTATTTTTGAACGTCAGTTCACATTTGTAGGTTGATCATCAGTGTTAGAGCTAAAATTAGCATGTTTAAAGTGATTTTCATGCTTCAAGGGGCCCTAAACACAAGATTTATGGAATGGTTAAAAGTGCATGAAAATGGCCAATTTACTCACTCTGAGTTCTCAAAAAGGGTTTCTTCACCCCGGGAAGTTAATTAAATACCATTTGGAGGCATTGAATGTTCAAGCAAAAACGGCTGATTTTCGACTAAAGAGATAACACCCCCCCAATACGTCATGCTTCAGAAATGTGGAGACTGGTCCGTTTTCAAATGTTTTATTTTTGAACGTCAGTTCACATTTGTAGGTTGATCATCAGTGTTAGAGCTAAAAATTAGCATGTTTAAAGTGATTTTCATGCTTCCAGGGGCTCGGGAAGTGAATTAAATACTATTTGGAGGCATTTAATGTTCAAGCAAAAATGGCTGATTTTTGACAAAAGAGATAACACCCCCCCATTACGTCATGCTTCAGAAATGTGGAAAATGGTCCGTTTTCAAATGTTTTATTTTTGAACGTCAGTTCACATTTGTAGGTTGATCATCAGTGTTAGAGCTAAAATTAGCATGTTTAAAGTGATTTTCATGCTTCCAGGGGCCCTAAACACAAGATTTATGGAATGGTTAAAAGTGCATGAAAATGGCCAATTTACTCACTCTGAGTTCTCAAAAAGGGTTTCTTCACACCGGGAAGTTAATTAAATACCATTTGGAGGCATTTAATGTTCAAGCAAAAACAGCTGATTTTCGACAAAAGAGATAACACCCCCCCATTACGTCATGCTTCAGAAATGTGGAAAATGGTCCGTTTTCAAATGTTTTATTTTTGAACGTCAGTTCACATTTGTAGGTGGATCATCAGTGTTAGAGCTAAAATTAGCATGTTTAAAGTGATTTTCATGCTTCCAGGGGCTCGGGAAGTGAATTAAATACTATTTGGAGGCATTTAATGTTCAAGCAAAAACGGCTGATTTTTGACAAAAGAGATAACACACCCCCCATTACGTCATGCTTCAGAAATGTGGAAAATGGTCCGTTTTCAAATGTTTTATTTTTGAACGTCAGTTCACATTTGTAGGTTGATCATCTGTGTTAGAGCTAAAATTAGCTTGTTTAAAGTGATTTTCATGCTTCCAGGGGCCCTAAACACAAGATTTATGGAATGGTTAAAAGGGCATGCAAATGGCCAATTTACTCACTCTGAGTTCTCAAAAAGGGTTTCTTCACCCCGGGAAGTTAATTAAATACCATTTGGAGGCATTTAATGTTCAAGCAAAAACGGCAGATTTTCGACAAAAGAGATAACACCCCCCCATTACGTCATGCTTCAGAAATGTGGAAAATGGTCCGTTTTCAAATGTTTTATTTTTGAACGTCAGTTCACATTTGTAGGTTGATCATCAGTGTTAGAGCTAAAAATTAGCATGTTTAAAGTGATTTTCATGCTTCCAGGGGCTCGGGAAGTGAATTAAATACTATTTGGAGGCATTTAATGTTCAAGCAAAAACGGCTGATTTTTGACAAAAGAGATAACACCCCCCCATTACGTCATGCTTCAGAAATGTGGAAAATGGTCCGTTTCAAATGTTTTATTTTTGAACGTCAGTTCACATTTGTAGGTTGATCATCAGTGTTAGAGCTAAAATTAGCATGTTTAAAGTGATTTTCATGCTTCAAGGGGCCCTAAACACAAGATTTATGGAATGGTTAAAAGTGCATGAAAATGGCCAATTTACTCAGTCTGAGTTCTCAAAAAGGGTTTCTTCACCCCGAGAAGTTAATTAAATACCATTTGGAGGCATTTAATGTTCAAGCAAAAACGGCTGATTTTCGACAAAAGAGATAACACCCCCCCATTACGTCATGCTTCAGAAATGTGGAAAATGATCTGTTTTCAAATGTTTTATTTTTGAACGTCAGTTCACATTTGCATGTGGATCATCAGTGTTAGAGCTAAAATTAGCATGTTTAAAGTGATTTTCATGCTTCCAGGGGCTCGGGAAGTGAATTAAATACTATTTGTAGGCATTTAATGTTCAAGCAAAAACGGCTGATTTTTGACAAAAGAGATAACACCCCCCATTACGTCATGCTTCAGAAATGTGGAAAATGGTCTGTTTTCAAATGTTTTATTTTTGAACGTCAGTTCACATTTGTAGGTTGATCATCAGTGTTAGAGCTAAAATTAGCATGTTTAAAGTGATTTTCATGCTTCCAGGGGCCCTAAACACAAGATTTATGGAATGGTTAAAAGTGCATGAAAATGGCCAATTTACTCACTCTGAGTTCTCAAAAAGGGTTTCTTCACCCCGGGAAGTTAATTAAATACCATTTGGAGGCATTTAATGTTCAAGCAAAAACCGCTGATTTTCGACAAAAGAGATAACACCCCCCCATTACGTCATGCTTCAGAAATGTGGACAATGGTCCGTTTTCAAATGTTTTATTTTTGAACGTCAGTTCACATTTGTAGGTGGATCATCACTGTTAGAGCTAAAATTAGCATGTTTAAAGTGATTTTCATGCTTCCAGGGGCTCGGGAAGTGAATTAAATACTATTTGGAGGCATTTAATGTTCAAGCAAAAACGGCTGATTTTTGACAAAAGAGATAACACCCCCCCATTACGTCATGCTTCAGAAATGTGGAAAATGGTCCGTTTTCAAATGTTTTATTTTTGAACGTCAGTTCACATTTGTAGGTTGACCATCAGTGTTAGAGCTAAAATTAGCATGTTTAAAGTGATTTTCATGCTTCCAGGGGCCCTAAACACAAGATTTATGGAATGGTTAAACGTGCATGAAAATGGCCAATTTACTCACTCTGAGTTATCAAAAAGGGTTTCTTCACCCCGGGAAGTTAATTAAATACCATTTGGAGGCATTGAATGTTCAAGCAAAAATGGCTGATTTTGGACAAAAGAGATAACACCCCCCCATTACGTCATGCTTCAGAAATGTGGAGACTGGTCCGTTTTCAAATGTTTTATTTTTGAACGTCAGTTCACATTTGTAGGTTGATCATCAGTGTTAGAGCTAAAAATTAGCATGTTTAAAGTGATTTTCATGCTTCCAGGGGCTCGGGAAGTGAATTAAATACTATTTGGAGGCATTTAATGTTCAAGCAAAAACGGCTGATTTTTGACAAAAGAGATAACACCCCCCCATTACGTCATGCTTCAGAAATGTGGAAAATGGTCCGTTTTCAAATGTTTTATTTTTGAACGTCAGTTCACATTTGTAGGTTGATCATCAGTGTTAGAGCTAAAATTAGCATGTTTAAAGTGATTTTCATGCTTCCAGGGGCCCTAAACACAAGATTTATGGAATGGTTAAAAGTGCATGAAAATGGCCAATTTACTCACTCTGAGTTCTCAAAAAGGGTTTCTTCACCCCGGGAAGTTAATTAAATACCATTTGGAGGCATTTAATGTTCAAACAAAAACGGCTGATTTTTGACAAAAGAGATAACACCCCCCCATTACGTCATGCTTCAGAAATGTGGAAAATGGTCCGTTTTCAAATGTTTTATTTTGGAACGTCAGTTCACATTTGTAGGTGGATCATCAGTGTTAGAGCTAAAATTAGCATGTTTAAAGTGATTTTCATGCTTCCAGGGGCTCGGGAAGTGAATTAAATACTATTTGGAGGCATTTAATGTTCAAGCAAAAACGGCTGATTTTTGACAAAAGAGATAACACCCCCCCATTACGTCATGCTTCAGAAATGTGGAAAATGGTCAGTTTCAAATGTTTTATTTTTGAACGTCAGTTCACATTTGTAGGTTGATCATCAGTGTTAGAGCTAAAATTAGCATGTTTAAAGTGATTTTCATGCTTCAAGGGGCCCTAAACACAAGATTTATGGAATGGTTAAAAGTGCATGAAAATGGCCAATTTACTCACTCTAAGTTCTCAAAAAGGGTTTCTTCACCCCGAGAAGTTAATTAAATACCATTTGGAGGCATTTAATGTTCAAGCAAAAACGGCTGATTTTCGACAAAAGAGATAACACCCCCCCATTACGTCATGCTTCAGAAATGTGGAAAATGATCTGTTTTCAAATGTTTTATTTTTGAACGTCAGTTCACATTTGTAGGTTGATCATCAGTGTTAGAGCTAAAATTAGTATGTTTAAAGTGATTTTCATGCTTCCAGGGGCCCTAAACACAAGATTTATGGAATGGTTAAAAGTGCATGAAAATGGCCAATTTACTCACTCTGAGTTCTCAAAAAGGGTTTCTTCACCCCGGGAAGTTAATTAAATACCATTTGGAGGCATTGAATGTTCAAGCAAAAGTGGCTGATTTTCGACAAAAGAGATAACACCCCCCCAATACGTCATGCTTCAGAAATGTGGAGACTGGTCCGTTTTCAAATGTTTTATTTTTGAACGTCAGTTCACATTTGTAGGTTGATCATCAGTGTTAGAGCTAAAAATTAGCATGTTTAAAGTGATTTTCATGCTTCCAGGGGCTCGGGAAGTGAATTAAATACTATTTGGAGGCATTTAATGTTCAAGCAAAAACGGCTGATTTTTGACAAAAGAGATAACACCCCCCCATTACGTCATGCTTCAGAAATGTGGAAAATGGTCCGTTTTCAAATGTTTTATTTTTGAACATCAGTTCACATTTGTAGGTTGATCATCAGTGTTAGAGCTAAAATTAGCATGTTTAAAGTGATTTTCATGCTTCCAGGGGCCCTAAACACAAGATTTATGGAATGGTTAAAAGTGCATGAAAATGGCCAATTTACTCACTCTGAGTTCTCAAAAAGGGTTTCTTCACACCGGGAAGTTAATTAAATACCATTTGGAGGCATTTAATGTTCAAGCAAAAACGGCTGATTTTCGACAAAAGAGATAACACCCCCCCATTACGTCATGCTTCAGAAATGTGGAAAATGGTCCGTTTTCAAATGTTTTATTTTTGAACGTCAGTTCACATTTGTAGGTGGATCATCAGTGTTAGAGCTAAAATTAGCATGTTTAAAGTGATTTTAATGCTTCCAGGGGCTCGGGAAGTGAATTAAATACTATTTGGAGGCATTTAATGTTCAAGCAAAAACGGCTGATTTTTGACAAAAGACATAACACCCCCCATTACGTCATGCTTCAGAAATGTGGAAAATGGTCCGTTTTCAAATGTTTTATTTTTGAACGTCAGTTCACATTTGTAGGTTGATCATCAGTGTTAGAACTAAAATTAGCATGTTTAAAGTGATTTTCATGCTTCCAGGGGCCCTAAACACAAGATTTATGGAATGGTTAAAAGTGCATGAAAATGGCCAATTTACTCACTCTGAGTTCTCAAAAAGGGTTTCTTCACCCCAGGAAGTTAATTAAATACCATTTGGAGGCATTTAATGTTCAAGCAAAAACGGCTGATTTTCGACAAAAGAGATAACACCCCCCCATTAGGTCATGCTTCAGAAATGTGGAAAATGGTCCGTTTTCAAATGTTTTATTTTTGAACGTCAGTTCACATTTGTAGGTGGATCATCAGTGTTAGAGCTAAAATTAGCATGTTTAAAGTGATTTTCATGCTTCCAGGGGCTCGGGAAGTGAATTAAATACTATTTGGAGGCATTTAATGTTCAAGCAAAAACGGCTGATTTTTGACAAAAGAGATAACACCCCCCCATTACGTCATGCTTCAGAAATGTGGAAAATGGTCAGTTTCAAATGTTTTATTTTTGAACGTCAGTTCACATTTGTAGGTTGATCATCAGTGTTAGAGCTAAAATTAGCATGTTTAAAGTGATTTTCATGCTTCAAGGGGCCCTAAACACAAGATTTATGGAATGGTTAAAAGTGCATGAAAATGGCCAATTTACTCACTCTGAGTTCTCAAAAAGGGTTTCTTCACCCCGGGAAGTTAATTAAATACCATTTGGAGGCATTGAATGTTCAAGCAAAAACGGCTGATTTTCGACTAAAGAGATAACACCCCCCCAATACGTCATGCTTCAGAAATGTGGAGACTGGTCCGTTTTCAAATGTTTTATTTTTGAACGTCAGTTCACATTTGTAGGTTGATCATCAGTGTTAGAGCTAAAAATTAGCATGTTTAAAGTGATTTTCATGCTTCCAGGGGCTCGGGAAGTGAATTAAATACTATTTGGAGGCATTTAATGTTCAAGCAAAAATGGCTGATTTTTGACAAAAGAGATAACACCCCCCCATTACGTCATGCTTCAGAAATGTGGAAAATGGTCCGTTTTCAAATGTTTTATTTTTGAACGTCAGTTCACATTTGTAGGTTGATCATCAGTGTTAGAGCTAAAATTAGCATGTTTAAAGTGATTTTCATGCTTCCAGGGGCCCTAAACACAAGATTTATGGAATGGTTAAAAGTGCATGAAAATGGCCAATTTACTCACTCTGAGTTCTCAAAAAGGGTTTCTTCACACCGGGAAGTTAATTAAATACCATTTGGAGGCATTTAATGTTCAAGCAAAAACAGCTGATTTTCGACAAAAGAGATAACACCCCCCCATTACGTCATGCTTCAGAAATGTGGAAAATGGTCCGTTTTCAAATGTTTTATTTTTGAACGTCAGTTCACATTTGTAGGTGGATCATCAGTGTTAGAGCTAAAATTAGCATGTTTAAAGTGATTTTCATGCTTCCAGGGGCTCGGGAAGTGAATTAAATACTATTTGGAGGCATTTAATGTTCAAGCAAAAACGGCTGATTTTTGACAAAAGAGATAACACACCCCCCATTACGTCATGCTTCAGAAATGTGGAAAATGGTCCGTTTTCAAATGTTTTATTTTTGAACGTCAGTTCACATTTGTAGGTTGATCATCTGTGTTAGAGCTAAAATTAGCTTGTTTAAAGTGATTTTCATGCTTCCAGGGGCCCTAAACACAAGATTTATGGAATGGTTAAAAGGGCATGCAAATGGCCAATTTACTCACTCTGAGTTCTCAAAAAGGGTTTCTTCACCCCGGGAAGTTAATTAAATACCATTTGGAGGCATTTAATGTTCAAGCAAAAACGGCAGATTTTCGACAAAAGAGATAACACCCCCCCATTACGTCATGCTTCAGAAATGTGGAAAATGGTCCGTTTTCAAATGTTTTATTTTTGAACGTCAGTTCACATTTGTAGGTTGATCATCAGTGTTAGAGCTAAAAATTAGCATGTTTAAAGTGATTTTCATGCTTCCAGGGGCTCGGGAAGTGAATTAAATACTATTTGGAGGCATTTAATGTTCAAGCAAAAACGGCTGATTTTTGACAAAAGAGATAACACCCCCCCATTACGTCATGCTTCAGAAATGTGGAAAATGGTCCGTTTCAAATGTTTTATTTTTGAACGTCAGTTCACATTTGTAGGTTGATCATCAGTGTTAGAGCTAAAATTAGCATGTTTAAAGTGATTTTCATGCTTCAAGGGGCCCTAAACACAAGATTTATGGAATGGTTAAAAGTGCATGAAAATGGCCAATTTACTCAGTCTGAGTTCTCAAAAAGGGTTTCTTCACCCCGAGAAGTTAATTAAATACCATTTGGAGGCATTTAATGTTCAAGCAAAAACGGCTGATTTTCGACAAAAGAGATAACACCCCCCCATTACGTCATGCTTCAGAAATGTGGAAAATGATCTGTTTTCAAATGTTTTATTTTTGAACGTCAGTTCACATTTGCATGTGGATCATCAGTGTTAGAGCTAAAATTAGCATGTTTAAAGTGATTTTCATGCTTCCAGGGGCTCGGGAAGTGAATTAAATACTATTTGTAGGCATTTAATGTTCAAGCAAAAACGGCTGATTTTTGACAAAAGAGATAACACCCCCCATTACGTCATGCTTCAGAAATGTGGAAAATGGTCTGTTTTCAAATGTTTTATTTTTGAACGTCAGTTCACATTTGTAGGTTGATCATCAGTGTTAGAGCTAAAATTAGCATGTTTAAAGTGATTTTCATGCTTCCAGGGGCCCTAAACACAAGATTTATGGAATGGTTAAAAGTGCATGAAAATGGCCAATTTACTCACTCTGAGTTCTCAAAAAGGGTTTCTTCACCCCGGGAAGTTAATTAAATACCATTTGGAGGCATTTAATGTTCAAGCAAAAACCGCTGATTTTCGACAAAAGAGATAACACCCCCCCATTACGTCATGCTTCAGAAATGTGGACAATGGTCCGTTTTCAAATGTTTTATTTTTGAACGTCAGTTCACATTTGTAGGTGGATCATCACTGTTAGAGCTAAAATTAGCATGTTTAAAGTGATTTTCATGCTTCCAGGGGCTCGGGAAGTGAATTAAATACTATTTGGAGGCATTTAATGTTCAAGCAAAAACGGCTGATTTTTGACAAAAGAGATAACACCCCCCCATTACGTCATGCTTCAGAAATGTGGAAAATGGTCCGTTTTCAAATGTTTTATTTTTGAACGTCAGTTCACATTTGTAGGTTGACCATCAGTGTTAGAGCTAAAATTAGCATGTTTAAAGTGATTTTCATGCTTCCAGGGGCCCTAAACACAAGATTTATGGAATGGTTAAACGTGCATGAAAATGGCCAATTTACTCACTCTGAGTTCTCAAAAAGGGTTTCTTCACCCCGGGAAGTTAATTAAATACCATTTGGAGGCATTGAATGTTCAAGCAAAAATGGCTGATTTTGGACAAAAGAGATAACACCCCCCCATTACGTCATGCTTCAGAAATGTGGAGACTGGTCCGTTTTCAAATGTTTTATTTTTGAACGTCAGTTCACATTTGTAGGTTGATCATCAGTGTTAGAGCTAAAAATTAGCATGTTTAAAGTGATTTTCATGCTTCCAGGGGCTCGGGAAGTGAATTAAATACTATTTGGAGGCATTTAATGTTCAAGCAAAAACGGCTGATTTTTGACAAAAGAGATAACACCCCCCCATTACGTCATGCTTCAGAAATGTGGAAAATGGTCCGTTTTCAAATGTTTTATTTTTGAACGTCAGTTCACATTTGTAGGTTGATCATCAGTGTTAGAGCTAAAATTAGCATGTTTAAAGTGATTTTCATGCTTCCAGGGGCCCTAAACACAAGATTTATGGAATGGTTAAAAGTGCATGAAAATGGCCAATTTACTCACTCTGAGTTCTCAAAAAGGGTTTCTTCACCCCGGGAAGTTAATTAAATACCATTTGGAGGCATTGAATGTTCAAGCAAAAGTGGCTGATTTTCGACAAAAGAGATAACACCCCCCCAATACGTCATGCTTCAGAAATGTGGAGACTGGTCCGTTTTCAAATGTTTTATTTTTGAACGTCAGTTCACATTTGTAGGTTGATCATCAGTGTTAGAGCTAAAAATTAGCATGTTTAAAGTGATTTTCATGCTTCCAGGGGCTCGGGAAGTGAATTAAATACTATTTGGAGGCATTTAATGTTCAAGCAAAAACGGCTGATTTTTGACAAAAGAGATAACACCCCCCCATTACGTCATGCTTCAGAAATGTGGAAAATGGTCCGTTTTCAAATGTTTTATTTTTGAACGTCAGTTCACATTTGTAGGTTGATCATCAGTGTTAGAGCTAAAATTAGCATGTTTAAAGTGATTTTCATGCTTCCAGGGGCCCTAAACACAAGATTTATGGAATGGTTAAAAGTGCATGAAAATGGCCAATTTACTCACTCTGAGTTCTCAAAAAGGGTTTCTTCACCCCGGGAAGTTAATTAAATACCATTTGGAGGCATTGAATGTTCAAGCAAAAACGGCTGATTTTCGACAAAAGAGATAACACCCCCCCATTACGTCATGCTTCAGAAATGTGGAGACTGGTCCGTTTTCAAATGTTTTATTTTTGAACGTCAGTTCACATTTGTAGGTTGATCATCAGTGTTAGAGCTAAAAATTAGCATGTTTAAAGTGATTTTCATGCTTCCAGGGGCTCGGGAAGTGAATTAAATACTATTTGGAGGCATTTAATGTTCAAGCAAAAATGGCTGATTTTTGACAAAAGAGATAACACCCCCCCATTACGTCATGCTTCAGAAATGTGGAAAATGGTCCGTTTTCAAATGTTTGATTTTTGAACGTCAGTTCACATTTGTAGGTTGATCATCAGTGTTAGAGCAAAAATTAGCATGTTTAAAGTGAGTTTCATGCTTCCAGGGGCCCTAAACACAAGATTTATGGAATGGTTAAAAGTGCATGAAAATGGCCAATTTACTCACTCTGAGTTCTCAAAAAGGGTTTCTTCACCCCGGGAAGTTAATTAAATACCATTTGGAGGCATTTAATGTTCAAGCAAAAACGGCTGATTTTCGACAAAAGAGATAACACCCCCCCATTACGTCATGCTTCAGAAATGTGGAAAATGGTACGTTTTCAAATGTTTTATTTTTGAACGTCAGTTCACATTTGTAGGTGGATCATCACTGTTAGAGCTAAAATTAGCATGTTTAAAGTGATTTTCATGCTTCCAGGGGCTCGGGAAGTGAATTAAATACTATTTGGAGGCATTTAATGTTCAAGCAAAAACGGCTGATTTTTGACAAAAGAGATAACACCCCCCCATTACGTCATGCTTCAGAAATGTGGAAAATGGTCCGTTTTCAAATGTTTTATTTTTGAACGTCAGTTCACATTTGTAGGTTGATCATCAGTGTTAGAGCTAAAATTAGCATGTTTAAAGTGATTTTCATGCTTCCAGGGGCCCTAAACACAAGATTTATGGAATGGTTAAAAGTGCATGAAAATGGCCAATTTACTCACTCTGAGTTCTCAAAAAGGGTTTCTTCACCCCGGGAAGTTAATTAAATACCATTTGGAGGCATTTAATGTTCAAACAAAAACGGCTGATTTTTGACAAAAGAGATAACACCCCCCCATTACGTCATGCTTCAGAAATGTGGAAAATGGTCCGTTTTCAAATGTTTTATTTTTGAACGTCAGTTCACATTTGTAGGTGGATCATCAGTGTTAGAGCTAAAATTAGCATGTTTAAAGTGATTTTCATGCTTCCAGGGGCTCGGGAAGTGAATTAAATACTATTTGGAGGCATTTAATGTTCAAGCAAAAACGGCTGATTTTTGACAAAAGAGATAACACCCCCCCATTACGTCATGCTTCAGAAATGTGGAAAATGGTCAGTTTCAAATGTTTTATTTTTGAACGTCAGTTCACATTTGTAGGTTGATCATCAGTGTTAGAGCTAAAATTAGCATGTTTAAAGTGATTTTCATGCTTCAAGGGGCCCTAAACACAAGATTTATGGAATGGTTAAAAGTGCATGAAAATGGCCAATTTACTCACTCTAAGTTCTCAAAAAGGGTTTCTTCACCCCGAGAAGTTAATTAAATACCATTTGGAGGCATTTAATGTTCAAGCAAAAACGGCTGATTTTCGACAAAAGAGATAACACCCCCCCATTACGTCATGCTTCAGAAATGTGGAAAATGATCTGTTTTCAAATGTTTTATTTTTGAACGTCAGTTCACATTTGTAGGTTGATCATCAGTGTTAGAGCTAAAATTAGTATGTTTAAAGTGATTTTCATGCTTCCAGGGGCCCTAAACACAAGATTTATGGAATGGTTAAAAGTGCATGAAAATGGCCAATTTACTCACTCTGAGTTCTCAAAAAGGGTTTCTTCACCCCGGGAAGTTAATTAAATACCATTTGGAGGCATTGAATGTTCAAGCAAAAGTGGCTGATTTTCGACAAAAGAGATAACACCCCCCCAATACGTCATGCTTCAGAAATGTGGAGACTGGTCCGTTTTCAAATGTTTTATTTTTGAACGTCAGTTCACATTTGTAGGTTGATCATCAGTGTTAGAGCTAAAAATTAGCATGTTTAAAGTGATTTTCATGCTTCCAGGGGCTCGGGAAGTGAATTAAATACTATTTGGAGGCATTTAATGTTCAAGCAAAAACGGCTGATTTTTGACAAAAGAGATAACACCCCCCCATTACGTCATGCTTCAGAAATGTGGAAAATGGTCCGTTTTCAAATGTTTTATTTTTGAACATCAGTTCACATTTGTAGGTTGATCATCAGTGTTAGAGCTAAAATTAGCATGTTTAAAGTGATTTTCATGCTTCCAGGGGCCCTAAACACAAGATTTATGGAATGGTTAAAAGTGCATGAAAATGGCCAATTTACTCACTCTGAGTTCTCAAAAAGGGTTTCTTCACACCGGGAAGTTAATTAAATACCATTTGGAGGCATTTAATGTTCAAGCAAAAACGGCTGATTTTCGACAAAAGAGATAACACCCCCCCATTACGTCATGCTTCAGAAATGTGGAAAATGGTCCGTTTTCAAATGTTTTATTTTTGAACGTCAGTTCACATTTGTAGGTGGATCATCAGTGTTAGAGCTAAAATTAGCATGTTTAAAGTGATTTTAATGCTTCCAGGGGCTCGGGAAGTGAATTAAATACTATTTGGAGGCATTTAATGTTCAAGCAAAAACGGCTGATTTTTGACAAAAGACATAACACCCCCCATTACGTCATGCTTCAGAAATGTGGAAAATGGTCCGTTTTCAAATGTTTTATTTTTGAACGTCAGTTCACATTTGTAGGTTGATCATCAGTGTTAGAACTAAAATTAGCATGTTTAAAGTGATTTTCATGCTTCCAGGGGCCCTAAACACAAGATTTATGGAATGGTTAAAAGTGCATGAAAATGGCCAATTTACTCACTCTGAGTTCTCAAAAAGGGTTTCTTCACCCCAGGAAGTTAATTAAATACCATTTGGAGGCATTTAATGTTCAAGCAAAAACGGCTGATTTTCGACAAAAGAGATAACACCCCCCCATTAGGTCATGCTTCAGAAATGTGGAAAATGGTCCGTTTTCAAATGTTTTATTTTTGAACGTCAGTTCACATTTGTAGGTGGATCATCAGTGTTAGAGCTAAAATTAGCATGTTTAAAGTGATTTTCATGCTTCCAGGGGCTCGGGAAGTGAATTAAATACTATTTGGAGGCATTTAATGTTCAAGCAAAAACGGCTGATTTTTGACAAAAGAGATAACACCCCCCCATTACGTCATGCTTCAGAAATGTGGAAAATGGTCAGTTTCAAATGTTTTATTTTTGAACGTCAGTTCACATTTGTAGGTTGATCATCAGTGTTAGAGCTAAAATTAGCATGTTTAAAGTGATTTTCATGCTTCAAGGGGCCCTAAACACAAGATTTATGGAATGGTTAAAAGTGCATGAAAATGGCCAATTTACTCACTCTGAGTTCTCAAAAAGGGTTTCTTCACCCCGGGAAGTTAATTAAATACCATTTGGAGGCATTGAATGTTCAAGCAAAAACGGCTGATTTTCGACTAAAGAGATAACACCCCCCCAATACGTCATGCTTCAGAAATGTGGAGACTGGTCCGTTTTCAAATGTTTTATTTTTGAACGTCAGTTCACATTTGTAGGTTGATCATCAGTGTTAGAGCTAAAAATTAGCATGTTTAAAGTGATTTTCATGCTTCCAGGGGCTCGGGAAGTGAATTAAATACTATTTGGAGGCATTTAATGTTCAAGCAAAAATGGCTGATTTTTGACAAAAGAGATAACACCCCCCCATTACGTCATGCTTCAGAAATGTGGAAAATGGTCCGTTTTCAAATGTTTTATTTTTGAACGTCAGTTCACATTTGTAGGTTGATCATCAGTGTTAGAGCTAAAATTAGCATGTTTAAAGTGATTTTCATGCTTCCAGGGGCCCTAAACACAAGATTTATGGAATGGTTAAAAGTGCATGAAAATGGCCAATTTACTCACTCTGAGTTCTCAAAAAGGGTTTCTTCACACCGGGAAGTTAATTAAATACCATTTGGAGGCATTTAATGTTCAAGCAAAAACAGCTGATTTTCGACAAAAGAGATAACACCCCCCCATTACGTCATGCTTCAGAAATGTGGAAAATGGTCCGTTTTCAAATGTTTTATTTTTGAACGTCAGTTCACATTTGTAGGTGGATCATCAGTGTTAGAGCTAAAATTAGCATGTTTAAAGTGATTTTCATGCTTCCAGGGGCTCGGGAAGTGAATTAAATACTATTTGGAGGCATTTAATGTTCAAGCAAAAACGGCTGATTTTTGACAAAAGAGATAACACACCCCCCATTACGTCATGCTTCAGAAATGTGGAAAATGGTCCGTTTTCAAATGTTTTATTTTTGAACGTCAGTTCACATTTGTAGGTTGATCATCTGTGTTAGAGCTAAAATTAGCTTGTTTAAAGTGATTTTCATGCTTCCAGGGGCCCTAAACACAAGATTTATGGAATGGTTAAAAGGGCATGCAAATGGCCAATTTACTCACTCTGAGTTCTCAAAAAGGGTTTCTTCACCCCGGGAAGTTAATTAAATACCATTTGGAGGCATTTAATGTTCAAGCAAAAACGGCAGATTTTCGACAAAAGAGATAACACCCCCCCATTACGTCATGCTTCAGAAATGTGGAAAATGGTCCGTTTTCAAATGTTTTATTTTTGAACGTCAGTTCACATTTGTAGGTTGATCATCAGTGTTAGAGCTAAAAATTAGCATGTTTAAAGTGATTTTCATGCTTCCAGGGGCTCGGGAAGTGAATTAAATACTATTTGGAGGCATTTAATGTTCAAGCAAAAACGGCTGATTTTTGACAAAAGAGATAACACCCCCCCATTACGTCATGCTTCAGAAATGTGGAAAATGGTCCGTTTCAAATGTTTTATTTTTGAACGTCAGTTCACATTTGTAGGTTGATCATCAGTGTTAGAGCTAAAATTAGCATGTTTAAAGTGATTTTCATGCTTCAAGGGGCCCTAAACACAAGATTTATGGAATGGTTAAAAGTGCATGAAAATGGCCAATTTACTCAGTCTGAGTTCTCAAAAAGGGTTTCTTCACCCCGAGAAGTTAATTAAATACCATTTGGAGGCATTTAATGTTCAAGCAAAAACGGCTGATTTTCGACAAAAGAGATAACACCCCCCCATTACGTCATGCTTCAGAAATGTGGAAAATGATCCGTTTTCAAATGTTTTATTTTTGAACGTCAGTTCACATTTGCATGTGGATCATCAGTGTTAGAGCTAAAATTAGCATGTTTAAAGTGATTTTCATGCTTCCAGGGGCTCGGGAAGTGAATTAAATACTATTTGTAGGCATTTAATGTTCAAGCAAAAACGGCTGATTTTTGACAAAAGAGATAACACCCCCCATTACGTCATGCTTCAGAAATGTGGAAAATGGTCTGTTTTCAAATGTTTTATTTTTGAACGTCAGTTCACATTTGTAGGTTGATCATCAGTGTTAGAGCTAAAATTAGCATGTTTAAAGTGATTTTCATGCTTCCAGGGGCCCTAAACACAAGATTTATGGAATGGTTAAAAGTGCATGAAAATGGCCAATTTACTCACTCTGAGTTCTCAAAAAGGGTTTCTTCACCCCGGGAAGTTAATTAAATACCATTTGGAGGCATTTAATGTTCAAGCAAAAACCGCTGATTTTCGACAAAAGAGATAACACCCCCCCATTACGTCATGCTTCAGAAATGTGGACAATGGTCCGTTTTCAAATGTTTTATTTTTGAACGTCAGTTCACATTTGTAGGTGGATCATCACTGTTAGAGCTAAAATTAGCATGTTTAAAGTGATTTTCATGCTTCCAGGGGCTCGGGAAGTGAATTAAATACTATTTGGAGGCATTTAATGTTCAAGCAAAAACGGCTGATTTTTGACAAAAGAGATAACACCCCCCCATTACGTCATGCTTCAGAAATGTGGAAAATGGTCCGTTTTCAAATGTTTTATTTTTGAACGTCAGTTCACATTTGTAGGTTGACCATCAGTGTTAGAGCTAAAATTAGCATGTTTAAAGTGATTTTCATGCTTCCAGGGGCCCTAAACACAAGATTTATGGAATGGTTAAACGTGCATGAAAATGGCCAATTTACTCACTCTGAGTTCTCAAAAAGGGTTTCTTCACCCCGGGAAGTTAATTAAATACCATTTGGAGGCATTGAATGTTCAAGCAAAAATGGCTGATTTTGGACAAAAGAGATAACACCCCCCCATTACGTCATGCTTCAGAAATGTGGAGACTGGTCCGTTTTCAAATGTTTTATTTTTGAACGTCAGTTCACATTTGTAGGTTGATCATCAGTGTTAGAGCTAAAAATTAGCATGTTTAAAGTGATTTTCATGCTTCCAGGGGCTCGGGAAGTGAATTAAATACTATTTGGAGGCATTTAATGTTCAAGCAAAAACGGCTGATTTTTGACAAAAGAGATAACACCCCCCCATTACGTCATGCTTCAGAAATGTGGAAAATGGTCCGTTTTCAAATGTTTTATTTTTGAACGTCAGTTCACATTTGTAGGTTGATCATCAGTGTTAGAGCTAAAATTAGCATGTTTAAAGTGATTTTCATGCTTCCAGGGGCCCTAAACACAAGATTTATGGAATGGTTAAAAGTGCATGAAAATGGCCAATTTACTCACTCTGAGTTCTCAAAAAGGGTTTCTTCACCCCGGGAAGTTAATTAAATACCATTTGGAGGCATTGAATGTTCAAGCAAAAGTGGCTGATTTTCGACAAAAGAGATAACACCCCCCCAATACGTCATGCTTCAGAAATGTGGAGACTGGTCCGTTTTCAAATGTTTTATTTTTGAACGTCAGTTCACATTTGTAGGTTGATCATCAGTGTTAGAGCTAAAAATTAGCATGTTTAAAGTGATTTTCATGCTTCCAGGGGCTCGGGAAGTGAATTAAATACTATTTGGAGGCATTTAATGTTCAAGCAAAAACGGCTGATTTTTGACAAAAGAGATAACACCCCCCCATTACGTCATGCTTCAGAAATGTGGAAAATGGTCCGTTTTCAAATGTTTTATTTTTGAACGTCAGTTCACATTTGTAGGTTGATCATCAGTGTTAGAGCTAAAATTAGCATGTTTAAAGTGATTTTCATGCTTCCAGGGGCCCTAAACACAAGATTTATGGAATGGTTAAAAGTGCATGAAAATGGCCAATTTACTCACTCTGAGTTCTCAAAAAGGGTTTCTTCACCCCGGGAAGTTAATTAAATACCATTTGGAGGCATTGAATGTTCAAGCAAAAACGGCTGATTTTCGACAAAAGAGATAACACCCCCCCATTACGTCATGCTTCAGAAATGTGGAGACTGGTCCGTTTTCAAATGTTTTATTTTTGAACGTCAGTTCACATTTGTAGGTTGATCATCAGTGTTAGAGCTAAAAATTAGCATGTTTAAAGTGATTTTCATGCTTCCAGGGGCTCGGGAAGTGAATTAAATACTATTTGGAGGCATTTAATGTTCAAGCAAAAATGGCTGATTTTTGACAAAAGAGATAACACCCCCCCCATTACGTCATGCTTCAGAAATGTGGAAAATGGTCCGTTTTCAAATGTTTGATTTTTGAACGTCAGTTCACATTTGTAGGTTGATCATCAGTGTTAGAGCAAAAATTAGCATGTTTAAAGTGAGTTTCATGCTTCCAGGGGCCCTAAACACAAGATTTATGGAATGGTTAAAAGTGCATGAAAATGGCCAATTTACTCACTCTGAGTTCTCAAAAAGGGTTTCTTCACCCCGGGAAGTTAATTAAATACCATTTGGAGGCATTGAATGTTCAAGCAAAAATGGCTGATTTTTGACAAAAGAGATAACACCCCCCCAATACGTCATGCTTCAGAAATGTGGAGACTGGTCCGTTTTCAAATGTTTTATTTTTGAACGTCAGTTCACATTTGTAGGTGGATCATCAGTGTTAGAGCTAAAATTAGCATGTTTAAAGTGATTTTCATGCTTCCAGGGGCTCGGGAAGTGAATTAAATACTATTTGGAGGCATTTAATGTTCAAGCAAAAACGGCTGATTTTTGACAAAAGAGATAACACACCCCCCATTACGTCATGCTTCAGAAATGTGGAAAATGGTCCGTTTTCAAATGTTTTATTTTTGAACGTCAGTTCACATTTGTAGGTTGATCATCTGTGTTAGAGCTAAAATTAGCTTGTTTAAAGTGATATGGCTGAGATACCCGCCACCCCCTCTCAACACAATCCCCAAGGATGGGAAACCGGAAACAGTTCTGAAGTTTTTGGAGACGGGAGGGAGTGACCCTCCCGGGCCGTATTTTTTAAAATATGAAACAAAATTAAAACATTAAAATAAACAGTTTCATATTATGTACAATTTCATTACCACATTGCGATGTTTGGCTAACCTTAACATATCCTCTAGTACAAAGGTTCTCCTAGCCGAACTAACATCCTACCAAACATTTACTTAACTTTTGAAATTGTACATCCTAACGTTTAAGGGCCAACGGCAAGGTCGTAACCGGTGTCAAGATCCCTAACCCAGACATATCCCCCTCACTTGAGAGGGGCGGCACGGAGGCTTACCTCAAGTGCAACTACCAATTTCCCTTGACTTGACGGGGGCCCCAATAAAACTCGACGCCACTTAAAGGTCGTACGAGGACTCGTGTGAGGTATCTAGAAGGTAGCGTAGACCCCCCCCCCAAACCCCACACAACTTACCACATCTGCCGTCGCAGACGTACTGGCCCCGGGAAATTCCCCAGGAGGGGGCTGTAACCCCTCCTACCCATGAAGGGGCCTTGACCGCCTTCCCTTTCCTTTCGGCGACCCATCCTTAGAAGGGACCGCCTCCCCATTGAGGGGCCAATGGCCACCTCCCCCGAGCGCCCCCATCCGTAATGGGTGACGCCCACTCCTAGGGATCTTCCAATTAGTGCTCACCGATCATGACCTTACCGCCCGACCAAAATAAATACGACGAAGATAACGAAATACTAAAGACTAAATATAACAGACAGTAGCAACAACAACTTTATTCAAAGCATGCCTACTGATGAACACTAAAGCAGAATTACTTTATTTGCAAAACATAACACAAAACGATCATTCTTTATTGCATACTCAAAATAATTACGATAATACCGCAACCTGTAAACGAAAATCAGAATTATCAATCAAACTTTATTAAAACCACACGCTGTCTTCAGGGGCTGGTGGGTCAAAAATGGCTCTTCGTTCCGTCTCGAGCTCACGTGCAGCGAGGAGGTGCAGCTTCAGAGCACAGGAACAAGAGGATGCTTTCTGGTCTTGCTCCTCCTTTTATCCGTCTTCAGGGCGGGCGTAAACCCGCCCCTGCCTGCCCCAAGGGCGTGGCCAGCCGCGTCAGTGTCTAGGCCAACCCACTCTAGGGCGGGAAAAGGCGCGCCCCGGCTACGCCGCTTCGGGCATACCAACCGAGACTCGCCTCCCGCCCAAGATGGCTTCCCGGGGGGATCGTGGTACTCTGCCATACGTTCGGGGGGACCGATTGGTCGCCCCTTGCCATATGGCTGAGATACCCGCCACCCCCTCTCAACACAATCCCCAAGGATGGGAAACCGGAAACAGTTCTGAAGTTTTTGGAGACGGGAGGGAGTGACCCTCCCGGGCCGTATTTATTAAAATATGAAACAAAATTAAAACATTAAAATAAACAGTTTCATATTATGTACAATTTCATTACCACATTGCGATGTTTGGCTAACCTTAACATATCCTCTAGTACAAAGGTTCTCCTAGCCGAACTAACATCCTACCAAACATTTACTTAACTTTTGAAATTGTACATCCTAACGTTTAAGGGCCAACGGCAAGGTCGTAACCGGTGTCAAGATCCCTAACCCAGACATATCCCCCTCACTTGAGAGGGGCGGCACGGAGGCTTACCTCAAGTGCAACTACCAATTTCCCTTGACTTGACGGGGGCCCCAATAAAACTCGACGCCACTTAAAGGTCGTACGAGGACTCGTGTGAGGTATCTAGAAGGTAGCGTAGACCCCCCCCAAACCCCACACAACTTACCACATCTGCCGTCGCAGACGTACTGGCCCCGGGAAATTCCCCAGGAGGGGGCTGTAACCCCTCCTACCCATGAAGGGGCCTTGACCGCCTTCCCTTTCCTTTCGGCGACCCATCCTTAGAAGGGACCGCCTCCCCGTTGAGGGGCCAATGGCCACCTCCCCCGAGCGCCCCCATCCGTAATGGGTGACGCCCACTCCTAGGGATCTTCCAATTAGTGCTCACCGATCATGACCTTACCGCCACAGGTCCGGATAGTTGACCGGCTATCCGGACCCCCCACCACACTCCTACCTAAAGGTCATGTTTAACGTCTTCAGCCAAGCTATGAAGTCTCCTATGAGTAACTCATTCCCCATCCGAGACAAATGAACACCATCCCCCAAGTACATACTGTCACCATTAATACATCCATGCGCGATAGAATGCAGTGCATTGGAACGGAACAACCTACTTACTTTGTTATTAATTTTTCTCACAGAGTGATTAAGAGCAGAAACCGAAAAAGCCCCCCGCCACACTTTTCGTGGGATCATATGGGACCATGCAATCGTGCACCCTGGAACTCTCCTCGCTAACCAACTTACCGTGGAAAGCATCGCTTCCAGGAGAAGTCGTCTACCAGTGGTGACCAAATCATTGCCCCCAAGATGTACTATGACTACAGACGGCGGTGACCTCGTCCGCCCTAGCAAACCCTCGAAAAATGATTGGAACTGGCCAATACAGAGACCGCCCTTTCCGTAGAAGGACACACTGTACCCGTATTCCCCAGCCACGTGCACCATGTCACCTGCCTTGAATACGTCCGCGGCACGCCTCACGTATGAGTGGCCCACGACCCACACCTCCTTTTTAACCGCCGGTGATGTCTGACCGCTGGCCCGGTGTTGGGTCGACTGCATAGTCCGCCCCGCCTCGTAGGCTTGCGTAACTGAAACCAAACAAAAACAAGAAGCGTGAGTACATCATTACGGCTTCACAACATGTGCAAACGCACATACCTTTTATAACAATTGGAGGACCAGCGCCCCACACGTTTAACTTGTTCCACATTCAGACCCCTGGCTGTAGCCTCTGTAGCAGCCCCTATCCGAAAGGAATGGGTCCCAAATTCGCCCGGGTTCAAGCCCGCAGCTGTAATCGACATCGCAAGCACCCGCTGAAACTGAAACCTTGTCAGTGGGGTGGCGTCCGCGTGTCTCAACAAGGTCCCCCCCATGATGCCACCCTTCGTGTTAAATAGTCCTCTAAACACTTCACTGGGCACATGGGCGACCCGGGAATCCTGCGTATAATTATGCATTCACCCATCCCACTCTGGTCGGTTTTGGACCTCACAAACGAGACAGTCATCGTCTCCCCTCTGATCTGAACGTGCTCTGCGCACAGTCCTCCCGTCACATCCTGCTTGTTCCTTGCCACTAATTCGCTTACCCGCATAGCCCCATGAAATGCCAGCGTAAAAGCGGCTCGGAATAACACTGTCTCAAACTGAGACGAACATGTTGTAGGGAGTCTGGGTAATAACTGGGCCAACCTATCCAAACCTATCGGGCGCCTCTCATCTCTTCTGCGACCCTCAAGGCGTTGCCACCCACGTAGCGCTTTTTGCACAACGAAAGACGCTGTCGGGTCCTGGATCCCATGAGCCCTAGCAACAAAGGTAATGGCAGCCCGATGCCTCTGGGCCGTGGCCACCGTCTTTCCTGCCTGATGTAATGACATCAAGAAGTTCACAACCCCTTCCTCCTGGCCCCAAAGCTCCTCACTAGCAGTCCCCAAAAAGGCTAAATAGGACCGGAACGCCCCTTCATATGCCTTCCTCGTCCTGGGTGCTAAACTCTCTCCCACGAGGTTACGAAGTTCGGGGCACCGAGAGACCAAAGAGCTTCGGGAAAGGGTGCCGGCTCCGGGTCCGCTGTGGGCAGAAAACCCCAGAAGGCCTGCATACGAAAACGAGAAAGGGCATCAGCCGCCTGGTTCATTACCCCAGGGACATGTCTTGCTTTGAATAACACATTCAGTTGCATACACAGTAATACGATCTCCTTGAGCAGCCTCAAAACCCATTTGCATCGTGCTGCCTGACTATTGATACACTCAACCACGGTCATATTGTCAGACCAAAATACCACGGAGTGATCTCTGAACCCTTCGGGCCACGTTCTCAGGGCCACGAAAATGGGGAAAAGTTCCAGGAAAGCAATGTTACTTGTCAGTCCACTGTTATGCCACCATGCCGGCCATTTCTGTGCAGACCATCGAGCACCGAAAATGGCACCAAAACCTACACTCCCTGCCGAATCTGTCCACAGCCCCAACTCCTCAGAGGACACGGCTGGTTTATTCCAGACGACTCGACCATTGAAATCTGCCAGAAATGCCAACCAAATGCGCATGTCCTGGCGGACCTCGGCCGAGAGCCTCGTGCGATGATGGCCCTCCTTCAATCTGACCATGGCTTCAGCGATCGAACGGGAAAAGGGGCGGGCCATAGGTATAACTCTCAGGGCAAAATTCAACTGGCCCACTAACTGCTGTAACTGATGCAGCTTAACCTTAGCTTCACTCAGACACATTTGCAGGGATGCCCTGAACTTAAACACTTTATCACTTGGTAAACGGAAACAACCTTCTCCGGAGTCTAACTCGATCCCCAGAAACTCGAGGCAAGTCGAAGGACCCACCGTCTTACCTGGTGCCAATGGCACGCCAAACTGATTCATTAAAACACAAAATGCAGCCAAAGCTTGCCCACATTCCGGATCCCCGGCTGCCCCCAGGAACAAAAAATCATCGAGATAATGCATCACATGTTGAAAACCCGTCTTCGTTGTGAAGACCCATTGTAGAAAACTACTGAATTTCTCGAAATAGGCACAAGAAATTGAGCATCCCATCGGCATACATCTATCCATGTAATACTGACCCTGAAACATGAAACCCAGTAGACGCTGATCGTCTGGATGTACAGGGAGCAACCGGAACGCTGACTCGATATCAGATTTTGCCATCAGCGCCCCGGGCCCCAGGCGATTCAAAATGGCCACGGCCTCATCGAAAGATGCGTACCGTACCGAACACATTTCCGGGTCTATCGCTTCGTTTACGGAAAGACCACGAGGGGCTGACAAATTATGTATCAGCCGAAACTCACCCGGGTCCTTCTTGGGGACCACTCCTAAAGGCGAACAGACAAAGTTAGCCACCGGGGGTACACTAAACGGACCGGCGACTCGACCTCGAGTAACCTCCTTCCGGATCTTTTCCTGTACCACGGTCGTATGCTGCAAGACCGATATCTGATTTTTGCATTTTTCCACCCCCTGAAAGTCCCCCCACTGGGATGCGGAAACCATATGAAAACCCGTTCCGCAACAGCCCAGCGGAAGCACGATCCGGGTATTCACTGAGCCAGGGAATCATTGCCAAGGTATCAATCGGGGTAGGTAAAGGCGCCCCTCGGACTATGTTAGACCTGTTTGGCGCCTCCTCTACCCCCGTTATCACCCATTTTGGCTCTGCACGTGGACTCAGGATGTGATGATTGCCCACACCCGCTACATTCGTGTTTAAATTTGCACGATCCCTGGGGCCTAGTACATTTACTCCTGTTAAAATTCCAACAAACCCCCTTTTTACCTGTATTACCGGTAGGCCTCGAGTGATTGTCGGTACCCGTACCTGAACGAAAAGGCGTCCCCGCATACTGACGGGAGGATTCGCCCACATTACTCCCTACAAATGTCACTTTCAACATACCAGTCTCCTTCATTTTGGACCAGGACACAGAATCATAACAATCCCAAGTTAAGTTTTTATCATGTTCTTTTGCTTTTCTGAAAAGATTATCATAGCAAAACCAATGATTACCCTCGTGTGATATCGAGTACCCCATGATCCGTGACTGATAACTCGGCAACTCTGGTAGCAATTCGGGCCTCCGTTCTCCCAAGATCGATGTGAAAATTCCCCATGCCTTGCCCCAATTGCCAATGTTTTCATTAACCTTAAAGGCGGCCATCTTTGCGCGCCAAACACTCGGATGCATGAGATCCTTCTGGCCTTTAACATGCTCCATCTCATAATGATCAGTAAGCAACGAGAAGATGTTCACATATTCCCCTGCCCATATTTTTTCTTTAATAGCTACAGGAACATGCTGACCCAACCTCTCCCTTCGAGAGGGAGCCGACTCTTCCCTTGCAATCGGCAATGGCCGCTTACCTGAACTGGACGCTGTCTCTGTGACCAAAACCGTCCCCTGTGGCTTTTCTACGGCCGCAGCCGGCGTGGATACCTTCGCTGCTTCACGAGTTTCCCGCAGTTGCTTCATTAACACCTGCGCGTCGACAGCCGTGGCGCCCTCGCTACCTTTACCCAACCACGCTGCTAATTGTGCTGCCAGCTCGGGCGGCATATCTTCACCGGACACGGGGGTGACCACCACGGGAATCGGATTCCCTTCCTCCGGCACAGGAGTGGGTGCTTCGAGCGGGGCACCGGGACCCGGGGTATCTCCCCCAGCTGCTCCTCTCCTGGGCCTCTTGACTTTTCCTCCTGGGGCCGTCTCCTCCAAAGGCCGTTTCGGGCCCCCTTCCTCATTTTTATCCATCCGCCTTTTTAGGTCGCTCATCTCTTTCATGAGAACACGCAGCATCTGTTCGGTAGTCATTCGCTTTCCCGCCTTCTTCGGCATTCTCCGACAGAGTATCTGTAAAACAAACGAGAAAGATTACAACGCTCAAAAATGGCTCTTCGTTCCGTCTCGAGCTCACGTGCAGCGAGGAGGTGCAGCTTCAGAGCACAGGAACAAGAGGATGCTTTCTGGTCTTGCTCCTCCTTTTATCCGTCTTCAGGGCGGGCGTAAACCCGCCCCTGCCTGCCCCAAGGGCGTGGCCAGCCGCGTCAGTGTCTAGGCCAACCCACTCTAGGGCGGGAAAAGGCGCGCCCCGGCTACGCCGCTTCGGGCATACCAGCCGAGACTCGCCTCCCGCCCAAGATGGCTTCCCGGGGGGATCGTGGTACTCTGCCATACGTTCGGGGGGACCGATTGGTCGCCCCTTGCCATTTGGAGGCATTTAATGTTCAAGCAAAAACGGCTGATTTTTGACAAAAGAGATAACATCCCCCCCCATTACGCCATGCTTCAGAAATGTGGAAAATGGTCCGTTTTCAAATGTTTTATTTTTGAACGTCAGTTCACATTTGTAGGTTGATCATCAGTGTTAGAGCTAAAATTAGCATGTTTAAAGTGATTTTCATGCTTCCAGGGGCCCTAAACACAAGATTTATGGAATGGTTAAAAGTGCATGAAAATGGCCAATTTACTCACTCTGAGTTCTCAAAAAGGGTTTCTTCACCCTGGGAAGTTAATTAAATACCATTTGGAGGCATTTAATGTTCAAGCAAAAACGGCTGATTTTCGACAAAAGAGATAAATTACGTCATGCTTCAGAAATGTGGAAAATGGTCCGTTTTCAAATGTTTTATTTTTGAACGTCAGTTCACATTTGTAGGTGGATCATCAGTGTTAGAGCTAAAATTAGCATGTTTAAAGTGATTTTCATGCTTCCAGGGGCTCGAGAAGTGAATTAAATACTATTTGGAGGCATTTAATGTTCAAGCAAAAACGGCTGATTTTTGACAAAAGAGATAACACCCCCCCATTACGTCATGCTTCAGAAATGTGGAAAATAGTCCGTTTTCAAATGTTTTATTTTTGAACGTCAGTTCACATTTGTAGGTTGATCATCAGTGTTAGAGCTAAAATTAGCATGTTTAAAGTGATTTTCATGCTTCCAGGGGCCCTAAACACAAGATTTATGGAATGGTTAAAAGTGCATGAAAATGGCCAATTTACTCACTCTGAGTTCTCAAAAAGGGTTTCTTCACCCTGGGAAGTTAATTAAATACCATTTGGAGGCATTTAATGTTCAAGCAAAAACTGCTGATTTTCGACAAAAGAGATAACACCCCCCCATTACGTCATGCTTCAGAAATGTGGAAAATGGTCCGTTTTCAAATGTTTTATTTTTGAACGTCAGTTCACATTTGTAGGTGGATCATCAGTGTTAGAGCTAAAATTAGCATGTTTAAAGTGATTTTCATGCTTCCAGGGGCTCGGGAAGTGAATTAAATACTATTTGGAGGCATTTAATGTTCAAGCAAAAACGGCTGATTTTCGACAAAAGAGATAACACCCCCCCATTACGTCATGCTTCAGAAATGTGGAGACTGGTCCGTTTTCAAATGTTTTATTTTTGAACGTCAGTTCACATTTGTAGGTTGATCATCAGTGTTAGAGCTAAAAATTTGCATGTTTAAAGTGATTTTCATGCTTCCAGGGGCTCGGGAAGTGAATTAAATACTATTTGGAGGCATTTAATGTTCAAGCAAAAATGGCTGATTTTTGACAAAAGAGATAACACCCCCCCATTACGTCATGCTTTAGAAATGTGGAAAATGGTCCGTTTTCAAATGTTTGATTTTTGAACGTCAGTTCACATTTGTAGGTTGATCATCAGTGTTAGAGCAAAAATTAGCATGTTTAAAGTGAGTTTCATGCTTCCAGGGGCCCTAAACACAAGATTTATGGAATGGTTAAAAGTGCATGAAAATGGCCAATTTACTCACTCTGAGTTCTCAAAAAGGGTTTCTTCACACCGGGAAGTTAATTAAATACCATTTGGAGGCATTTAATGTTCAAGCAAAAACGGCTGATTTTCGACAAAAGAGATAACACCCCCCCATTACGTCATGCTTCAGAAATGTGGAAAATGGTCTGTTTTCAAATGTTTTATTTTTGAACGTCAGTTCACATTTGTAGGTGGATAATCAGTGTTAGAGCTAAAATTAGCATGTTTAAAGTGATTTTCATGCTTCCAGGGGCCCTAAACACAAGATTTATGGAATGGTTAAAAGTGCATGCAAATGGCCAATTTACTCACTCTGAGTTCTCAAAAAGGGTTTCTTCACCCCGGGAAGTTAATTAAATACCATTTGGAGGCATTTAATGTTCAAGCAAAAACGGCTGATTTTCGACAAAAGAGATAACACCCCCCCATTACGTCATGCTTCAGAAATGTGGAAAATGGTCCGTTTTCAAATGTTTTATTTTTGAACGTCAGTTCACATTTGTAGGTTGATCATCAGTGTTAGAGCTAAAAATTAGCATGTTTAAAGTGATTTTCATGCTTCCAGGGGCTCGGGAAGTGAATTAAATACTATTTGGAGGCATTTAATGTTCAAGCAAAAACGGCTGATTTTTGACAAAAGAGATAACACCCCCCCATTACGTCATGCTTCAGAAATGTGGAAAATGGTCCGTTTCAAATGTTTTATTTTTGAACGTCAGTTCACATTTGTAGGTTGATCATCAGTGTTAGAGCTAAAATTAGCATGTTTAAAGTGATTTTCATGCTTCAAGGGGCCCTAAACACAAGATTTATGGAATGGTTAAAAGTGCATGAAAATGGCCAATTTACTCACTCTGAGTTCTCAAAAAGGGTTTCTTCACCCCGAGAAGTTAATTAAATACCATTTGGAGGCATTTAATGTTCAAGCAAAAACGGCTGATTTTCGACAAAAGAGATAACACCCCCCATTACGTCATGCTTCAGAAATGTGGAAAATGATCCGTTTTCAAATGTTTTATTTTTGAACGTCAGTTCACATTTGCATGTGGATCATCAGTGTTAGAGCTAAAATTAGCATGTTTAAAGTGATTTTCATGCTTCCAGGGGCTCGGGAAGTGAATTAAATACTATTTGGAGGCATTTAATGTTCAAGCAAAAACGGCTGATTTTTGACAAAAGAGATAACACCCCCCATTACGTCATGCTTCAGAAATGTGGAAAATGGTCTGTTTTCAAATGTTTTATTTTTGAACGTCAGTTCACATTTGTAGGTTGATCATCAGTGTTAGAGCTAAAATTAGCATGTTTAAAGTGATTTTCATGCTTCCAGGGGCCCTAAACACAAGATTTATGGAATGGTTAAAAGTGCATGAAAATGGCGAATTTACTCACTCTGAGTTCTCAAAAAGGGTTTCTTCACCCCGGGAAGTTAATTAAATACCATTTGGAGGCATTTAATGTTCAAGAAAAAACGGCTGATTTTCGACAAAAGAGATAACACCCCCCCATTACGTCATGCTTCAGAAATGTGGAAAATGATCCGTTTTCAAATGTTTTATTTTTGAACGTCAGTTCACATTTGCAGGTGGATCATCAGTGTTAGAGCTAAAATTAGCATGTTTAAAGTGATTTTCATGCTTCCAGGGGCTCGGGAAGTGAATTAAATACTATTTGGAGGCATTTAATGTTCAAGCAAAAACGGCTGATTTTTCACAAAAGAGATAACACCCCCCCATTACGTCATGCTTCAGAAATGTGGAAAATGGTCTGTTTTCAAATGTTTTATTTTTGAACGTCAGTTCACATTTGTAGGTTGATCATCAGTGTTAGAGCTAAAATTAGCATGTTTAAAGTGATTTTCATGCTTCCAGGGGCCCTAAACACAAGATTTATGGAATGGTTAAAAGTGCATTAAAATGGCCAATTTACTCACTCTGAGTTCTCAAAAAGGGTTTCTTCACCCCGGGAAGTTAATTAAATACCATTTGGAGGCATTGAATGTTCAAGCAAAAACGGCTGATTTTCGACAAAAGAGATAACACCCCCCCATCACGTCATGCTTCAGAAATGTGGAAAATGATCCGTTTTCAAATGTTTTATTTTTGAACGTCAGTTCACATTTGCATGTGGATCATCAGTGTTAGAGCTAAAATTAGCATGTTTAAAGTGATTTTCATGCTTCCAGGGGCTCGGGAAGTGAATTAAATACTATTTGGAGGCATTTAATGTTCAAGCAAAAACGGCTGATTTTTGACAAAAGAGATAACACCCCCCATTACGTAATGCTTCAGAAATGTGGAAAATGGTCTGTTTTCAAATGTTTTATTTTTGAACGTCAGTTCACATTTGTAGGTTGATCATCAGTGTTAGAGCTAAAATTAGCATGTTTAAAGTGATTTTCATGCTTCCAGGGGCCCTAAACACAAGATTTATGGAATGGTTAAAAGTGCATGAAAATGGCCAATTTACTCACTCTGAGTTCTCAAAAAGGGTTTCTTCACCCCGGGAAGTTAATTAAATACCATTTGGAGGCATTTAATGTTCAAGAAAAAACGGCTGATTTTCGACAAAAGAGATAACACCCCCCCATTACGTCATGCTTCAGAAATGTGGAAAATGATCCGTTTTCAAATGTTTTATTTTTGAACGTCAGTTCACATTTGCAGGTGGATCATCAGTGTTAGAGCTAAAATTAGCATGTTTAAAGTGATTTTCATGCTTCCAGGGGCTCGGGAAGTGAATTAAATACTATTTGGAGGCATTTAATGTTCAAGCAAAAACGGCTGATTTTTCACAAAAGAGATAACACCCCCCCATTACGTCATGCTTCAGAAATGTGGAAAATGGTCTGTTTTCAAATGTTTTATTTTTGAACGTCAGTTCACATTTGTAGGTTGATCATCAGTGTTAGAGCTAAAATTAGCATGTTTAAAGTGATTTTCATGCTTCCAGGGGCCCTAAACACAAGATTTATGGAATGGTTAAAAGTGCATTAAAATGGCCAATTTACTCACTCTGAGTTCTCAAAAAGGGTTTCTTCACCCCGGGAAGTTAATTAAATACCATTTGGAGGCATTGAATGTTCAAGCAAAAACGGCTGATTTTCGACAAAAGAGATAACACCCCCCCATTACGTCATGCTTCAGAAATGTGGAGACTGGTCCATTTTCAAATGTTTTATTTTTGAACGTCAGTTCACATTTGTAGGTTGATCATCAGTGTTAGAGCTAAAAATTAGCATGTTTAAAGTGATTTTCATGCTTCCAGGGGCTCGGGAAGTGAATTAAATTCTATTTGGAGGCATTTAATGTTCAAGCAAAAACGGCTGATTTTTGACAAAAGAGATAACATCCCCCCATTACGTCATGCTTCAGAAATGTGGAAAATGGTCAGTTTCAAATGCTTTATTTTTGAACGTCAGTTCACATTTGTAGGTTGATCATCAGTGTTAGAGCTAAAATTAGCATGTTTAAAGTGATTTTCATGCTTCAAGGGGCCCTAAACACAAGATTTATGGAGTGGTTAAAAGTGCATGAAAATGGCAAATTTACTCACTCTGAGTTCTCAAAAAGGGTTTCTTCACCCTGAGAAGTTAATAAAATACCATTTGGAGGCATTTAATGTTCAAGCAAAAACGGCTGATTTCCGACAAAAGAGATAACACCCCCCCATTACGTCATGCTTCAGAAATGTGGAAAATGATCCGTTTTCAAATGTTTTATTTTTGAACGTCAGTTCACATTTGCAGGTGGATCATCAGTGTTAGAGCTAAAATTAGCATGTTTAAAGTGATTTTCATGCTTCCAGGGGCTCGGGAAGTGAATTAAATACTATTTGGAGGCATTTAATGTTCAAGCAAACACGGCTGATTTTTGACAAAAGAGATAAAACCCCCCCATTACGTCATGCTTCAGAAATGTGGAAAATGGTCTGTTTTCAAATGTTTTATTTTTGAACGTCAGTTCACATTTGTAGGTTGATCATCAGTGTTAGAGCTAAAATTAGCATGTTTAAAGTGATTTTCATGCTTCCAGGGGCCCTAAACACAAGATTTATGGAATGGTTAAAAGTGCATGCAAATGGCCAATTTACTCACTCTGAGTTCTCAAAAAGTTTTTCTTCACCCCGGGAAGTTAATTAAATACCATTTGGAGGCATTTAATGTTCAAGCAAAAACGGCTGATTTTCAACAAAAGAGATAATACCCCCCCATTACGTCATGCTTCAGAAATGTGGAAAATGGTCCGTTTTCAAATGTTTTATTTTTGAACGTCAGTTCACATTTGTAGGTTGATCATCAGTGTTAGAGCTAAAAATTAGCATGTTTAAAGTGATTTTCATGCTTCCAGGGGCTCGGGAAGTGAATTAAATACTATTTGGAGGCATTTAATGTTCAAGCAAAAATGGCTGATTTTTCACAAAAGAGATAACACCCCCCCATTACGTCATGCTTCAGAAATGTGAAAAATGGTCCGTTTTCAAATGTTTTATTTTTGAACGTCAGTTCACATTTGTAGGTTGATCATCAGTGTTAGAGCTAAAATTAGCATGTTTAAAGTGAGTTTCATGCTTCCTGGGGCCCTAAACACAAGATTTATGGAATGGTTAAAAGTGCATGAAAATGGCCAATTTACTCACTCTGAGTTCTCAGAAAGGGTTTCTTCACCCCGGGAAGTTAATTAAATACCATTTGGAGGCATTTAATGTTCAAGCAAAAACGGCTGATTTTCGACAAAAGAGATAACACCCCCCCATTACGTCATGCTTCAGAAATGTGGAAAATGGTCCGTTTTCAAATGTTTTATTTTTGAACGTCAGTTCACATTTGTAGGTGGATCATCAGTGTTAGAGCTAAAATTAGCATGTTTAAAGTGATTTTCATGCTTCCAGGGGCTCGGGAAGTGAATTAAATACTATTTGGAGGCATTTAATGTTCAAGCAAAAACGGCTGATTTTTGACAAAAGAGATAACACCCCCCCATTACGTCATGCTTCAGAAATGTGGAAAATGGTCAGTTTCAAATGCTTTATTTTTGAACGTCAGTTCACATTTGTAGGTTGATCATCAGTGTTAGAGCTAAAATTAGCATGTTTAAAGTGATTTTCATGCTTCAAGGGGCCCTAAACACAAGATTTATGGAATGGTTAAAAGTGCATGAAAATGGCCAATTTACTCACTCTGAGTTCTCAAAACGGGTTTCTTCACCCCGAGAAGTTAATTAAATACCATTTGGAGGCATTTAATGTTCAAGCAAAAACGGCTGATTTTCGACAAAAGAGATAACACCCCCCAATTACGTCATGCTTCAGAAATGTGGAAAATGATCCGTTTTCAAATGTTTTATTTTTGAACGTCAGTTCACATTTGCAGGTGGATCATCAGTGTTAGAGCTAAAATTAGCATGTTTAAAGTGATTTTCATGCTTCCAGGGGCTCGGGAAGTGAATTAAATACTATTTGGAGGCATTTAATGTTCAAGCAAAAACGGCTGATTTTTGACAAAAGAGATAAAACCCCCCCATTACGTCATGCTTCAGAAATGTGGAAAATGGTCTGTTTTCAAATGTTTTATTTTTGAACGTCAGTTCACATTTGTAGGTTGATCATCAGTGTTAGAGCTAAAAGTAGCATGTTTAAAGTGATTTTCATGCTTCCAGGGGCCCTAAACACAAGATTTATGGAATGGTTAAAAGTGCATGAAAATGGCCAATTTACTCACTCTGAGTTCTCAAAAAGGGTTTCTTCACCCCGGGAAGTTAATTAAATACCATTTGGAGGCATTGAATGTTCAAGCAAAAATGGCTGATTTTCGACAAAAGAGATAACACCCCCCCATTACGTCATGCTTCAGAAATGTGGAGACTGGTCCGTTTTCAAATGTTTTATTTTTGAACGTCAGTTCACATTTGTAGGTTGATCATCAGTGTTAGAGCTAAAAATTAGCATGTTTAAAGTGATTTTCATGCTTCCAGGGGCTCGGGAAGTGAATTAAATACTATTTGGAGGCATTTAATGTTCAAGCAAAAACGGCTGATTTTTGACAAAAGAGATAACACCCCCCCATTACGTCATGCTTCAGAAATGTGGAAAATGGTCCGTTTTCAAATGTTTTATTTTTGAACGTCAGTTCACATTTGTAGGTTGATCATCAGTGTTAGAGCTAAAATTAGCATGTTTAAAGTGATTTTCATGCTTCCAGGGGCCCTAAACACAAGATTTATGGAATGGTTAAAAGTGCATGAAAATGGCCAATTTACTCACTCTGAGTTCTCAAAAAGGGTTTCTTCACCCCGGGAAGTTAATTAAATACCATTTGGAGGCATTTAATGTTCAAGCAAAAACGGCTGATTTTCGACAAAAGAGATAACACCCCCCCATTACGTCATGCTTCAGAAATGTGGAAAATGGTCAGTTTTCAAATGTTTAATTTTTGAACGTCAGTTCACATTTGCAGGTGGATCATCAGTGTTAGAGCTAAAATTAGCATGTTTAAAGTGATTTTCATGCTTCCAGGGGCTCGGGAAGTGAATTAAATACTATTTGGAGGCATTTAATGTTCAAGCAAAAACGGCTGATTTTTGACAAAAGAGATAAAACCCCCCCATTACGTCATGCTTCAGAAATGTGGAGACTGGTCCGTTTTCAAATGTTTTATTTTTGAACGTCAGTTCACATTTGTAGGTTGATCATCAGTGTTAGAGCTAAAAATTAGCATGTTTAAAGTGATTTTCATGCTTCCAGGGGCTCGGGAAGTGAATTAAATACTATTTGGAGGCATTTAATGTTCAAGCAAAAATGGCTGATTTTTGACAAAAGAGATAACACCCCCCCATTACGTCATGCTTCAGAAATGTGGAAAATGGTCCGTTTTCAAATGTTTGATTTTTGAACGTCAGTTCACATTTGTAGGTTGATCATCAGTGTTAGAGCAAAAATTAGCATGTTTAAAGTGAGTTTCATGCTTCCAGGGGCCCTAAACACAAGATTTATGGAATGGTTAAAAGTGCATGAAAATGGCCAATTTACTCACTCTGAGTTCTCAAAAAGGGTTTCTTCACACCGGGAAGTTAATTAAATACCATTTGGAGGCATTTAATGTTCAAGCAAAAACGGCTGATTTTCGACAAAAGAGATAACACCCCCCCATTACGTCATGCTTCAGAAATGTGGAAAATGGTCCGTTTTCAAATGTTTCATTTTTGAACATCAGTTCACATTTTTAGGTTGATCATCAGTGTTAGAGCTAAAAATTAGCATGTTTAAAGTGATTTTCATTCTTCCAGGGGCTCGGGAAGTGAATTAAATACTATTTGGAGGCATTTAATGTTCAAGCAAAAACGGCTGATTTTTGACAAAAGAGATAACACACCCCCCATTACGTCATGCTTCAGAAATGTGGAAAATGGTCCGTTTTCAAATGTTTTATTTTTGAACGTCAGTTCACATTTTTAGGTGGATCATCAGTGTTAGAGCTAAAAATTAGCATGTTTAAAGTGATTTTCATGCTTCCAGGGGCTCGGAAGTGAATTAAATACTATTTGGAGGCATTTAATGTTCAAGCAAAAACGGCTGATTTTTGACAAAAGAGATAACATCCCCCCATTACGTCATGCTTCAGAAATGTGGAAAATGGTCAGTTTCAAATGCTTTATTTTTGAACGTCAGTTCACATTTGTAGGTTGATCATCAGTGTTAGAGCTAAAATTAGCATGTTTAAAGTGATTTTCATGCTTCAAGGGGCCCTAAACACAAGATTTATGGAGTGGTTAAAAGTGCATGAAAATGGCAAATTTACTCACTCTGAGTTCTCAAAAAGGGTTTCTTCACCCTGAGAAGTTAATTAAATACCATTTGGAGGCATTTAATGTTCAAGCAAAAACGGCTGATTTCCGACAAAAGAGATAACACCCCCCCATTACGTCATGCTTCAGAAATGTGGAAAATGATCCGTTTTCAAATGTTTTATTTTTGAACGTCAGTTCACATTTGCAGGTGGATCATCAGTGTTAGAGCTAAAATTAGCATGTTTAAAGTGATTTTCATGCTTCCAGGGGCTCGGGAAGTGAATTAAATACTATTTGGAGGCATTTAATGTTCAAGCAAACACGGCTGATTTTTGACAAAAGAGATAAAACCCCCCCATTACGTCATGCTTCAGAAATGTGGAAAATGGTCTGTTTTCAAATGTTTTATTTTTGAACGTCAGTTCACATTTGTAGGTTGATCATCAGTGTTAGAGCTAAAATTAGCATGTTTAAAGTGATTTTCATGCTTCCAGGGGCCCTAAACACAAGATTTATGGAATGGTTAAAAGTGCATGCAAATGGCCAATTTACTCACTCTGAGTTCTCAAAAAGTTTTTCTTCACCCCGGGAAGTTAATTAAATACCATTTGGAGGCATTTAATGTTCAAGCAAAAACGGCTGATTTTCAACAAAAGAGATAACACCCCCCCATTACGTCATGCTTCAGAAATGTGGAAAATGGTCCGTTTTCAAATGTTTTATTTTTGAACGTCAGTTCACATTTGTAGGTTGATCATCAGTGTTAGAGCTAAAAATTAGCATGTTTAAAGTGATTTTCATGCTTCCAGGGGCTCGGGAAGTGAATTAAATACTATTTGGAGGCATTTAATGTTCAAGCAAAAATGGCTGACTTTTCACAAAAGAGATAACACCCCCCCATTACGTCATGCTTCAGAAATGTGAAAAATGGTCCGTTTTCAAATGTTTTATTTTTGAACGTCAGTTCACATTTGTAGGTTGATCATCAGTGTTAGAGCTAAAATTAGCATGTTTAAAGTGAGTTTCATGCTTCCTGGGGCCCTAAACACAAGATTTATGGAATGGTTAAAAGTGCATGAAAATGGCCAATTTACTCACTCTGAGTTCTCAGAAAGGGTTTCTTCACCCCGGGAAGTTAATTAAATACCATTTGGAGGCATTTAATGTTCAAGCAAAAACGGCTGATTTTCGACAAAAGAGATAACACCCCCCCATTACGTCATGCTTCAGAAATGTGGAAAATGGTCCGTTTTCAAATGTTTTATTTTTGAACGTCAGTTCACATTTGTAGGTGGATCATCAGTGTTAGAGCTAAAATTAGCATGTTTAAAGTGATTTTCATGCTTCCAGGGGCTCGGGAAGTGAATTAAATACTATTTGGAGGCATTTAATGTTCAAGCAAAAACGGCTGATTTTTGACAAAAGAGATAACACCCCCCCATTACGTCATGCTTCAGAAATGTGGAAAATGGTCAGTTTCAAATGCTTTATTTTTGAACGTCAGTTCACATTTGTAGGTTGATCATCAGTGTTAGAGCTAAAATTAGCATGTTTAAAGTGATTTTCATGCTTCAAGGGGCCCTAAACACAAGATTTATGGAATGGTTAAAAGTGCATGAAAATGGCCAATTTACTCACTCTGAGTTCTCAAAACGGGTTTCTTCACCCCGAGAAGTTAATTAAATACCATTTGGAGGCATTTAATGTTCAAGCAAAAACGGCTGATTTTCGACAAAAGAGATAACACCCCCCAATTACGTCATGCTTCAGAAATGTGGAAAATGATCCGTTTTCAAATGTTTTATTTTTGAACGTCAGTTCACATTTGCAGGTGGATCATCAGTGTTAGAGCTAAAATTAGAATGTTTAAAGTGATTTTCATGCTTCCAGGGGCTCGGGAAGTGAATTAAATACTATTTGGAGGCATTTAATGTTCAAGCAAAAACGGCTGATTTTTGACAAAAGAGATAAAACCCCCCCATTACGTCATGCTTCAGAAATGTGGAAAATGGTCTGTTTTCAAATGTTTTATTTTTGAACGTCAGTTCACATTTGTAGGTTGATCATCAGTGTTAGAGCTAAAAGTAGCATGTTTAAAGTGATTTTCATGCTTCCAGGGGCCCTAAACACAAGATTTATGGAATGGTTAAAAGTGCATGAAAATGGCCAATTTACTCACTCTGAGTTCTTAAAAAGGGTTTCTTCACCCCGGGAAGTTAATTAAATACCATTTGGAGGCATTGAATGTTCAAGCAAAAGTGGCTGATTTTCGACAAAAGAGATAACACCCCCCCATTACGTCATGCTTCAGAAATGTGGAGACTGGTCCGTTTTCAAATGTTTTATTTTTGAACGTCAGTTCACATTTGTAGGTTGATCATCAGTGTTAGAGCTAAAAATTAGCATGTTTAAAGTGATTTTCATGCTTCCAGGGGCTCGGGAAGTGAATTAAATACTATTTGGAGGCATTTAATGTTCAAGCAAAAACGGCTGATTTTTGACAAAAGAGATAACACCCCCCCATTACGTCATGCTTCAGAAATGTGGAAAATGGTCCGTTTTCAAATGTTTTATTTTTGAACGTCAGTTCACATTTGTAGGTTGATCATCAGTGTTAGAGCAAAAATTAGCATGTTTAAAGTGAGTTTCATGCTTCCAGGGGCCCTAAACACAAGATTTATGGAATGGTTAAAAGTGCATGAAAATGGCCAATTTACTCACTCTGAGTTCTCAAAAAGGGTTTCTTCACCCCGGGAAGTTAATTAAATACCATTTGGAGGCATTTAATGTTCAAGCAAAAACGGCTGATTTTCGACAAAAGAGATAACACCCCCCCATTACGTCATGCTTCAGAAATGTGGAAAATGGTCAGTTTTCATATAGCCGAGATACCCGCCACCCCCTCTCAACACAATCCCCAAAAGGAGTGAAACCGGAAACAGTTCTTGAAGTTTTTGGAAGTGGGATGGAGTGACCATCCCGGCCGTATTTATTAAAACAAAATTAAAACATTAAACGTTTCATGTTATGTACAATTTCATTACCATATTGCGATGTTTGGCTAACCTTAACAGATTCTCTAATACAGAGGTTCTCCTAGCCGAACTAGCAACCTACAAAACATTTCTTGACATATTGAAATTGTACAACCTAACGTTTAAGGGCCAACGGCAAGGTCATAACCGGTGTCAAGATCCCTAACCGGACTTACCCCTCCCACTTGGGATGGGCGACAGCACGGAGGCGTACCTCAAGTGCAACTACTACCAATTTCCCTTGACTTGACGGGGGCACCTAAAACTCGACGCCAGTTAAAGGTCGTTCGAATACTCGTGTGAGGTATCTATAAGGTATCGTGGCCCTTATCCCAACCCCACACAACTTACCGCATCTGCCGTCGCAGATGTCACTGGCCCCGGGAAATTCCCCAGGAGGGGGCTGTAACCCCTCCTACAAAGGAAGGGGCCTTGACCGCCTTTCCTTTACTTCCGGCGACCCATCCTTAGAAGGGACCGCCTCCCCATTGAGGGGCCAATGGCCACCTCTCCCGAGCGCTCCCATCCGTGTTGGGTGACGCCCACTCATAGGGATCTACTAATTAGTGCTCACCGATCATGACCTTACCGCCTACCAAAATAAATACGACAGTGCAAATTAACCTAAAAATACATTGGCCACTATGACCGCAAGAGCATATATCAAAATTCGACGCTAACTGAATATCTTTAATGGCAAACATACTCAAAACGAACATTCTTTATTAACTCAAAATCCACATGGCACTACAACCTGAAAATGAAAACGAAACAAAATTAATCAACTTTATTACACACAATTGGCTGTCATCAGGGGCTGGTGGGTGGGTCAAAATTGGCTCTTCGTTCTGTCCCGAGCTCACGTGCAGCGAGGAGGTGCAGCTTCAGAGCACAAGAACAAGAGGATGTCTTCTGGTCTTGCGTCCCTTTTTATCCGTCTTCAGGGCGGGCGTATACCCGCCCCTGCCTGCCGCTGAGGGCGTGGCTGGCTGCGTCGGTGTCTAGGCCAGCCCATTCCAGGGCGGGAACAAGCGCGCCCCAGCTACGCCGCTTCGGGCATACCAGCTGAGACGCGCCTCCCGCCCAAAACGGCTTCCCGGGGGGATCGAGGCACTCGGCCATAAGTTCGGGGGGACCGATTCGGTCGCCCCTTTCCATATAGCCGAGATACCCGCCACCCCCTCTCAACACAATCCCCAAAAGGAGTGAAACCGGAAACAGTTCTTGAAGTTTTTGGAAGTGGGATGGAGTGACCATCCCGGCCGTATTTATTAAAACAAAATTAAAACATTAAACGTTTCATGTTATGTACAATTTCATTACCATATTGCGATGTTTGGCTAACCTTAACAGATTCTCTAATACAGAGGTTCTCCTAGCCGAACTAGCAACCTACAAAACATTTCTTGACATATTGAAATTGTACAACCTAACGTTTAAGGGCCAACGGCAAGGTCATAACCGGTGTCAAGATCCCTAACCGGACTTACCCCTCCCACTTGGGATGGGCGACAGCACGGAGGCGTACCTCAAGTGCAACTACTACCAATTTCCCTTGACTTGACGGGGGCACCTAAAACTCGACGCCAGTTAAAGGTCGTTCGAATACTCGTGTGAGGTATCTATAAGGTATCGTGGCCCTTATCCCAACCCCACACAACTTACCGCATCTGCCGTCGCAGATGTCACTGGCCCCGGGAAATTCCCCAGGAGGGGGCTGTAACCCCTCCTACAAAGGAAGGGGCCTTGACCGCCTTTCCTTTACTTCCGGCGACCCATCCTTAGAAGGGACCGCCTCCCCATTGAGGGGCCAATGGCCACCTCTCCCGAGCGCTCCCATCCGTGTTGGGTGACGCCCACTCATAGGGATCTACTAATTAGTGCTCACCGATCATGACCTTACCGCCACAGGCCCGGATAGTTGACCGGCTATCCGGGCCCCCCACCAAAACTCCTAGCTAAAGGTCATGCTCCAACGTTTTTAACCATGCTAAGAAGTCTCCTATGAGTAACTCATTTCCCACCCGAGACAAATGCACACCATCCCCCATATACATACTGTCATCATTAATACAACCGTGCGAGATAGAATGCAATGTCCTGGAACGGAACAACCTACTCATTTTGTTATTAAGTTTCCTAACAGAATGGTTCAAAGCAGGGATCGAAATAGCCCCCCGCCACACTTTTCGTGGGATCATATGAGACCACGCAATTATGCACCCCGGAACTTTCCTCGCCAACCAACTTACGGTGGAAAGCATTGCCTCCAGGAGAAGTCGTCTACCGGTGGTGACCAAATCATTGCCTCCTAAATGTACTATGACTATAGACGGCGGTGACCTCATCCGCCCTAACAAACCCTCAAAGTAAGCTTGAAACTGGTCAATACAGAGACCGCCCCTTCCGTAGAAGGACATCCTGTACCCGTATTCCCCAGCTACGTGAATCATGTCACCTGCTTTGAATACGTCTGCGGCACGCCTCACGTATGAGTGGCCCACGACCCACACCTCCTTTCTCACAGCCGGTGATGTCTGACCGCTGGCCCGGTGTTGGGTCGACTGCATAGTCCGCCCCGCCTCGAAGGCTTGCGTAACTGAAAACCAAACAAAAGACAAGAAGCGTGAGTACATTGTTACAGCTTCACAACATGTGCAACCGCACATACCTCTTATAACAACTGGAGGACCAACGCCCCACTCGTTTTACTTGTTCCACATTAAGACCCCTGGCTGCAGCTTCAGTGGCAGCCCCTATCCGAAAGGAGTGGGTCCCAAACTCACCCGGGTCCAAGCCTGCTGCGGTAATTGACATCGCGAGCACCCGCTGAAACTGAAACTTTGTCAGTGGGGTGGCGTCCGCGTGTCTCAACATTGTGCCCCCCCATGATGCCACCCTTTGTGCTAGGTAATCCTCTAAACACCTCACCGGACACATGGAGGACCCTGGAATCCTGCGAATGACTATGCAGTCTCCCAACCCACTTTGATCGGTTTTTGACTTGACAAAGGATACCGTCATAGTCTCACCCCTGATCTGAACGTGTTGCCGGCACAAACCCCCCGCCACATCCCGCTTGCTCCTTGCCACCAGCTCACTTATCCTCATAGCCCCGTGAAATGCAAGCGTAAAAGCGGCTCGGAACAAACAAGCCTCGAACTGAGACGAGCATATGTCGGGGAGTGTGGCCAGCAACTGGGACAACCTATCCAGACCTATCGGGCGCCTCTCATCTACTCTGCGACCCTCAAGGCGTTGCCACCCACGCAGCGCTTTCTGTACAGCAAAAGACGCTGTCGGGTCCTGGATATTATGAGCCCTGGCAACAAAGGAGATGGCAGCACGATGCCTCTGGGCTGTAGCCACCGACTTCCCAGCCTTACGCAAGGACATCAGAAAATGTACTACCCAATCCTCATGCCCCCAAAGTCCCCCTCTCTCAGTCCCCAAAAAGGCCAAATAAGCCCGAAACGCCCCTTCGTATGCCTTCCTCGTCCTTGGTGCTAGACTCTCTCCCACGAGGTAACGAAGTTCGGGGCACCGAGAGACCAGAGAGCTTCGGGAAAGGGTGCTGGCTCGGGGTCCGCTGAGGGAAGGAAACCCGAGAAAGCCTGCATTTGAAAACGAGACAGTGCATCAGCAGCCTGATTCATCACCCCCGGGACATGTTTAGCTCTGAATACCACGTTCAGTTGCATACACAGTAAGACAATTTCTTTAAGCAGCCTCAAAATCATTTTACAACGTGCTGCCTGACTATTAATGCATTCTACAACGGTCATATTGTCAGACCAAAATATGACAGAATGATTTCTGAATCCATCGGGCCAGGATCTGAGGGCCACCAAAATAGGAAACAGCTCAAGGAAAGCAATATTACTCGTCAGCCCCTCATCGTGCCACCATGTTGGCCACTTTTGTGCCGACCATTTTGTGCCGAAGATGGCGCCGAAACCCATGCTTCCCGCTGAATCCGTCCATAGACCAAGCTCTTCAGAGGACAAGGCCGGTTTGTTCCAGACGACTCGACCATTGAAATCCGCCAAAAATGCTAACCAAATACGCATGTCTTGGCGGACCTCGGCCGATAACCTCGTGCGATGGTGACCCTCCTTCAGGCCGACCATCGCCTGTGCAATCGAACGGGAGAAGGGGCGGGCCATTGGGATCACCCTTAAGGCAAAATTCAACTTCCCCACCAATTGCTGCAGTTGATGCAGCGTAACTTTAGACGCAGTGATACACATTTGTAGGGCTATCTTAAATTTCGATACTTTGGAAGCTGGTAAACGAAAACAACCCTCACTAGAGTCCAACTCGATCCCGAGGAACTCGAGGCAAGTCGTGGGACCCACAGTTTTACCTGGTGCCAACGGCACGCCAAATTGATTCATTAAAACACAAAATTCAGTCAAGGCCCGGGCACATTCATCATCCCCAGCGGCCCCAAGGAACAGAAAGTCATCGAGGTAATGCATCACATTCCGAAAACCTGTTTTCTTCGTGTAAACCCATTGCAGAAAACTACTGAATTTCTCGAAATAAGCACAAGATATCGAGCACCCCATTGGCATACACCTGTCCATGTAATACAAACCTTGAAACATGAATCCCAACAAACGTTGGTCATCCGGGTATACCGGGAGCAAACGGAACGCTGACTCGATATCTGATTTCGCCATCAGCGTCCCGGGCCCCAGGCGATTCAAAATGGCTACGGCCTCATCGAATGATGCGTACCGCACCGAACACATTTCTGGATTGATTGCATCGTTTACAGAAAGGCCATGAGGGGCTGATAAATTGTGAATCAATCGAAACTCACCCGGGTCCTTCTTGGGGACCACCCCTAAAGGAGAACAAACAAAGTTCGGTACCGGGGGGACGGGAAACGGGCCAGCAACCCGACCTCGGGTAACCTCTTTCCGGATCTTATCCTGTACTACAGTAGTATGCTGCAAGACGGAAAGTTGATTTTTGCACGTCCCGACACCCTGAAAGTTACCCACCGGGATGCGGAAACCATATGAAAAACCGTTTCGTAGCACCCCAGCAGAAGTACGATCTGGGTATTCGCTGAGCCAGGGAATCATCGCCAGGGTATCAATAGGGGTTGGTAAAGGCGCCCCTCGGACCATATTAGACCTGTTTAGCGCCTCCTCTACCCCCATTCTCACCCGATTTGGCTCTGCACGAGGACTCAGGATGGGGTGCCCCACAACCACTACATTCGTGTTTGAACTTACAAGATCCCGGGGGCCTAGTACATTTGCTTCTGTTGAAATTGTAACAGAACCCCCTCTTCCCTGTATTGCCGGCGGGTCTCGGGTAATCGTCTGTACCCGTACCCGCCCGAAAGGGTGTCCCCCCATTTTGGCGGGAGGACTCACTAACAGCACTCCCCACCAATGGCACTTTCAACATTCCCGACTCTTTCATCTTATTCCATGTTAAAGAATCGTAACAGTCCCAGGTTAAACTTTTGTTATGCTCCATCGCTTTCCTGAAAAGGTTGTCGTAACAGAACCATTGGTTACCTTGGTGTGATGTCGAGTACCCCATAATTCGTGACTGATATACTGGAAATTCAGGGAGCAAATCAGGCCTACGTTCCCCCAAAATTGCAGTGAAAATTCCCCAAGCATTACCCCAGTTACCAATATTTTCATTCACTTTAAAGGCGGCCATTTTTGCGCGCCAAACACTCGGATGCATCAGATCCTTTTGACCCTTAACAGTTTCGACCTCATAGTGATCAACGAGCAGGGAGAAAATGTTAACGTATTCCCCCGCCCAAATCTTTTCCTTAATTTGCAAAGGAACATGTTGCCCCAATCTTTCTCTACGAGAGGGTGTTGACTCATCCCTCGCAATCGGCAATGGCCGCTTACCTGCACCGGACGCTGCTTCCGTCCCTCGTGGCTTGTCTATCGCCGCATCCGGCGCGGGCACCTTGGCTGTATCACGTTTCTCGCGCAACTGCTTTATGAGTGCTTGCGCTTCGGTAGCCATGGCGCCCCCATTACTGTCCCCCAACCATGCTGCTAACTGCGCCGCCAACTCGGGAGGCATATCTCCGGCAGACGTCGGGGTGACTATCACGGGAATCGGATTCCCCTTATCCGGTACCGGGGCCGGTACCGGGGCTGGCGCCTCGAGCGGAGAACAGGGAACCGGGACGTCTCCCCCGACCGGCCCCCTTCTCGGCCTCTTTGGCTTCCCTCCGGCCGGTGGACGCCCCGATCCCTCCTCGCCGTCTCGCTCCGCCAACCGCTTCTTAATTTCGGACATGTCCTTCATGAGTGCCCGAACCAACTGGTCAGTTGACATTCTCTTTGCTCCTTTCTTGGGCATCCTTTCGACGAAGTATCTAAAAGACAAAGAGAGAGATTAAAACGCTCAAAATTGGCTCTTCGTTCTGTCCCGAGCTCACGTGCAGCGAGGAGGTGCAGCTTCAGAGCACAAGAACAAGAGGATGTCTTCTGGTCTTGCGTCCCTTTTTATCCGTCTTCAGGGCGGGCGTATACCCGCCCCTGCCTGCCCCTGAGGGCGTGGCTGGCTGCGTCGGTGTCTAGGCCAGCCCATTCCAGGGCGGGAACGAGCGCGCCCCAGCTACGCCGCTTCGGGCATACCAGCTGAGACGCGCCTCCCACCCAAAACGGCTTCCCGGGGGGATCGAGGCACTCGGCCATAAGTTCGGGGGGACCGATTCGGTCGCCCCTTTCCAAATGTTTAATTTTTGAACGTCAGTTCACATTTGCAGGTGGATCATCAGTGTTAGAGCTAAAATTAGCATGTTTAAAGTGATTTTCATGCTTCCAGGGGCTCGGGAAGTGAATTAAATACTATTTGGAGGCATTTAATGTTCAAGCAAAAACGGCTGATTTTTGACAAAAGAGATAAAACCCCCCCATTACGTCATGCTTCAGAAATGTGGAGACTGGTCCGTTTTCAAATGTTTTATTTTTGAACGTCAGTTCACATTTGTAGGTTGATCATCAGTGTTAGAGCTAAAAATTAGCATGTTTAAAGTGATTTTCATGCTTCCATGGGCTCGGGAAGTGAATTAAATACTATTTGGAGGCATTTAATGTTCAAGCAAAAATGGCTGATTTTTGACAAAAGAGATAACACCCCCCCATTACGTCATGCTTCAGAAATGTGGAAAATGGTCCGTTTTCAAATGTTTGATTTTTGAACGTCAGTTCACATTTGTAGGTTGATCATCAGTGTTAGAGCAAAAATTAGCATGTTTAAAGTGAGTTTCATGCTTCCAGGGGCCCTAAACACAAGATTTATGGAATGGTTAAAAGTGCATGAAAATGGCCAATTTACTCACTCTGAGTTCTCAAAAAGGGTTTCTTCACACCGGGAAGTTAATTAAATACCATTTGGAGGCATTTAATGTTCAAGCAAAAACGGCTGATTTTCGACAAAAGAGATAACACCCCCCCATTACGTCATGCTTCAGAAATGTGGAAAATGGTCCGTTTTCAAATGTTTTATTTTTGAACATCAGTTCACATTTTTAGGTTGATCATCAGTGTTAGAGCTAAAAATTAGCATGTTTAAAGTGATTTTCATTCTTCCAGGGGCTCGGGAAGTGAATTAAATACTATTTGGAGGCATTTAATGTTCAAGCAAAAACGGCTGATTTTTGACAAAAGAGATAACACACCCCCCATTACGTCATGCTTCAGAAATGTGGAAAATGGTCCGTTTTCAAATGTTTTATTTTTGAACGTCAGTTCACATTTTTAGGTGGATCATCAGTGTTAGAGCTAAAAATTAGCATGTTTAAAGTGATTTTCATGCTTCCAGGGGCTCGGAAGTGAATTAAATACTATTTGGAGGCATTTAATGTTCAAGCAAAAACGGCTGATTTTTGACAAAAGAGATAACACACCCCCCATTACGTCATGCTTCAGAAATGTGGAAAATGGTCCGTTTTCAAATGTTTTATTTTTGAACGTCAGTTCACATTTTTAGGTTGATCATCAGTGTTAGAGCTAAAAATTAGCATGTTTAAAGTGATTTTCATGCTTCCAGGGGCCCTAAACACAAGATTTATGGAATGGTTAAAAGTGCATGCAAATGGCCAATTTACTCACTCTGAGTTCTCAAAAAGGGTTTCTTCACCCCGGGAAGTTAATTAAATACCATTTGGAGGCATTTAATGTTCAAGCAAAAACGGCTGATTTTCGACAAAAGAGATAACACCCCCCCATTACGTCATGCTTCAGAAATGTGGAAAATGGTCCGTTTTCAAATGTTTTATTTTTGAACGTCAGTTCACATTTGTAGGTTGATCATCAGTGTTAGAGCTAAAAATTAGCATGTTTAAAGTGATTTTCATGCTTCCAGGGGCTCGGGAAGTGAATTAAATACTATTTGGAGGCATTTAATGTTCAAGCAAAAACGGCTGATTTTTGACAAAAGAGATAACACCCCCCCATTACGTCATGCTTCAGAAATGTGGAAAATGGTCCGTTTCAAATGTTTTATTTTTGAACGTCAGTTCACATTTGTAGGTTGATCATCAGTGTTAGAGCTAAAATTAGCATGTTTAAAGTGATTTTCATGCTTCAAGGGGCCCTAAACACAAGATTTATGGAATGGTTAAAAGTGCATGAAAATGGCCAATTTACTCACTCTGAGTTCTCAAAAAGGGTTTCTTCACCCCGAGAAGTTAATTAAATACCATTTGGAGGCATTTAATGTTCAAGCAAAAACGGCTGATTTTCGACAAAAGAGATAACACCCCCCATTACGTCATGCTTCAGAAATGTGGAAAATGATCCGTTTTCAAATGTTTTATTTTTGAACGTCAGTTCACATTTGCATGTGGATCATCAGTGTTAGAGCTAAAATTAGCATGTTTAAAGTGATTTTCATGCTTCCAGGGGCTCGGGAAGTGAATTAAAAACTATTTGGAGGCATTTAATGTTCAAGCAAAAACGGCTGATTTTTGACAAAAGAGATAACACCCCCCATTACGTCATGCTTCAGAAATGTGGAAAATGGTCTGTTTTCAAATGTTTTATTTTTGAACGTCAGTTCACATTTGTAGGTTGATCATCAGTGTTAGAGCTAAAATTAGCATGTTTAAAGTGATTTTCATGCTTCCAGGGGCCCTAAACACAAGATTTATGGAATGGTTAAAAGTGCATGAAAATGGCCAATTTACTCACTCTGAGTTCTCAAAAAGGGTTTCTTCACCCCGGGAAGTTAATTAAATACCATTTGGAGGCATTTAATGTTCAAGAAAAAACGGCTGATTTTCGACAAAAGAGATAACACCCCCCCATTACGTCATGCTTCAGAAATGTGGAAAATGATCCGTTTTCAAATGTTTTATTTTTGAACGTCAGTTCACATTTGCAGGTGGATCATCAGTGTTAGAGCTAAAATTAGCATGTTTAAAGTGATTTTCATGCTTCCAGGGGCTCGGGAAGTGAATTAAATACTATTTGGAGGCATTTAATGTTCAAGCAAAAACGGCTGATTTTTGACAAAAGAGATAACACCCCCCCATTACGTCATGCTTCAGAAATGTGGAGACTGGTCCGTTTTCAAATGTTTTATTTTTGAACGTCAGTTCACATTTGTAGGTTGATCATCAGTGTTAGAGCTAAAAATTAGCATGTTTAAAGTGATTTTCATGCTTCCAGGGGCTCGGGAAGTGAATTAAATACTATTTGGAGGCATTTAATGTTCAAGCAAAAATGGCTGATTTTTGACAAAAGAGATAACACCCCCCCATTACGTCATGCTTCAGAAATGTGGAAAATGGTCCGTTTTCAAATGTTTGATTTTTGAACGTCAGTTCACATTTGTAGGTTGATCATCAGTGTTAGAGCAAAAATTAGCATGTTTAAAGTGAGTTTCATGCTTCCAGGGGCCCTAAACACAAGATTTATGGAATGGTTAAAAGTGCATGAAAATGGCCAATTTACTCACTCTGAGTTCTCAAAAAGGGTTTCTTCACACCGGGAAGTTAATTAAATACCATTTGGAGGCATTTAATGTTCAAGCAAAAACGGCTGATTTTCGACAAAAGAGATAACACCCCCCATTACGTCATGCTTCAGAAATGTGGAAAATGGTCCGTTTTCAAATGTTTTATTTTTGAACGTCAGTTCACATTTGTAGGTGGATCATCAGTGTTAGAGCTAAAATTAGCATGTTTAAAGTGATTTTCATGCTTCCAGGGGCTCGGGAAGTGAATTAAATACTATTTGGAGGCATTTAATGTTCAAGCAAATACGGCTGATTTTTGACAAAAGAGATAACACACCCCCCATTACGTCATGCTTCAGAAATGTGGAAAATGGTCCGTTTTCAAATGTTTTATTTTTGAACATCAGTTCACATTTGTAGGTTGATCATCTGTGTTAGAGCTAAAATTAGCTTGTTTAAAGTGATTTTCATGCTTCCAGGGGCCCTAAACACAAGATTTATGGAATGGTTAAAAGTGCATGCAAATGGCCAATTTACTCACTCTGAGTTCTCAAAAAGTTTTTCTTCACCCCGGGAAGTTAATTAAATACCATTTGGAGGCATTTAATGTTCAAGCAAAAACGGCTGATTTTCGACAAAAGAGATAACACCCCCCCATTACGTCATGCTTCAGAAATGTGGAAAATCGTCCGTTTTCAAATGTTTTATTTTTGAACGTCAGTTCACATTTGTAGGTTGATCATCAGTGTTAGAGCTAAAAATTAGCATGTTTAAAGTGATTTTCATGCTTCCAGGGGCTCGGGAAGTGAATTAAATACTATTTGGAGGCATTTAATGTTCAAGCAAAAATGGCTGATTTTTGACAAAAGAGATAACACCCCCCCATTACGTCATGCTTCAGAAATGTGAAAAATGGTCCGTTTTCAAATGTTTTATTTTTGAACGTCAGTTCACATTTGTAGGTTGATCATCAGTGTCAGTGCTAAAATTAGCATGTTTAAAGTGAGTTTCATGCTTCCAGGGGCCCTAAACACAAGATTTATGGAATGGTTAAAAGTGCATGAAAATGGCCAATTTACTCACTCTGAGTTCTCAAAAAGGGTTTCTTCACCCCGGGAAGTTAATTAAATACCATTTGGAGGCATTTAATGTTCAAGCAAAAACGGCTGATTTTCGACAAAAGAGATAACACCCCCCCATTTCGTCATGCTTCAGAAATGTGGAAAATGGTCCGTTTTCAAATGTTTTATTTTTGAACGTCAGTTCACATTTGTAGGTGGATCATCAGTGTTAGAGCTAAAATTAGCATGTTTAAAGTGATTTTCATGCTTCCAGGGGCTCGGGAAGTGAATTAAATACTATTTGGAGGCATTTAATGTTCAAGCAAAAACGGCTGATTTTTGACAAAAGAGATAACACCCCCCCCATTACGTCATGCTTCAGAAATGTGGAAAATGGTCAGTTTCAAATGCTTTATTTTTGAACGTCAGTTCACATTTGTAGGTTGATCATCAGTGTTAGAGCTAAAATTAGCATGTTTAAAGTGATTTTCATGCTTCAAGGGGCCCTAAACACAAGATTTATGGAATGGTTAAAAGTGCATGAAAATGGCCAATTTACTCACTCTGAGTTCTCAAAACGGGTTTCTTCACCCCGAGAAGTTAATTAAATACCATTTGGAGGCATTTAATGTTCAAGCAAAAACGGCTGATTTTTGACAAAAGAGATAAAACCCCCCCATTACGTCATGCTTCAGAAATGTGGAAAATGGTCTGTTTTCAAATGTTTTATTTTTGAACGTCAGTTCACATTTGTAGGTTGATCATCAGTGTTAGAGCTAAAATTAGCATGTTTAAAGTGATTTTCATGCTTCCAGGGGCCCTAAACACAAGATTTATGGAATGGTTAAAAGTGCATGAAAATGGCCAATTTACTCACTCTGAGTTCTCAAAAAGGGTTTCTTCACCCCGGGAAGTTAATTAAATACCATTTGGAGGCATTGAATGTTCAAGCAAAAATGGCTGATTTTCGACAAAAGAGATAACACCCCCCCCATTACGTTATGCTTCAGAAATGTGGAGACTGGTCCGTTTTCAAATGTTTTATTTTTGAACGTCAGTTCACATTTGTAGGTTGATCATCAGTGTTAGAGCTAAAAATTAGCATGTTTAAAGTGATTTTCATGCTTCCAGGGGCTCGGGAAGTGAATTAAATACTATTTGGAGGCATTTAATGTTCAAGCAAAAACGGCTGATTTTTGACAAAAGAGATAACACCCCCCCATTACGTCATGCTTCAGAAATGTGGAAAATGGTCCGTTTTCAAATGTTTTATTTTTGAACGTCAGTTCACATTTGTAGGTTGATCATCAGTGTTAGAGCTAAAATTAGCATGTTTAAAGTGATTTTCATGCTTCCAGGGGCCCTAAACACAAGATTTATGGAATGGTTAAAAGTGCATGAAAATGGCCAATTTACTCACTCTGAGTTCTCAAAAAGGGTTTCTTCACCCCGGGAAGTTAATTAAATACCATTTGGAGGCATTTAATGTTCAAGCAAAAACGGCTGATTTTCGACAAAAGAGATAACACCCCCCCATTACGTCATGCTTCAGAAATGTGGAAAATGGTCCGTTTTCAAATGTTTTATTTTTGAACGTCAGTTCACATTTGTAGGTTGATCATCAGTGTTAGAGCTACAATTAGCGTGTTTAAAGTGATTTTCATGCTTCCAGGGGCCCTAAACACAAGATTTATGGAATGGTTAAAAGTGCATGAAAATGGCCAATTTACTCACTCTGAGTTCTCAAAAAGGGTTTCTTCACCCCGGGAAGTTAATTAAATACCATTTGGAGGCATTTAATGTTCAAGCAAAAACAGCTGATTTTCGACAAAAGAGATAACACCCCCCCATTACGTCATGCTTCAGAAATGTGGAAAATGGTCCGTTTTCAAATGTTTTATTTTTGAACGTCAGTTCACATTTGTAGGTGGATCATCAGTGTTAGAGCTAAAATTAGCATGTTTAAAGTGATTTTCATGCTTCCAGGGGCTCGGGAAGTGAATTAAATACTATTTGGAGGCATTTAATGTTCAAGCAAAAACGGCTGATTTTTGACAAAAGAGATAACACCCCCCCATTACGTCATGCTTCAGAAATGTGGAAAATGGTCAGTTTCAAATGCTTTATTTTTGAACGTCAGTTCACATTTGTAGGTTGATCATCAGTGTTAGAGCTAAAATTAGCATGTTTAAAGTGATTTTCATGCTTCAAGGGGCCCTAAACACAAGATTTATGGAATGGTTAAAAGTGCATGAAAATGGCCAATTTACTCACTCTGAGTTCTCAAAACGGGTTTCTTCACCCCGAGAAGTTAATTAAATACCATTTGGAGGCATTTAATGTTCAAGCAAAAACGGCTGATTTTTGACAAAAGAGATAAAACCCCCCATTACGTCATGCTTCAGAAATGTGGAAAATGGTCTGTTTTCAAATGTTTTATTTTTGAACGTCAGTTCACATTTGTAGGTTGATCATCAGTGTTAGAGCTAAAATTAGCATGTTTAAAGTGATTTTCATGCTTCCAGGGGCCCTAAACACAAGATTTATGGAATGGTTAAAAGTGCATGAAAATGGCCAATTTACTCACTCTGAGTTCTCAAAAAGGGTTTCTTCACCCCGGGAAGTTAATTAAATACCATTTGGAGGCATTGAATGTTCAAGCAAAAATGGCTGATTTTCGACAAAAGAGATAACACCCCCCCCATTACGTTATGCTTCAGAAATGTGGAGACTGGTCCGTTTTCAAATGTTTTATTTTTGAACGTCAGTTCACATTTGTAGGTTGATCATCAGTGTTAGAGCTAAAAATTAGCATGTTTAAAGTGATTTTCATGCTTCCAGGGGCTCGGGAAGTGAATTAAATACTATTTGGAGGCATTTAATGTTCAAGCAAAAACGGCTGATTTTTGACAAAAGAGATAACACCCCCCCATTACGTCATGCTTCAGAAATGTGGAAAATGGTCCGTTTTCAAATGTTTTATTTTTGAACGTCAGTTCACATTTGTAGGTTGATCATCAGTGTTAGAGCTAAAATTAGCATGTTTAAAGTGATTTTCATGCTTCCAGGGGCCCTAAACACAAGATTTATGGAATGGTTAAAAGTGCATGAAAATGGCCAATTTACTCACTCTGAGTTCTCAAAAAGGGTTTCTTCACCCCGGGAAGTTAATTAAATACCATTTGGAGGCATTTAATGTTCAAGCAAAAACGGCTGATTTTCGACAAAAGAGATAACACCCCCCCATTACGTCATGCTTCAGAAATGTGGAAAATGGTCCGTTTTCAAATGTTTTATTTTTGAACGTCAGTTCACATTTGTAGGTGGATCATCAGTGTTAGAGCTAAAATTGGCATGTTTAAAGTGATTTTCATGCTTCCAGAGGCTCGGGAAGTGAATTAAATACTATTTGGAGGCATTTAATGTTCAAGCAAAAACGGCTGATTTTTGACAAAAGAGATAACACCCCCCCATTACGTCATGCTTCAGAAATGTGGAAAATGGTCCGTTTTCAAATGTTTTATTTTTGAACGTCAGTTCACATTTGTAGGTTGATCATCAGTGTTAGAGCTACAATTAGCGTGTTTAAAGTGATTTTCATGCTTCCAGGGGCCCTAAACACAAGATTTATGGAATGGTTAAAAGTGCATGAAAATGGCCAATTTACTCACTCTGAGTTCTCAAAAAGGGTTTCTTCACCCCGGGAAGTTAATTAAATACCATTTGGAGGCATTTAATGTTCAAGCAAAAACGGCTGATTTTCGACAAAAGAGATAACACCCCCCATTACGTCATGCTTCAGAAATGTGGAAAATGGTCCGTTTTCAAATGTTTTATTTTTGAACGTCAGTTCACATTTGTAGGTGGATCATCACTGTTAGAGCTAAAATTAGCATGTTTAAAGTGATTTTCATGCTTCCAGGGGCTCGGGAAGTGAATTAAATACTATTTGGAGGCATTTAATGTTCAAGCAAAAACGGCTGATTTTTTACAAAAGAGATAACACCCCCCCATTACGTCATGCTTCAGAAATGTGGAAAATGGTCCGTTTTCAAATGTTTTATTTTTGAACGTCAGTTCACATTTGTAGGTTGATCATCAGTGTTAGAGCTAAAATTAGCATGTTTAAAGTGATTTTCATGCTTCCAGGGGCCCTAAACACAAGATTTATGGAATGGTTAAAAGTGCATAAAAATGGCCAATTTACTCACTCTGAGTTCTCAAAAAGGGTTTCTTCACCCCGAGAAGTTAATTAAATACCATTTGGAGGCATTTAATGTTCAAGCAAAAACGGCTGATTTTCGACAAAAGAGATAACACCCCCCCCATTACGTCATGCTTCAGAAATGTGGAAAATGATCAGTTTTCAAATGTTTTATTTTTGAACGTCAGTTCACATTTGCAGGTGGATCATCAGTGTTAGAGCTAAAATTAGCATGTTTAAAGTGATTTTCATGCTTCCAGGGGCTCGGGAAGTGAATTAAATACTATTTGGAGGCATTTAATGTTCAAGCAAAAACGGCTGATTTTTGACAAAAGAGATAAAACCCCCCCATTACGTCATGCTTCAGAAATGTGGAAAATGGTCTGTTTTCAAATGTTTTATTTTTGAACGTCAGTTCACATTTGTAGGTTGATCATCAGTGTTAGAGCTAAAATTAGCATGTTTAAAGTGATTTTCATGCTTCCAGGGGCCCTAAACACAAGATTTATGGAATGGTTAAAAGTGCATGAAAATTGCCAATTTACTCACTGTGAGTTCTCAAAAAGGGTTTCTTCACCCCGGGAAGTTAATTAAATACCATTTGGAGGCATTTAATGTTCAAGCAACAACGGCTGATTTTCGACAAAAGAGATAACACCCCCCCATTACGTCATGCTTCAGAAATGTGGAAAATGGTCTGTTTTCAAATGTTTGATTTTTGAACGTCAGTTCACATTTGTAGGTTGATCATCAGTGTTAGAGCAAAAATTAGCATGTTTAAAGTGAGTTTCATGCTTCCAGGGGCCCTAAACACAAGATTTATGGAATGGTTAAAAGTGCATGAAAATGGCCAATTTACTCACTGTGAGTTCTCAAAAAGGGTTTCTTCACACCGGGAAGTTAATTAAATACCATTTGGAGGCATTTAATGTTCAAGCAACAACGGCTGATTTTCGACAAAAGAGATAACACCCCCCCATTACGTCATGCTTCAGAAATGTGGAAAATGGTCCGTTTTCAAATGTTTTATTTTTGAACGTCAGTTCACATTTGTAGGTGGATCATCAGTGTTAGAGCTAAAATTAGCATGTTTAAAGTGATTTTCATGCTTCCAGGGGCTCGGGAAGTGAATTAAATACTATTTGGAGGCATTTAATGTTCAAGCAAAAACGGCTGATTTTTGACAAAAGAGATAACACACCCCCCATTACGTCATGCTTCAGAAATGTGGAAAATGGTCTGTTTTCAAATGTTTTATTTTTGAACGTCAGTTCACATTTGTAGGTTGATCACCTGTGTTAGAGCTAAAATTAGCTTGTTTAAAGTGATTTTCATGCTTCCAGGGGCCCTAAACACAAGATTTATGGAATGGTTAAAAGTGCATGCAAATGGCCAATTTACTCACTCTGAGTTCTCAAAAAGTTTTTCTTCACCCCGGGAAGTTAATTAAATACCATTTGGAGGCATTTAATGTTCAGGCAAAAACGGCTGATTTTCGACAAAAGAGATAACACCCCCCCATTACGTCATGCTTCAGAAATGTGGAAAATGGTCCGTTTTCAAATGTTTTATTTTTGAACATCAGTTCACATTTTTAGGTTGATCATCAGTGTTAGAGCTAAAAATTAGCATGTTTAAAGTGATTTTCATGCTTCCAGGGGCTCGGGAAGTGAATTAAATACTATTTGGAGGCATTTAATGTTCAAGCAAAAACGGCTGATTTTTGACAAAAGAGATAACACACCCCCCATTACGTCATGCTTCAGAAATGTGGAAAATGGTCCGTTTTCAAATGTTTTATTTTTGAACGTCAGTTCACATTTTTAGGTTGATCATCAGTGTTAGAGCTAAAAATTAGCATGTTTAAAGTGATTTTCATGCTTCCAGGGGCTCGGGAAGTGAATTAAATACTATTTGGAGGCATTTAATGTTCAAGCAAAAACGGCTGATTTTTGACAAAAGAGATAACACACCCCCCATTACGTCATGCTTCAGAAATGTGGAAAATGGTCCGTTTTCAAATGTTTTATTTTTGAACGTCAGTTCACATTTTTAGGTTGATCATCAGTGTTAGAGCTAAAAATTAGCATGTTTAAAGTGATTTTCATGCTTCCAGGGGCCCTAAACACAAGATTTATGGAATGGTTAAAAGTGCATGCAAATGGCCAATTTACTCACTCTGAGTTCTCAAAAAGGGTTTCTTCACCCCGGGAAGTTAATTAAATACCATTTGGAGGCATTTAATGTTCAAGCAAAAACGGCTGATTTTCGACAAAAGAGATAACACCCCCCCATTACGTCATGCTTCAGAAATGTGGAAAATGGTCCGTTTTCAAATGTTTTATTTTTGAACGTCAGTTCACATTTGTAGGTTGATCATCAGTGTTAGAGCTAAAATTAGCTTGTTTAAAGTGATTTTCATGCTTCCAGGGGCTCGGGAAGTGAATTAAATACTATTTGGAGGCATTTAATGTTCAAGCAAAAACGGCTGATTTTTGACAAAAGAGATAACACACCCCCCATTACGTCATGCTTCAGAAATGTGGAAAATGGTCCGTTTTCAAATGTTTTATTTTTGAACGTCAGTTCACATTTTTAGGTTGATCATCAGTGTTAGAGCTAAAAATTAGCATGTTTAAAGTGATTTTCATGCTTCCAGGGGCTCGGGAAGTGAATTAAATACTATTTGGAGGCATTTAATGTTCAAGCAAAAACGGCTGATTTTTGACAAAAGAGATAACACACCCCCCATTACGTCATGCTTCAGAAATGTGGAAAATGGTCCGTTTTCAAATGTTTTATTTTTGAACGTCAGTTCACATTTGTAGGTTGATCATCAGTGTTAGAGCTAAAATTAGCATGTTTAAAGTGAGTTTCATGCTTCCAAGGGCCCTAAACACAAGATTTATGGAATGGTTAAAAGTGCATGAAAATGGCCAATTTACTCACTCTGAGTTCTCAAAAAGGGTTTCTTCACCCCGGGAAGTTAATTAAATACCATTTGGAGGCATTTAATGTTCAAGCAAAAACGGCTGATTTTCGACAAAAGAGATAACACCCCCCCATTACGTCATGCTTCAGAAATGTGGAAAATGGTCCGTTTTCAAATATTTTCTTTTTGAATGTCAGTTCACATTTGTAGGTGGATCATCAGTGTTAGAGCTAAAATTAGCATGTTTAAAGTGATTTTCATGCTTCCAGGGGCTCGGGAAGTGAATTAAATACTATTTGGAGGCATTTAATGTTCAAGCAAAAACGGCTGATTTTTGACAAAAGAGATAACACCCCCCCATTACGTCATGCTTCAGAAATGTGGAAAATGGTCCGTTTTCAAATGTTTTATTTTTGAACGTCAGTTCACATTTGTAGGTTGATCATCAGTGTTAGAGCTAAAATTAGCATGTTTAAAGTGATTTTCATGCTTCCAGGGGCCCTAAACACAAGATTTATGGAATGGTTAAAGTGCATGAAAATGGCCAATTTACTCACTCTGAGTTCTCAAAAAGGGTTTCTTCACCCCGGGAAGTTAATTAAATACCATTTGGAGGCATTGAATGTTCAAGCAAAAACGGCTGATTTTCGACAAAAGAGATAACACCCCCCCCATTATCTCATGCTTCAGAAATGTGGAGACTGGTCCGTTTTCAAATGTTTTATTTTTGAATGTCAGTTCACATTTGTAGGTTGATCATCAGTGTTAGAGCTAAAAATTAGCATGTTTAAAGTGATTTTCATGCTTCCAGGGGCTCGGGAAGTGAATTAAATACTATTTGGAGGCATTTAATGTTCAAGCAAAAACGGCTGATTTTTGACAAAAGAGATAACACCCCCCCATTACGTCATGCTTCAGAAATGTGGAAAATGGTCCGTTTTCAAATGTTTGATTTTTGAACGTCAGTTCATATTTGTAGGTTGATCATCAGTGTTAGAGCAAAAATTAGCATGTTTAAAGTGAGTTTCATGCTTCCAGGGGCCCTAAACACAAGATTTATGGAATGGTTAAAAGTGCATGAAAATGGCCAATTTACTCACTCGGAGTTCTCAAAAAGGGTTTCTTCACACCGGGAAGTTAATTAAATACCTTTTGGAGGCATTTAATGTTCAAGCAAAAACGGCTGATTTTCGACAAAAGAGATGACACCCCCCCATTACGTCATGCTTCAGAAATGTGGAAAATGGTCCGTTTTCAAATGTTTTATTTTTGAACGTCAGTTCACATTTGTAGGTGGATCATCAGTGTTAGAGCTAAAATTTGCATGTTTAAAGTGATTTTCATGCTTCTAGGGGCTTGGGAAGTGAATTAAATACTATTTGGAGGCATTTAATGTTCAAGCAAAAACGGCTGATTTTTGACAAAAGAGATAACACACCCTTCATTACGTCATGCTTCAGAAATGTGGAAAATGGTCCGTTTTCAAATGTTTTATTTTTGAACGTCAGTTCACATTTGTAGGTTGATCATCTGTGTTAGAGCTAAAATTAGCTTGTTTAAAGTGATTTTCATGCTTCCAGGGGCCCTAAACACAAGATTTATGGAATGGTTAAAAGTGCATGCAAATGGCCAATTTACTCACTCTGAGTTCTCAAAAAGTTTTTCTTTACCCCGGGAAGTTAATTAAATACCATTTGGAGGCATTTAATGTTCAAGCAAAAACGGCTGATTTTTGACAAATAGATAACACCCCCCATTACGTCATGCTTCAGAAATGTGGAAAATGGTCAGTTTCAAATGTTTTATTTTTGAACGTCAGTTCACATTTGTAGGTTGATCATCAGTGTTAGAGCTAAAATTAGCATGTTTAAAGTGATTTTCATGCTTCCAGGGGCCCTAAACACAAGATTTATGGAATGGTTAAAAGTGCATGAAAATGGCCAATTTACTCACTCTGAGTTCTCAAAAAGGGTTTCTTCACCCCGGGAAGTTAATTAAATGCCATTTGGAGGCATTTAATGTTCAAGCAAAAACGGCTGATTTTCGACAAAAGAGATAACACCCCCCCATTACGTCATGCTTCAGAAATGTGGAAAATGGTCCGCTTTCAAATGTTTTATTTTTGAACGTCAGTTCACATTTGTAGGTGGATCATCAGTGTTAGAGCTAAAATTAGCATGTTTAAAGTGATTTTCATGCTTCCAGGGGCTCAGGAAGTGAATTAAATACTATTTGGAGGCATTTAATGTTCAAGCAAAAACGGCTGATTTTTGACAAAAGAGATAACACCCCCCCATTACGTCATGCTTCAGAAATGTGGAAAATGGTCTGTTTTCAAATGTTTTATTTTTGAACGTCAGTTCACATTTGTAGGTTGATCATCAGTGTTAGAGCTAAAATTAGCATGTTTAAAGTGATTTTCATGCTTCCAGGGGCCCTACACACAAGATTTATGGAATGGTTAAATTGCATGAAAATGGCCAATTTACTCACTGTGAGTTCTCAAAAAGGGTTCTTCACCCCGGGAAGTTAATTAAATACCATTTGGAGGCATTTAATGTTCAAGCAAAAACGGCTGATTTTTGATAAAAGAGATAACACCCCCCCATTACGTCATGCTTCAGAAATGTGAAAAATGGTCCGTTTTCAAATGTTTTATTTTTGAACGTCAGTTCACATTTGTAGGTGGATCATCAGTGTTATAGCTAAAATTAGCATGTTTAAAGTGATTTTCATGGCTTCCAGGGGCTCGGGAAGTGAATTAAATACTATTTGGAGGCATTTAATGTTCAAGCAAAAACGGCTGATTTTTGACAAAAGAGATAACACCCCCCCCATTACGTCATGCTTCAGAAATGTGGAAAATGGTCTGTTTCAAATGTTTTATTTTTTGAACGTCAGTTCACATTTGTAGGTTGATCATCAGTGTTAGAGCTAAAATTAGCATGTTTAAAGTGATTTTCATGCTTCCAGGGGCCCTAAACACAAGATTTATGGAATGGTTAAAAGTGCATGAAAATGGCCAATTTACTCACTCTGAGTTCTCAAAAAGGGTTTCTTCACCCCGGGAAGTTAATTAAATATCATTTGGAGGCATTTAATGTTCAAGCAAAAACAGCTGATTTTCGACAAAAGAGATAACCCCCCCCATTACGTCATGCTTCAGAAATGTGGAAAATGATCCGTTTTCAAATGTTTTATTTTTGAACGTCAGTTCACATTTGCAGGTGGATCATCAGTGTTAGAGCTAAAATTAGCATGTTTAAAGTGATTTTCATGCTTCCAGGGGCTTGGGAAGTGAATTAAATACTATTTGGAGGCATTTAATGTTCAAGCAAAAACGGCTGATTTTTGACAAAAGAGATAAAACCCCCCCATTACGTCATGCTTCAGAAATGTGAAAAATGGTCTGTTTTTCAAATGTTTTATTTTTGAACGTCAGTTCACATTTGTAGGTTGATCATCAGTGTTAGAGCTAAAATTAGCATGTTTAAAGTGATTTTCATGCTTCCAGGGGCCCTAAACACAATTTATGGAATGGTTAAAAGTGCATGAAAATGGCCAATTTACTCACTCTGAGTTCTCAAAAAGGGTTTCTTCACCCCGGGAAGTTAATTAAATACCATTTGGAGGCATTGAATGTTCAAGCAAAAACGGCTGATTTTCGACAAAAGAGATAACACCCCCCCATTACGTCATGCTTCAGAAATGTGGAGACTGGTCCGTTTTCAAATGTTTTATTTTTGAACGTCAGTTCACATTTGTAGGTTGATCATCAGTGTTAGAGCTAAAAATTAGCATGTTTAAAGTGATTTTCATGCTTCCAGGGGCTCGGGAAGTGAATTAAATACTATTTGGAGGCATTTAATGTTCAAGCAAAAATGGCTGATTTTTGACAAAAGAGATAACACCCCCCCATTACGTCATGCTTCAGAAATGTGGAAAATGGTCCGTTTTCAAATGTTTGATTTTTGAACGTCAGTTCACATTTGTAGGTTGATCATCAGTGTTAGAGCAAAAATTAGCATGTTTAAAGTGAGTTTCATGCTTCCAGGGGCCCTAAACACAAGATTTATGGAATGGTTAAAAGTGCATGAAAATGGCCAATTTACTCACTCTGAGTTCTCAAAAAGGGTTTCTTCACACCGGGAAGTTAATTAAATACCATTTGGAGGCATTTAATGTTCAAGCAAAAACGGCTGATTTGCGACAAAAGAGATAACACCCCCCCATTACGTCCTGCTTCAGAAATGTGGAAAATGGTCCATTTTCAAATGTTTTATTTTTGAACGTCAGTTCACATTCGTAGGTGGATCATCAGTGTTAGAGCTAAAATTAGCATGTTTAAAGGTGATTTTCATGCTTCCAGGGGCTCGGGAAGTGAATTAAATACTATTTGGAGGCATTTAATGTTCAAGCAAAAACGGCTGATTTTTGACAAAAGAGATAACACACCCCCCAATACGTCATGCTTCAGAAATGTGAAAGTGGTCCGTTTTCAAATGTTTTTATTTTTGAACGCCAGTTCACATTTGTAGGTTGATCATCTGTGTTAGAGCTAAATTAGCTTGTTTAAAGTGATTTTCATGCTTCCAGGGGCCCTAAACACAAGATTTATGGAATGGTTAAAAGTGCATGCAAATGGCCAATTTTACTCACTCTGAGTTCTCAAAAAGGGTTTCTTCACCCCGGGAAGTTAATTAAATACCATTTGGAGGCATTTAATGTTCAAGCAAAAACGGCTGATTTTCGACAAAAGAGATAACACCCCCCCATTACGTCATGCTTCAGAAATGTGGAAAATGGTCCGTTTTTCAAATGTTTTATTTTTGAACGTCAGTTCACATTTGTAGGTTGATCATCAGTGTTAGAGCTAAAAATTAGCATGTTTAAAGTGATTTTCATGCTTCCAGGGGCTCGGGAAGTGAATTAAATACTATTTGGAGGCATTTAATGTTCAAGCAAAAACGGCAGATTTTTGACAAAAGAGATAACACCCCCCCATTACGTCATGCTTCAGAAATGTGGAAAATGGTCTGTTTCAAATGTTTTATTTTTGAACGCCAGTTCACATTTGTAGGTTGATCATCAGTGTTAGAGCTAAAATTAGCATGTTTAAAGTGATTTTCATGCTTCCAGGGGCCCTAAACACAAGATTTATGGAATGGTTAAAAGTGCATGAAAATGGCCAATTTACTCACTCTGAGTTCTCAAAAAGGGTTTCTTCACCCCGGGAAGTTAATTAAATATCATTTGGAGGCATTTAATGTTCAAGCAAAAACAGCTGATTTCGACAAAAGAGATAACAACCCCCCCATTACGTCATGCTTCAGAAATGTGGAAAATGATCCGTTTTCAAATGTTTTATTTTTGAACGTCAGTTCACATTTGCAGGTGGATCATCAGTGTTAGAGCTAAAATGAGCATGTTTAAAGTGATTTTCATGCTTCCAGGGGCTCGGGAAGTGAATTAAATACTATTTGGAGGCATTTAATGTTCAAGCAAAAACGGCTGATTTTTGACAAAAGAGATAAAACCCCCCCATTACGTCATGCTTCAGAAATGTGGAAAATGGTCTGTTTTCAAATGTTTTATTTTTGAACGTCAGTTCACATTTGTAGGTTGATCATCAGTGTTAGAGCTAAAATTAGCATGTTTAAAGTGATTTTCATGCTTCCAGGGGCCCTAAACACAAGATTTATGGAATGGTTAAAAGTGCATGAAAATGGCCAATTTACTCACTCTGAGTTCTCAAAAAGGGTTTCTTCACCCCGGGAAGTTAATTAAATACCATTTGGAGGCATTGAATGTTCAAGCAAAAACGGCTGATTTTCGACAAAAGAGATAACACCCCCCCATTACGTCATGCTTCAGAAATGTGGAGACTGGTCCGTTTTCAAATGTTTTATTTTTGAACGTCAGTTCACATTTGTAGGTTGATCATCAGTGTTAGAGCTAAAAATTAGCATGTTTAAAGTGATTTTCATGCTTCCAGGGGCTCGGGAAGTGAATTAAATACTATTTGGAGGCATTTAATGTTCAAGCAAAAATGGCTGATTTTTGACAAAAGAGATAACACCCCCCCATTACGTCATGCTTCAGAAATGTGGAAAATGGTCCGTTTTCAAATGTCTGATTTTTGAACGTCAGTTCACATTTGTAGGTTGATCATCAGTGTTAGAGCAAAAATTAGCATGTTTAAAGTGAGTTTTATGCTTCCAGGGGCCCTAAACACAGATTTATGGAATGGTTAAAAGTGCATGAAAATGGCCAATTTACTCACTCTGAGTTCTCAAAAAGGGTTTTTTCACACCGGGAAGTTAATTAAATACCATTAGGAGGCATTTAATGTTCAAGCAAAAACGGCTGATTTTCGACAAAAGAGATAACACCCCCCCATTACGTCATGCTTCAGAAATGTGGAAAATGGTCCGTTTTCAAATGTTTTATTTTTGAACGTCAGTTCACATTTGTAGGTGGATCATCAGTGTTAGAGCTAAAATTAGCATGTTTAAAGTGATTTTCATGCTTCCAGGGGCTCGGGAAGTGAATTAAATACTGTTTGGAGGCATTTAATGTTCAAGCAAAAACGGCTGATTTTTGACAAAAGAGATAACACACCCCCCATTACGTCATGCTTCAGAAATGTGGAAAAGGGTCCGTTTTCAAATGTTTTATTTTTGAACGTCAGTTCACATTTGTAGGTTGATCATCTGTGTTAGAGCTAAAATTAGCTTGTTTAAAGTGATTTTCATGCTTCCAGGGGCCCTAAACACAAGATTTATGGAATGGTTAAAAGTGCATGCAAATGGCCAATTTACTCACTCTGAGTTCTCAAAAAGGGTTTCTTCACCCCGGGAAGTTAATTAAATACCATTTGGAGGCATTTAATGTTCAAGCAAAAACGGCTGATTTTCGACAAAAGAGATAACACCCCCCCATTACGTCATGCTTCAGAAATGTGGAAAATGGTCTGTTTTCAAATGTTTTATTTTTGAACGTCAGTTCACATTTGTAGGTTGATCATCAGTGTTAGAGCTAAAAATTAGCATGTTTAAAGTGATTTTCATGCTTCCAGGGGCTCGGGAAGTGAATTAAATACTATTTGGAGGCATTTAATGTTCAAGCAAAAATGGCTGATTTTTGACAAAAGAGATAACACCCCCCCATTACGTCATGCTTCAGAAATGTGGAAAATGGTCTGTTTTCAAATGTTTTATTTTTGAACGTCAGTTCACATTTGTAGGTTGATCATCAGTGTTAGAGCTAAAATTAGCATGTTTAAAGTGAGTTTCATGCTTCCAGGGGCCCTAAACACAAGATTTATGGAATGGTTAAAAGTGCATGAAAATGGCCAATTTACTCACTCTGAGTTCTCAAAAAGGGTTTCTTCACCCCGGGAAGTTAATTAAATACCATTTGGACGCATTTAATGTTCAAGCAAAAACGGCTGATTTTCGACAAAAGAGATAACACCCCCCCATTACGTCATGCTTCAGAAATGTGAGAAATGGTCCGTTTTCAAATGTTTTATTTTTGAACGTCAGTTCACAATTGTAGGTGGATCATCAGTGTTAGAGCTAAAATTAGCATGTTTAAAGTGATTTTCATGCTTCCAGGGGCTCGGGAAGTGAATTAAATACTATTTGGAGGCATTTAATGTTCAAGCAAAAACGGCTGATTTTTGACAAAAGAGATAACACCCCCCCATTACGTCATGCTTCAGAAATGTGGAAAATGGTCAGTTTCAAATGTTTTATTTTTGAACGTCAGTTCACATTTGTAGGTTGATCATCAGTGTTAGAGCTAAAATTAGCATGTTTAAAGTGATTTTCATGCTTCCAGGGGCCCTAAACACAAGATTTATGGAATGGTTAAAAGTGCATGAAAATGGCCAATTTACTCACTCTGAGTTCTCAAAAAGGGTTTCTTCACCCCGGGAAGTTAATTAAATACCATTTGGAGGCATTTAATGTTCAAGCAAAAACGGCTGATTTTCGACAAAAGAGATAACACCCCCCCATTACGTCATGCTTAAGAAATGTGGAGACTGGTCCGTTTTCAAATGTTTTATTTTTGAACGTCAGTTCACATTTGTAGGTGGATCATCAGTGTTAGAGCTAAAATTAGCATGTTTAAAGTGATTTTCATGCTTCCAGGGGCTCGGGAAGTGAATTAAATGCTATTTGGAGGCATTTAATGTTCAAGCAAAAACGGCTGATTTTTGACAAAAGAGATAACACCCCCCCATTACGTCATGCTTCAGAAATGTGGAAAATGGTCCGTTTTCAAATGTTTTATTTTTGAACGTCAGTTCACATTTGTAGGTTGATCATCAGTGTTAGAGCTAAAATTAGCATGTTTAAAGTGATTTTCATGCTTCCAGGGGCCCTAAACACAAGATTTATGGAATGGTTAAAAGTGCATGAAAATGGCCAATTTACTCACTCTGAGTTCTCAAAAAGGGTTTCTTCCCCCCGGGAAGTTAATTAAATGCCATTTGGAGGCATTTAATGTTCAAGCAAAAACGGCTGATTTTCGACAAAAGAGATAACACCCCCCCATTACGTCATGCTTCAGAAATGTGGAAAATGGTCCGCTTTCAAATGTTTTATTTTTGAACGTCAGTTCACATTTGTAGGTGGATCATCAGTGTTAGAGCTAAAATTAGCATGTTTAAAGTGATTTTCATGCTTCCAGGGGCTCGGGAAGTGAATTAAATACTATTTGGAGGCATTTAATGGTCAAGCAAAAACGGCTGATTTTTGACAAAAGAGATAACACCCCCCCCATTACGTCATGCTTCAGAAATGTGGAAAATGGTCCGTTTTCAAATGTTTTATTTTTGAACGTCAGTTCACATTTGTAGGTTGATCATCAGTGTTAGAGCTAAAATTAGCATGTTTAAAGTGATTTTCATGCTTCCAGGGGACCTAAACACAAGATTTATGGAATGGTTAAAAGTGCATGAAAATGGCCAATTTACTCACTCTGAGTTCTCAAAAAGGGTTTCTTCACCCCGGGAAGTTAATTAAATACCATTTGGAGGCATTTAATGTTCAAGCAAAAACGGCTGATTTTTGACAAAAGAGATAACACCCCCCCATTACGTCATGCTTCAGAAATGTGAAAAATGGTCCGTTTTCAAATGTTTTATTTTTGAACGTCAGTTCACATTTGTAGGTGGATCATCAGTGTTAGAGCTAAAATTAGCATGTTTAAAGTGATTTTCATGCTTCCAGGGGCTCGGGAAGTGAATTAAATACTATTTGGAGGCATTTAATGTTCAAGCAAAAACGGCTGATTTTTGACAAAAGAGATAACACCCCCCCATTACGTCATGCTTCAGAAATGTGGAAAATGGTCCGTTTCAAATGTTTTATTTTTGAACGTCAGTTCACATTTGTAGGTTGATCATCAGTGTTAGAGCTAAAATTAGCATGTTTAAAGTGATTTTCATGCTTCCAGGGGCCCTAAACACAAGATTTATGGAATGGTTAAAAGTGCATGAAAATGGCCAATTTACTCACTCTGAGTTCTCAAAAAGGGTTTCTTCACCCCGGGAAGTTAATTAAATACCATTTGGAGGCATTTAATGTTCAAGCAAAAACGGCTGATTTTCGACAAAAGAGATAACACCCCCCTATTACGTCATGCTTCAGAAATGTGGAAAATGGTCCGTTTTCAAATGTTTTATTTTTGAACGTCAGTTCACATTTGTAGGTGGATCATCACTGTTAGAGCTAAAATTAGCATGTTGAAAGTGATTTTCATGCTTCCAGGGGCTCGGGAAGTGAATTAAATACTATTTGGAGGCATTTAATGTTCAAGCAAAAACGGCTGATTTTTGACAAAAGAGATAACACACCCCCCATTACGTCATGCTTCAGAAATGTGGAAAATGGTCCGTTTTCAAATGTTTTATTTTTGAACGTCAGTTCACATTTGTAGGTTGATCATCAGTGTTAGAGCTAAAAATTAGCATGTTTAAAGTGATTTTCATGCTTCCAGGGGCTCGGGAAGTGAATTAAATACTATTTGGAGGCATTTAATGTTCAAGCAAAAATGGCTGATTTTTGACAAAAGAGATAACACCCCCCCATTACGTCATGCTTCAGAAATGTGGAAAATGGTCTGTTTTCAAATGTTTTATTTTTGAACGTCAGTTCACATTTGTAGGTTGATCATCAGTTTTAGAGCTAAAATTAGCATGTTTAAAGTGAGTTTCATGCTTCCAGGGGCCCTAAACACAAGATTTATGGAATGGTTAAAAGTGCATGAAAATGGCCAATTTACTCACTCTGAGTTCTCAAAAAGGGTTTCTTCACCCCGGGAAGTTAATTAAATACCATTTGGAGGCATTTAATGTTCAAGCAAAAACGGCTGATTTTCGACAAAAGAGATAACACCCCCCCATTACGTCATGCTTCAGAAATGTGGAAAATGGTCCGTTTTCAAATGTTTTATTTTTGAACGTCAGTTCACATTTGTAGGTGGATCATCAGTGTTAGAGCTAAAATTAGCATGTTTAAAGTGATTGTCATGCTTCCAGGTGCTCGGGAAGTGAATTAAATACTATTTGGAGGCATTTAATGTTCAAGCAAAAACGGCTGATTTTTGACAAAAGAGATAACACCCCCCCATTACGTCATGCTTCAGAAATGTGGAAAATGGTCAGTTTCAAATGTTTTATTTTTGAACGTCAGTTCACATTTGTAGGTTGATCATCAGTGTTAGAGCTAAAATTAGCATGTTTAAAGTGATTTTCATGCTTCCAGGGGCCCTAAACACAAGATTTATGGAATGGTTAAAAGTGCATGAAAATGGCCAATTTACTCACTCTGAGTTCTCAAAAAGGGTTTCTTCACCCCGGGAAGTTAATTAAATACCATTTGGAGGCATTTAATGTTCAAGCAAAAACGGCTGATTTTCGACAAAAGAGATAACACGCCCCCATTACGTCATGCTTCAGAAATGTGAAAAATGGTCTGTTTTCAAATGTTTTATTTTTGAACGTCAGTTCACATTTGTAGGTGGATCATTACTGTTAGAGCTAAAATTAGCATGTTTAAAGTGATTTTCATGCTTCCAGGGGCTCGGGAAGTGAATTAAATACTATTTGGAGGCATTTAATGTTCAAGCAAAAACGGCAGATTTTTGAAAAAAGAGATAACACCCCCCCATTACGTCATGCTTCAGAAATGTGGAAAATGGTCAGTTTCAAATGTTTTATTTTTGAACGTCAGTTCACATTTGTAGGTTGATCATCAGTGTTAGAGCTAAAATTAGCATGTTTAAAGTGATTTTCATGCTTCCGGGGCCCTAAACACAAGATTTATGGAATGGTTAAAAGTGCATGAAAATGGCCAATTTACTCACTCTGAGTTCTCAAAAAGGGTTTCTTCACCCCGGGAAGTTAATTAAATACCATTTGGAGGCATTTAATGTTCAAGCAAAAACGGCTGATTTTCGACAAAAGAGATAACACCCCCCATCACGTCATGCTTCAGAAATGTGGAAAATGATCCGTTTTCAAATGTTTTATTTTTGAACGTCAGTTCACATTTGTAGGTGGATCATCAGTGTTAGAGCTAAAATTAGCATGTTTAAAGTGATTTTCATGCTTCCAGGGGCTCGGGAAGTGAATTAAATACTATTTGGAGGCATTTAATGTTCAAGCAAAAACGGCTGATTTTTGACAAAAGAGATAACACCCCCCATTACGTCATGCTTCAGAAATGTGGAAAATGGTCCGTTTTCAAATGTTTTATTTTTGAACGTTAGTTCACATTTGTAGGTTGATCATCAGTGTTAGAGCTAAAATTAGCATGTTTAAAGTGATTTTCATGCTTCCAGGGGCCCTAAACACAAGATTTATGGAATGGTTAAAAGTGCATGAAAATGGCCAATTTACTCACTCTGAGTTCTCAAAAAGGGTTTCTTCACCCCGGGAAGTTAATTAAATACCATTTGGAGGCATTTAATGTTCAAGCAAAAACGGCTGATTTTCGACAAAAGAGATAACACCCCCCCATTACGTCATGCTTCAGAAATGTGGAAAATGGTCCGTTTTCAAATGTTTTATTTTTGAACGTCAGTTCACATTTGTAGGTGGATCATCACTGTTAGAGCTAAAATTAGCATGTTTAAAGTGATTGTCATGCTTCCAGGGGCTCGGGAAGTGAATTAAATACTATTTGGAGGCATTTAATGTTCAATCAAAAATGGCTGATTTTTCACAAAAGAGATAACACCCCCCCATTACGTCATGCTTCAGAAATGTGGAAAATGGTCTGTTTTCAAATGTTTTATTTTTGAACGTCAGTTCACATTTGTAGGTTGATCATCAGTGTTAGAGCTAAAATTAGCATGTTTAAAGTGATTTTCATGCTTCCAGGGGCCCTAAACACAAGATTTATGGAATGGTTAAAAGTGCATGAAAATGGCCAATTTACTCACTCTGAGTTCTCAAAAAGGGTTTCTTCACCCCGGGAAGTTAATTAAATACCATTTGGAGGCATTTAATGTTCAAGCAAAAACGGCTGATTTTCGACAAAAGAGATAACACCACCCCATTACGTCATGCTTAAGAAATGTGGAGACTGGTCCGTTTTCAAATGTTTTATTTTTGAACGTCAGTTCACATTTGTAGGTGGATCATCAGTGTTAGAGCTAAAATTAGCATGTTTAAAGTGATTTTCATGCTTCCAGGGGCTCGGGAAGTGAATTAAATGCTATTTGGAGGCATTTAATGTTCAAGCAAAAACGGCTGATTTTTGACAAAAGAGATAACACCCCCCCATTACGTCATGCTTCAGAAATGTGGAAAATGGTCCGTTTCAAATGTTTTATTTTTGAACGTCAGTTCACATTTGTAGGTTGATCATCAGTGTTAGAGCTAAAATTAGCATGTTTAAAGTGATTTTCATGCTTCCAGGGGCCCTAAACACAAGATTTATGGAATGGTTAAAAGTGCATGAAAATGGCCAATTTACTCACTCTGAGTTCTCAAAAAGGGTTTCTTCACCCCGGGAAGTTAATTAAATACCATTTGGAGGCATTTAATGTTCAAGCAAAAACGGCTGATTTTCGACAAAAGAGATAACACCCCCCTATTACGTCATGCTTCAGAAATGTGGAAAATGGTCCGTTTTCAAATGTTTTATTTTTGAACGTCAGTTCACATTTGTAGGTGGATCATCACTGTTAGAGCTAAAATTAGCATGTTGAAAGTGATTTTCATGCTTCCAGGGGCTCGGGAAGTGAATTAAATACTATTTGGAGGCATTTAATGTTCAAGCAAAAACGGCTGATTTTTGACAAAAGAGATAACACACCCCCCATTACGTCATGCTTCAGAAATGTGGAAAATGGTCCGTTTTCAAATGTTTTATTTTTGAACGTCAGTTCACATTTGTAGGTTGATCATCAGTGTTAGAGCTACAAATTAGCATGTTTAAAGTGATTTTCATGCTTCCAGGGGCTCAGGAAGTGAATTAAATACTATTTGGAGGCATTTAATGTTCAAGCAAAAATGGCTGATTTTTGACAAAAGAGATAACACCCCCCCATTACGTCATGCTTCAGAAATGTGGAAAATGGTCTGTTTTCAAATGTTTTATTTTTGAACGTCAGTTCACATTTGTAGGTTGATCATCAGTTTTAGAGCTAAAATTAGCATGTTTAAAGTGAGTTTCATGCTTCCAGGGGCCCTAAACACAAGATTTATGGAATGGTTAAAAGTGCATGAAAATGGCCAATTTACTCACTCTGAGTTCTCAAAAAGGGTTTCTTCACCCCGGGAAGTTAATTAAATACCATTTGGAGGCATTTAATGTTCAAGCAAAAACGGCTGATTTTCGACAAAAGAGATAACACCCCCCCATTACGTCATGCTTAAGAAATGTGGACACTGGTCCGTTTTCAAATGTTTTATTTTTGAACGTCAGTTCACATTTGTAGGTGGATCATCAGTGTTAGAGCTAAAATTAGCATGTTTAAAGTGATTTTCATGCTTCCAGGGGCTCGGGAAGTGAATTAAATGCTATTTGGAGGCATTTAATGTTCAAGCAAAAACGGCTGATTTTTGACAAAAGAGATAACACCCCCCCATTACGTCATGCTTCAGAAATGTGGAAAATGGTCCGTTTTCAAATGTTTTATTTTTGAACGTCAGTTCACATTTGTAGGTTGATCATCAGTGTTAGAGCTAAAATTAGCATGTTTAAAGTGATTTTCATGCTTCCAGGGGCCCTAAACACAAGATTTATGGAATGGTTAAAAGTGCATGAAAATGGCCAATTTACTCACTCTGAGTTCTCAAAAAGGGTTTCTTCACCCCGGGAAGTTAATTAAATGCCATTTGGAGGCATTTAATGTTCAAGCAAAAACGGCTGATTTTCGACAAAAGAGATAACACGCCCCCATTACGTCATGCTTCAGAAATGTGAAAAATGGTCTGTTTTCAAATGTTTTATTTTTGAACGTCAGTTCACATTTGTAGGTGGATCATCACTGTTAGAGCTAAAATTAGCATGTTTAAAGTGATTTTCATGCTTCCAGGGGCTCGGGAAGTGAATTAAATACTATTTGGAGGCATTTAATGTTCAAGCAAAAACGGCAGATTTTTGAAAAAAGAGATAACACCCCCCCATTACGTCATGCTTCAGAAATGTGGAAAATGGTCAGTTTCAAATGTTTTATTTTTGAACGTCAGTTCACATTTGTAGGTTGATCATCAGTGTTAGAGCTAAAATTAGCATGTTTAAAGTGATTTTCATGCTTCCAGGGGCCCTAAACACAAGATTTATGGAATGGTTAAAAGTGCATGAAAATGGCCAATTTACTCACTCTGAGTTCTCAAAAAGGGTTTCTTCACCCCGGGAAGTTAATTAAATACCATTTGGAGGCATTTAATGTTCAAGCAAAAACGGCTGATTTTCGACAAAAGAGATAACACCCCCCATCACGTCATGCTTCAGAAATGTGGAAAATGATCCGTTTTCAAATGTTTTATTTTTGAACGTCAGTTCACATTTGTAGGTGGATCATCAGTGTTAGAGCTAAAATTAGCATGTTTAAAGTGATTTTCATGCTTCCAGGGGCTCGGGAAGTGAATTAAATACTATTTGGAGGCATTTAATGTTCAAGCAAAAACAGCTGATTTTTGACAAAAGAGATAACACCCCCCATTACGTCATGCTTCAGAAATGTGGAAAATGGTCCGTTTTCAAATGTTTTATTTTTGAACGTTAGTTCACATTTGTAGGTTGATCATCAGTGTTAGAGCTAAAATTAGCATGTTTAAAGTGATTTTCATGCTTCCAGGGGCCCTAAACACAAGATTTATGGAATGGTTAAAAGTGCATGAAAATGGCCAATTTACTCACTCTGAGTTCTCAAAAAGGGTTTCTTCACCCCGGGAAGTTAATTAAATACCATTTGGAGGCATTTAATGTTCAAGCAAAAACGGCTGATTTTCGACAAAAGAGATAACACCCCCCCATTACGTCATGCTTCAGAAATGTGGAAAATGGTCCGTTTTCAAATGTTTTATTTTTGAACGTCAGTTCACATTTGTAGGTGGATCATCACTGTTAGAGCTGAAATTAGCATGTTGAAAGTGATTTTCATGCTTCCAGGGGCTCGGGAAGTGAATTAAATACTATTTGGAGGCATTTAATGTTCAATCAAAAATGGCTGATTTTTGACAATAGAGATAACACCCCCCCATTACGTCATGCTTCAGAAATGTGGAAAATGGTCCGTTTTCAAATGTTTTATTTTTGAACGTCAGTTCACATTTGTAGGTTGATCATCAGTGTTAGAGCTAAAATTAGCATGTTTAAAGTGATTTTCATGCTTCCAGGGGCCCTAAACACAAGATTTATGGAATGGCTAAAAGTGCATGAAAATGGCCAATTTACTCACTCTGAGTTCTCAAAAAGGGTTTCTTCACCCCGGGAAGTTAATTAAATACCATTTGGAGGCATTTAATGTTCAAGCAAAAACGGCTGATTTTCGACAAAAGAGATACCACCCCCCCATTACGTCATGCTTCAGAAATGTGGAAAATGGTCCGTTTTCAAATGTTTTATTTTTGAACGTCAGTTCACATTTGTATGTGGATCATCAGTGTTAGAGCTAAAATTAGCATGTTTAATGTGATTTTCATGCTTCCAGGGGATTGGGAAGTGAATTAAATACTATTTGGAGGCATTTAATGTTCAAGCAAAAACGGCTGATTTTTGACAAAAGAGATAACACCCCCCCATTACGTCATGCTTCAGAAATGTGGAAAATGGTCCATTTCAAATGTTTTATTTTTGAACGTCAGTTCACATTTGTAGGTTGATCATCAGTGTTAGAGCTAAAATTAGCATGTTTAAAGTGATTTTCATGCTTCCAGGGGCCCTAAACACAAGATTTATGGAATGGTTAAAAGTGCATGAAAATGGCCAATTTACTCACTCTGAGTTCTCAAAAAGGGTTTCTTCACCCCGGGAAGTTAATTAAATTCCATTTGGAGGCATTTAATGTTCAAGGAAAAATGGCTGATTTTCGACAAAAGAGATAACACCCCCCCATTACGTCATGCTTCAGAAATGTGGAAAATGATCCGTTTTCAAATGTTTTATTTTTGAACGTCAGTTCACATTTGCAGGTGGATCATCAGTGTTAGAGCTAAAATTAGCATGTTTAAAGTGATTTTCATGCTTCCAGGGGCTCGGGAAGTGAATTAAATACTATTTGGAGGCATTTAATGTTCAAGCAAAAACGGCTGATTTTTCACAAAAGAGATAACACCCCCCCATTACGTCATGCTTCAGAAATGTGGAAAATGGTCTGTTTTCAAATGTTTTATTTTTGAACGTCAGTTCACATTTGTAGGTTGATCATCAGTGTTAGAGCTAAAATTAGCATGTTTAAAGTGATTTTCATGCTTCCAGGGGCCCTAAACACAAGATTTATGGAATGGTTAAAAGTGCATGAAAATGGCCAATTTACTCACTCTGAGTTCTCAAAAAGGGTTTCTTCACCCCGGGAAGTTAATTAAATACCATTTGGAGGCATTGAATGTTCAAGCAAAAACGGCTGATTTTCGACAAAAGAGATAACACCCCCCCATTACGTCATGCTTAAGAAATGTGGAGACTGGTCCGTTTTCAAATGTTTTATTTTTGAACATCAGTTCACATTTGTAGGTTGATCATCAGTGTTAGAGCTAAAAATTAGCATGTTTAAAGTGATTTTCATGCTTCCAGGGGCTCGGGAAGTGAATTAAATACTATTTGGAGGCATTTAATGTTCAAGCAAAAACGGCTGATTTTTGACAAAAGAGATAACACCCCCCATTACGTCATGCCTCAGAAATGTGGAAAATGGTCCGTTTTCAAATGTTTTATTTTTGAACGTCAGTTCACATTTGTAGGTGGATCATCAGTGTTAAAGCTAAAATTAGCATGTTTAAAGTGATTTTCATGCTTCCAGGGGCCCTAAACACAAGATTTATGGAATGGTTAAAAGTGCATGAAAATGGCCAATTTACTCACTCTGAGTTCTCAAAAAGGGTTTCTTCGCCCCGGGAAGTTAATTAAATACCATTTGGAGGCATTTAATGTTCAAGCAAAAACGGCTGATTTTTGACAAAAGAGATAACACCCCCCCATTACGTCATGCTTCAGAAATGTGAAAAATGGTCCGTTTTCAAATGTTTTATTTTTGAACGTCAGTTCACATTTGTAGGTGGATCATCAGTGTTAAAGCTAAAATTAGCATGTTTAAAGTGATTTTCATGCTTCCAGGGGCCCTAAACACAAGATTTATGGAATGGTTAAAAGTGCATGAAAATGGCCAATTTACTCACTCTGAGTTCTCAAAAAGGGTTTCTTCACCCCGGGAAGTTAATTAAATACCATTTGGAGGCATTTAATGTTCAAGCAAAAATGGCTGATTTTCGACAAAAGAGATAACATCCCCCATCACGTCATGCTTCAGAAATGTGGAAAATGATCCGTTTTCAAATGTTTTATTTTTGAACATCAGTTCACATTTGTAGGTGGATCATCAGTGTTAGAGCTAAAATTAGCATGTTTAAAGTGATTTTCATGCTTCCAGGGGCTCGGGAAGTGAATTAAATACTATTTGGAGGCATTTAATGTTCAAGCAAAAACGGCTGATTTTTGACAAAAGAGATAACACCCCCCCATTACGTCATGCTTCAGAAATGTGGAAAATGGTCCGTTTTCAAATGTTTTATTTTTGAACGTCAGTTCACATTTGTAGGTTGATCATCAGTGTTAGAGCTAAAATTGGCATGTTTAAAGTGATTTTCATGCTTCCAGGGGCCCTAAACACAAGATTTATGGAATGGTTAAAAGTGCATGAAAATGGCCAATTTACTCACTCTGAGTTCTCAAAAAGGGTTTCTTCACCCTGGGAAGTTAATTAAATGCCATTTGGAGGCATTTAATGTTCAAGCAAAAACGGCTGATTTTCGACAAAAGAGATAACAGCCCCCCATTACGTCATGCTTCAGAAATGTGGAATATGGTCCGCTTTCAAATGTTTTATTTTTGAACGTCAGTTCACATTTGTAGGTGGATCATCAGTGTTAGAGCTAAAATTAGCATGTTTAAAGTGATTTTCATGCTTCCAGGGGCTCGGGAAGTGAATTAAATACTATTTGGAGGCATTTAATGTTCAAGCAAAAACGGCTGATTTTTGACAAAAGAGATAACCCCCCCCATTACGTCATGCTTCAGAAATGTGGAAAATGGTCCGTTTTCAAATGTTTTATTTTTGAACGTCAGTTCACATTTGTAGGTTGATCATCAGTGTTAGAGCTAAAATGAGCATGTTTAAAGTGATTTTCATGCTTCCAGGGGCCCTAAACACAAGATTTATGGAATGGTTAAAAGTGCATGAAAATGGCCAATTTACTCACTCTGAGTTCTCAAAAAGGGTTTCTTCACCCCGGGAAGTTAATTAAATACCATTTGGAGGCATTTAATGTTCAAGCAAAAATGGCTGATTTTTGACAAAAGAGATAACACCCCCCCCATTACGTCATGCTTCAGAAATGTGAAAAATGGTCCGTTTTCAAATGTTTTATTTTTGAACGTCAGTTCACATTTGTAGGTGGTTCATCAGTGTTAGAGCTAAAATTAGCATGTTTAAAGTGATTTTCATGCTTCCAGGGGCTCGGGAAGTGAATTAAATACTATTTGGAGGCATTTAATGTTCAAGCAAAAACGGCAGATTTTTGACAAAAGAGATAACACCCCCCCATTACGTCATGCTTCAGAAATGTGGAAAATGGTCCGTTTCAAATGTTTTATTTTTGAACGTCAGTTCACATTTGTAGGTTGATCATCAGTGTTAGAGCTAAAATTAGCATGTTTAAAGTGATTTTCATGCTTCCAGGGGCCCTAAACACAAGATTTATGGAATGGTTAAAAGTGCATGAAAATGGCCAATTTACTCACTCTGAGTTCTCAAAAAGGGTTTCTTCACCCCGGGAAGTTAATTAAATATCATTTGGAGGCATTTAATGTTCAAGCAAAAACGGCTGATTTTCGACAAAAGAGATAACACCCCCCCATTACGTCATGCTTCAGAAATGTGGAAAATGATCCGTTTTCAAATGTTTTATTTTTGAACGTCAGTTCACATTTGTAGGTGGATCATCAGTGTTAAAGCTAAAATTAGCATGTTTAAAGTGATTTTCATGCTTCCAGGGGCCCTAAACACAAGATTTATGGAATGGTTAAAAGTGCATGAAAATGGCCAATTTACTCACTCTGAGTTCTCAAAAAGGGTTTCTTCACCCCGGGAAGTTAATTAAATACCATTTGGAGGCACTTAATGTTCAAGCAAAAACGGCTGATTTTCGACAAAAGAGATAACACCCCCCCCATTACGTCATGCTTCAGAAATGTGGAAAATGGTCCGTTTTCAAATGTTTTATTTTTGAAAGTCAGTTCACATTTGTAGGTGGATCATCAGTGTTAGAGCTAAAATTAGCATGTTGAAAGTGATTTTCATGCTTCCAGGGGCCCGGGAAGTTAATTAAATACCATTTGGAGGCATTTAATGTTCAAGCAAAAACGGCTGATTTTCGACAAAAGAGATAACACCCCCCCCATTACGTCATGCTTCAGAAATGTGGAAAATGGTCCGTTTTCAAATGTTTTATTTTTGAACGTCAGTTCACATTTGTAGGTGGATCATCAGTGTTAGAGCTAAAATTAGCATGTTTAAAGTGATTTTCATGCTTCCAGGGGCTCGGGAAGTGAATTAAATACTATTTGGAGGCATTTAATGTTCAAGCAAAAACGGCAGATTTTTGACAAAAGAGATAACACCCCCCCATTACGTCATGCTTCAGAAATGTGGAAAATGGTCAGTTTCAAATGTTTTATTTTTGAACGTCAGTTCACATTTGTAGGTTGATCATCAGTGTTAGAGCTAAAATTAGCATGTTTAAAGTGATTTTCATGCTTCCAGGGGCCCTAAACACAAGATTTATGGAATGGTTAAAAGTGCATGAAAATGGCCAATTTACTCACTCTGAGTTCTCAAAAAGGGTTTCTTCACCCCGGGAAGTTAATTAAATTCCATTTGGAGGCATTTAATGTTTAAGGAAAAACGGCTGATTTTCGACAAAAGAGATAACACCCCCCCATTACGTCATGCTTCAGAAATGTGGAAAATGATCCGTTTTCAAATGTTTTATTTTTGAACGTCAGTTCACATTTGCAGGTGGATCATCAGTGTTAGAGCTAAAATTAGCATGTTTAAAGTGATTTTCATGCTTCCAGGGGCTCGGGAAGTGAATTAAATACTATTTGGAGGCATTTAATGTTCAAGCAAAAACGGCTGATTTTTCACAAAAGAGATAATACCCCCCCATTACGTCATGCTTCAGAAATGTGGAAAATGGTCTGTTTTCAAATGTTTTATTTTTGAACGTCAGTTCACATTTGTAGGTTGATCATCAGTGTTAGAGCTAAAATTAGCATGTTTAAAGTGATTTTCATGCTTCCAGGGGCCCTAAACACAAGAATTATGGAATGGTTAAAAGTGCATGAAAATGGCCAATTTACTCACTCTGAGTTCTCAAAAAGGGTTTCTTCACCCCGGGAAGTTAATTAAATACCAATTGGAGGCATTGAATGTTCAAGCAAAAACGGCTGATTTTCGACAAAAGAGATAACACCCCCCCATTACGTCATGCTTAAGAAATGTGGAGACTGGTCCATTTTCAAATGTTTTATTTTTGAACGTCAGTTCACATTTGTAGGTTGATCATCAGTGTTAGGGCTAAAAATTAGCATGTTTAAAGTGATTTTCATGCTTCCAGGGGCTCGGGAAGTGAATTAAATACTATTTGGAGGCATTTAATGTTCAAGCAAAAACGGCTGATTTTTGACAAAAGAGATAACACCCCCCCATTACGTCATGCTTCAGAAATGTGGAAAATGGTCCGTTTTCAAATGTTTTATTTTGGAACGTCAGTTCACATTTGTAGGTTGATCATCAGTGTTAGAGCTAAAATTAGCATGTTTAAAGTGATTTTCATGCTTCCAGGGGCCCTAAACACAAGATTTATGGAATGGTTAAAAGTGCATGAAAATGGCCAATTTACTCACTCTGAGTTCTCAAAAAGGGTTTCTTCACCCCGGGAAGTTAATTAAATGCCATTTGGAGGCATTTAATGTTCAAGCAAAAACGGCTGATTTTCGACAAAAGAGATAACACCCCCCCATTATGTCATGCTTCAGAAATGTGGAAAATGGTCCGCTTTCAAATGTTTTATTTTTGAACGTCAGTTCACATTTGTAGGTGGATCATCAGTGTTAGAGCTAAAATTAGCATGTTTAAAGTGATTTTCATGCTTCCAGGGGCTCGGGAAGTGAATTAAATACTATTTGGAGGCATTTAATGTTCAAGCAAAAACGGCTGATTTTTGACAAAAGAGATAACCCCCCCCCATTACGTCATGCTTCAGAAATGTGGAAAATGGTCCGTTTTCAAATGTTTTATTTTTGAACGTCAGTTCACATTTGTAGGTTGATCATCAGTGTTAGAGCTAAAATTAGCATGTTTAAAGTGATTTTCATGCTTCCAGGGGCCCTAAACACAAGATTTATGGAATGGTTAAAAGTGCATGAAAATGGCCAATTTACTCACTCTGAGTTCTCAAAAAGGGTTTCTTCACCCCGGGAAGTTAATTAAATACCATTTGGAGGCATTTAATGTTCAAGCAAAAACGGCTGATTTTTGACAAAAGAGATAACACCCCCCCATTACGTCATGCTTCAGAAATGTGAAAAATGGTCCGTTTTCAAATGTTTTATTTTTGAACGTCAGTTCACATTTGTAGGTGGATCATCAGTGTTAGAGCTAAAATTAGCATGTTTAAAGTGATTTTCATGCTTCCAGGGGCTCGGGAAGTGAATTAAATACTATTTGGAGGCATTTAATGTTCAAGCAAAAACGGCAGATTTTTGACAAAATAGATAACACCCCCCCATTACGTCATTCTTCAGAAATGTGGAAAATGGTCCGTTTCAAATGTTTTATTTTTGAACGTCAGTTCACATTTGTAGGTTGATCATCAGTGTTAGAGCTAAAATTAGCATGTTTAAAGTGATTTTCATGCTTCCAGGGGCCCTAAACACAAGATTTATGGAATGGTTAAAAGTGCATGAAAATGGCCAATTTACTCACTCTGAGTTCTCAAAAAGGGTTTCTTCACCCCGGGAAGTTAATTAAATATCATTTGGAGGCATTTAATGTTCAAGCAAAAACAGCTGATTTTCAACAAAAGAGATAACCCCCCCCCATTACGTCATGCTTCAGAAATGTGGAAAATGATCCGTTTTCAAATGTTTTATTTTTGAACGTCAGTTCACATTTGTAGGTGGATCATCAGTGTTAAAGCTAAAATTAGCATGTTTAAAGTGATTTTCATGCTTCCAGGGGCCCTAAACACAAGATTTATGGAATGGTTAAAAGTGCATGAAAATGGCCAATTTACTCACTCTGAGTTCTCAAAAAGGGTTTCTTCACCCCGGGAAGTTAATTAAATACCATTTGGAGGCATTTAATGTTCAAGCAAAAACGGCTGATTTTCGACAAAAGAGATAACACCCCCCATCACGTCATGCTTCAGAAATGTGGAAAATGATCCGTTTTCAAATGTTTTATTTTTGAACGTCAGTTCACATTTGTAGGTGGATCATCAGTGTTAGAGCTAAAATTAGCATGTTTAAAGTGATTTTCATGCTTCCAGGGGATCGGGAAGTGAATTAAATACTATTTGGAGGCATTTAATGTTCAAGCAAAAACGGCTGATTTTTGACAAAAGAGATAACACCCCCCCATTACGTCATGCTTCAGAAATGTGGAAAATGGTCCGTTTTCAAATGTTTTATTTTTGAACGTCAGTTCACATTTGTAGGTTGATCATCAGTGTTAGAGCTAAAATTAGCATGTTTAAAGTGATTTTCATGCTTCCAGGGGCCCTAAACACAAGATTTATGGAATGGTTAAAAGTGCATGAAAATGGCCAATTTACTCACTCTGAGTTCTCAAAAAGGGTTTCTTCCCCCCAGGAAGTTAATTAAATACCATTTGGAGGCATTTAATGTTCAAGCAAAAACGGCTGATTTTCGACAAAAGAGATAACACCCCCCCATTACGTCATGCTTCAGAAATGTTGAAAATGGTCCGTTTTCAAATGTTTTATTTTTGAACGTCAGTTCACATTTGTAGGTGGATCATCACTGTTAGAGCTAAAATTAGCATGTTGAAAGTGATTTTCATGCTTCCAGGGGCTCGGGAAGTGAATTAAATACTATTTGGAGGTATTTAATGTTCAATCAAAAACGGCTGATTTTTGACAAAAGAGATAACACCCCCCCATTACGTCATGCTTCAGAAATGTGGAAAATGGTCCGTTTTCAAATGTTTTATTTTTGAACGTCAGTTCACATTTGTAGGTTGATCATCAGTGTTAGAGCTAAAATTAGCATGTTTAAAGTGATTTTCATGCTTCCAGGGGCCCTAAACACAAGATTTATGGAATGGTTAAAAGTGCATGAAAATGGCCAATTTACTCACTCTGAGTTCTCAAAAAGGGTTTCTTCACCCCGGGAAGTTAATTAAATACCATTTGGAGGCATTTAATGTTCAAGCAAAAACGGCTGATTTTCGACAAAAGAGATAACACCCCCCCCCATTACGTCATGCTTCAGAAATGTGGAAAATGGTCCGTTTTCAAATGTTTTATTTTTGAATGTCAGTTCACATTTGTAGGTGGATCATCAGTGTTAGAGCTAAAATTAGCATGTTTAAAGTGATTTTCATGCTTCCAGGGGCTCGGGAAGTGAATTAAATACTATTTGGAGGCATTTAATGTTCAAGCAAAAACGGCTGATTTTTGACAAAAGAGATAACACCCCCCCATTACGTCATGCTTCAGAAATGTGGAAAATGGTCCGTTTCAAATGTTTTATTTTTGAACGTCAGTTCACATTTGTAGGTTGATCATCATTGTTAGAGCTAAAATTATCATGTTTAAAGTGATTTTCATGCTTCCAGGGGCCCTAAACACAAGATTTATGGAATGGTTAAAAGTGCATGAAAATGGCCAATTTACTCACTCTGAGTTCTCAAAAAGGGTTTCTTCACCCCGGGAAGTTAATTAAATTCCATTTGGAGGCATTTAATGTTCAAGGAAAAACGGCTGATTTTCGACAAAAGAGATAACACCCCCCCATTACGTCATGCTTCAGAAATGTGGAAAATGATCCGTTTTCAAATGTTTTATTTTTGAACGTCAGTTCACATTTGCAGGTGGATCATCAGTGTTAGAGCTAAAATTAGCATGTTTAAAGTGATTTTCATGCTTCCAGGGGCTCGGGAAGTGAATTAAATACTATTTGGAGGCATTTAATGTTCAAGCAAAAACGGCTGATTTTTGACAAAAGAGATAACACCCCCCCATTACGTCATGCTTCAGAAATGTGGAAAATGGTCCGTTTTCAAATGTTTTATTTTGGAACGTCAGTTCACATTTGTAGGTTGATCATCAGTGTTAGAGCTAAAATTAGCATGTTTAAAGTGATTTTCATGCTTCCAGGGGCCCTAAACACAAGATTTATGGAATGGTTAAAAGTGCATGAAAATGGCCAATTTACTCACTCTGAGTTCTCAAAAAGGGTTTCTTCACCCCGGGAAGTTAATTAAATGCCATTTGGAGGCATTTAATGTTCAAGCAAAAACGGCTGATTTTCGACAAAAGAGATAACACCCCCCCATTATGTCATGCTTCAGAAATGTGGAAAATGGTCCGCTTTCAAATGTTTTATTTTTGAACGTCAGTTCACATTTGTAGGTGGATCATCAGTGTTAGAGCTAAAATTAGCATGTTTAAAGTGATTTTCATGCTTCCAGGGGCTCGGGAAGTGAATTAAATACTATTTGGAGGCATTTAATGTTCAAGCAAAAACGGCTGATTTTTGACAAAAGAGATAACCCCCCCCCATTACGTCATGCTTCAGAAATGTGGAAAATGGTCCGTTTTCAAATGTTTTATTTTTGAACGTCAGTTCACATTTGTAGGTTGATCATCAGTGTTAGAGCTAAAATTAGCATGTTTAAAGTGATTTTCATGCTTCCAGGGGCCCTAAACACAAGATTTATGGAATGGTTAAAAGTGCATGAAAATGGCCAATTTACTCACTCTGAGTTCTCAAAAAGGGTTTCTTCACCCCGGGAAGTTAATTAAATACCATTTGGAGGCATTTAATGTTCAAGCAAAAATGGCAGATTTTTGACAAAAGAGATAACACCCCCCCCATTACGTCATGCTTCAGAAATGTGAAAAATGGTCCGTTTTCAAATGTTTTATTTTTGAACGTCAGTTCACATTTGTAGGTGGATCATCAGTGTTAGAGCTAAAATTAGCATGTTTAAAGTGATTTTCATGCTTCCAGGGGCTCGGGAAGTGAATTAAATACTATTTGGAGGCATTTAATGTTCAAGCAAAAACGGCAGATTTTTGACAAAATAGATAACACCCCCCCATTACGTCATTCTTCAGAAATGTGGAAAATGGTCCGTTTCAAATGTTTTATTTTTGAACGTCAGTTCACATTTGTAGGTTGATCATCAGTGTTAGAGCTAAAATTAGCATGTTTAAAGTGATTTTCATGCTTCCAGGGGCCCTAAACACAAGATTTATGGAATGGTTAAAAGTGCATGAAAATGGCCAATTTACTCACTCTGAGTTCTCAAAAAGGGTTTCTTCACCCCGGGAAGTTAATTAAATACCATTTGGAGGCATTGAATGTTCAAGCAAAAACAGCTGATTTTCAACAAAAGAGATAACACCCCCCCATTACGTCATGCTTCAGAAATGTGGAAAATGATCCGTTTTCAAATGTTTTATTTTTGAACGTCAGTTCACATTTGTAGGTGGATCATCAGTGTTAAAGCTAAAATTAGCATGTTTAAAGTGATTTTCATGCTTCCAGGGGCCCTAAACACAAGATTTATGGAATGGTTAAAAGTGCATGAAAATGGCCAATTTACTCACTCTGAGTTCTCAAAAAGGGTTTCTTCACCCCGGGAAGTTAATTAAATACCATTTGGAGGCATTTAATGTTCAAGCAAAAACGGCTGATTTTCGACAAAAGAGATAACACCCCCCATCACGTCATGCTTCAGAAATGTGGAAAATGATCCGTTTTCAAATGTTTTATTTTTGAACGTCAGTTCACATTTGTAGGTGGATCATCAGTGTTAGAGCTAAGATTAGCATGTTTAAAGTGATTTTCATGCTTCCAGGGGATCGGGAAGTGAATTAAATACTATTTGGAGGCATTTAATGTTCAAGCAAAAACGGCTGATTTTTGACAAAAGAGATAACACCCCCCCATTACGTCATGCTTCAGAAATGTGGAAAATGGTCCGTTTTCAAATGTTTTATTTTTGAACGTCAGTTCACATTTGTAGGTTGATCATCAGTGTTAGAGCTAAAATTAGCATGTTTAAAGTGATTTTCATGCTTCCAGGGGCCCTAAACACAAGATTTATGGAATGGTTAAAAGTGCATGAAAATGGCCAATTTACTCACTCTGAGTTCTCAAAAAGGGTTTCTTCACCCCGGGAAGTTAATTAAATACCATTTGGAGGCATTTAATGTTCAAGCAAAAACGGCTGATTTTCGACAAAAGAGATAACACCCCCCCCATTACGTCATGCTTCAGAAATGTGGAAAATGGTCCGTTTTCAAATGTTTTATTTTTGAACGTCAGTTCACATTTGTAGGTGGATCATCAGTGTTAGAGCTAAAATTAGCATGTTTAAAGTGATTTTCATGCTTCCAGGGGCTCGGGAAGTGAATTAAATACTATTTGGAGGCATTTAATGTTCAAGCAAAAACGGCTGATTTTTGACAAAAGAGATAACACCCCCCCATTACGTCATGCTTCAGAAATGTGGAAAATGGTCCGTTTCAAATGTTTTATTTTTGAACGTCAGTTCACATTTGTAGGTTGATCATCATTGTTAGAGCTAAAATTATCATGTTTAAAGTGATTTTCATGCTTCCAGGGGCCCTAAACACAAGATTTATGGAATGGTTAAAAGTGCATGAAAATGGCCAATTTACTCACTCTGAGTTCTCAAAAAGGGTTTCTTCACCCCAGGAAGTTAATTAAATTCCATTTGGAGGCATTTAATGTTCAAGGAAAAACGGCTGATTTTTCGACAAAAGAGATAACACCCCCCCATTACGTCATGCTTCAGAAATGTGGAAAATGATCCGTTTTCAAATGTTTTATTTTTGAACGTCAGTTCACATTTGCAGGTGGATCATCAGTGTTAGAGCTAAAATTAGCATGTTTAAAGTGATTTTCATGCTTCCAGGGGCTCGGGAAGTGAATTAAATACTATTTGGAGGCATTTAATGTTCAAGCAAAAACGGCTGATTTTTCACAAAAGAGAAAACACCCCCCATTACGTCATGCTTCAGAAATGTGGAAAATGGTCTGTTTTCAAATGTTTTATTTTTGAACGTCAGTTCACATTTGTAGGTTGATCATCAGTGTTAGAGCTAAAATTAGCATGTTTAAAGTGATTTTCATGCTTCCAGGGGCCCTAAACACAAGATTTATGGAATGGTTAAAAGTGCATGAAAATGGCCAATTTACTCACTCTGAGTTCTCAAAAAGGGTTTCTTTACCCCGGGAAGTTAATTAAATACCATTTGGAGGCATTGAATGTTCAAGCAAAAACGGCAGATTTTTGACAAAAGAGATAACACCCCCCCATTACGTCATGCTTCAGAAATGTGGAAAATGGTCAGTTTCAAATGTTTTATTTTTGAACGTCAGTTCACATTTGTAGGTTGATCATCAGTGTTAGAGCTAAAATTAGCATGTTTAAAGTGATTTTCATGCTTCCAGGGGCCCTAAACACAAGATTTATGGAATGGTTAAAAGTGCATGAAAATGGCCAATTTACTCACTCTGAGTTCTCAAAAAGGGTTTCTTCACCCCGGGAAGTTAATTAAATTCCATTTGGAGGCATTTAATGTTTAAGGAAAAACGGCTGATTTTCGACAAAAGAGATAACACCCCCCCATTACGTCATGCTTCAGAAATGTGGAAAATGATCCGTTTTCAAATGTTTTATTTTTGAACGTCAGTTCACATTTGCAGGTGGATCATCAGTGTTAGAGCTAAAATTAGCATGTTTAAAGTGATTTTCATGCTTCCAGGGGCTCGGGAAGTGAATTAAATACTATTTGGAGGCATTTAATGTTCAAGCAAAAACGGCTGATTTTTCACAAAAGAGATAACACCCCCCCATTACGTCATGCTTCAGAAATGTGGAAAATGGTCTGTTTTCAAATGTTTTATTTTTGAACGTCAGTTCACATTTGTAGGTTGATCATCAGTGTTAGAGCTAAAATTAGCATGTTTAAAGTGATTTTCATGCTTCCAGGGGCTCGGGAAGTGAATTAAATACTATTTGGAGGCATTTAATGTTCAAGCAAAAACGGCTGATTTTTCACAAAAGAGAAAACACCCCCCATTACGTCATGCTTCAGAAATGTGGAAAATGGTCTGTTTTCAAATGTTTTATTTTTGAACGTCAGTTCACATTTGTAGGTTGATCATCAGTGTTAGAGCTAAAATTAGCATGTTTAAAGTGATTTTCATGCTTCCAGGGGCCCTAAAGACAAGATTTATGGAATGGTTAAAAGTGCATGAAAATGGCCAATTTACTCACTCTGAGTTCTCAAAAAGGGTTTCTTTACCCCGGGAAGTTAATTAAATACCATTTGGAGGCATTGAATGTTCAAGCAAAAACGGCAGATTTTTGACAAAAGAGATAACACCCCCCCATTACGTCATGCTTCAGAAATGTGGAAAATGGTCAGTTTCAAATGTTTTATTTTTGAACGTCAGTTCACATTTGTAGGTTGATCATCAGTGTTAGAGCTAAAATTAGCATGTTTAAAGTGATTTTCATGCTTCCAGGGGCCCTAAACACAAGATTTATGGAATGGTTAAAAGTGCATGAAAATGGCCAATTTAGTCACTCTGAGTTCTCAAAAAGGGTTTCTTCACCCCGGGAAGTTAATTAAATTCCATTTGGAGGCATTTAATGTTTAAGGAAAAACGGCTGATTTTCGACAAAAGAGATAACACCCCCCATTACGTCATGCTTCAGAAATGTGGAAAATGATCCGTTTTCAAATGTTTTATTTTTGAACATCAGTTCACATTTGCAGGTGGATCATCAGTGTTAGAGCTAAAATTAGCATGTTTAAAGTGATTTTCATGCTTCCAGGGGCTCGGGAAGTGAATTAAATACTATTTGGAGGCATTTAATGTTCAAGCAAAAGCGGCTGATTTTTCACAAAAGAGATAACACCCCCCCATTACGTCATGCTTCAGAAATGTGGAAAATGGTCTGTTTTCAAATGTTTTATTTTTGAACGTCAGTTCACATTTGTAGGTTGATCATCAGTGTTAGAGCTAAAATTAGCATGTTTAAAGTGATTTTCATGCTTCCAGGGGCCCTAAACACAAGATTTATGGAATGGTTAAAAGTGCATGAAAATGGCCAATTTACTCACTCTGAGTTCTCAAAAAGGGTTTCTTCACCCCGGGAAGTTAATTAAATACCATTTGGAGGCATTGAATGTTCAAGCAAAAACGGCTGATTTTCGACAAAAGAGATAACACCCCCCCATTACGTCATGCTTAAGAAATGTGGAGACTGGTCCGTTTTCAAATGTTTTATTTTTGAACGTCAGTTCACATTTGTAGGTTGATCATCAGTGTTAGAGCTAAAAATTAGCATGTTTAAAGTGATTTTCATGCTTCCAGGGGCTCGGGAAGTGAATTAAATACTATTTGGAGGCATTTAATGTTCAAGCAAAAACGGCTGATTTTTCACAAAAGAGATAACACCCCCCCATTACGTCATGCTTCAGAAATGTGGAAAATGGTCTGTTTTCAAATGTTTTATTTTTGAACGTCAGTTCACATTTGTAGGTTGATCATCAGTTTTAGAGCTAAAATTAGCATGTTTAAAGTGATTTTCATGCTTCCAGGGGCCCTAAACACAAGAATTATGGAATGGTTAAAAGTGCATGAAAATGGCCAATTTACTCACTCTGAGTTCTCAAAAAGGGTTTCTTCACCCCGGGAAGTTAATTAAATACCAATTGGAGGCATTGAATGTTCAAGCAAAAACGGCTGATTTTCGACAAAAGAGATAACACCCCCCCATTACGTCATGCTTAAGAAATGTGGAGACTGGTCCGTTTTCAAATGTTTTATTTTTGAACGTCAGTTCACATTTGTAGGTTGATCATCAGTGTTAGAGCTAAAAATTAGCATGTTTAAAGTGTTTTTCATGCTTCCAGGGGCTCGGGAAGTGAATTAAATACTATTTGGAGGCATTTAATGTTCAAGCAAAAACGGCTGATGTTTGACAAAAGAGATAACACCCCCCCATTACGTCATGCTTCAGAAATGTGGAAAATGGTCCGTTTTCAAATGTTTTATTTTGGAACGTCAGTTCACATTTGCAGGTGGATCATCAGTGTTAGAGCTAAAATTAGCATGTTTAAAGTGATTTTCATGCTTCCAGGGGCTCGGGAAGTGAATTAAATACTATTTGGAGGCATTTAATGTTCAAGCAAAAACGGCTGATTTTTCACAAAAGAGATAACACCCCCCCATTACGTCATGCTTCAGAAATGTGGAAAATGGTCTGTTTTCAAATGTTTTATTTTTGAACGTCAGTTCACATTTGTAGGTTGATCATCAGTGTTAGAGCTAAAATTAGCATGTTTAAAGTGATTTTCATGCTTCCAGGGGCTCGGGAAGTGAATTAAATACTATTTGGAGGCATTTAATGTTCAAGCAAAAACGGCTGATTTTTCACAAAAGAGAAAACACCCCCCATTACGTCATGCTTCAGAAATGTGGAAAATGGTCTGTTTTCAAATGTTTTATTTTTGAACGTCAGTTCACATTTGTAGGTTGATCATCAGTGTTAGAGCTAAAATTAGCATGTTTAAAGTGATTTTCATGCTTCCAGGGGCCCTAAACACAAGATTTATTGAATGGTTAAAAGTGCATGAAAATGGCCAATTTACTCACTCTGAGTTCTCAAAAAGGGTTTCTTTACCCCGGGAAGTTAATTAAATACCATTTGGAGGCATTGAATGTTCAAGCAAAAACGGCAGATTTTTGACAAAAGAGATAACACCCCCCCATTACGTCATGCTTCAGAAATGTGGAAAATGGTCAGTTTCAAATGTTTTATTTTTGAACGTCAGTTCACATTTGTAGGTTGATCATCAGTGTTAGAGCTAAAATTAGCATGTTTAAAGTGATTTTCATGCTTCCAGGGGCCCTAAACACAAGATTTATGGAATGGTTAAAAGTGCATGAAAATGGCCAATTTACTCACTCTGAGTTCTCAAAAAGGGTTTCTTCACCCCGGGAAGTTAATTAAATTCCATTTGGAGGCATTTAATGTTTAAGGAAAAACGGCTGATTTTCGACAAAAGAGATAACACCCCCCCATTACGTCATGCTTCAGAAATGTGGAAAATGATCCGTTTTCAAATGTTTTATTTTTGAACGTCAGTTCACATTTGCAGGTGGATCATCAGTGTTAGAGCTAAAATTAGCATGTTTAAAGTGATTTTCATGCTTCCAGGGGCTCGGGAAGTGAATTAAATACTATTTGGAGGCATTTAATGTTCAAGCAAAAACGGCTGATTTTTCACAAAAGAGATAACACCCCCCCATTACGTCATGCTTCAGAAATGTGGAAAATGGTCTGTTTTCAAATGTTTTATTTTTGAACGTCAGTTCACATTTGTAGGTTGATCATCAGTGTTAGAGCTAAAATTAGCATGTTTAAAGTGATTTTCATGCTTCCAGGGGCCCTAAACACAAGATTTATGGAATGGTTAAAAGTGCATGAAAATGGCCAATTTACTCACTCTGAGTTCTCAAAAAGGGTTTCTTCACCCCGGGAAGTTAATTAAATACCATTTGGAGGCATTGAATGTTCAAGCAAAAACGGCTGATTTTCGACAAAAGAGATAACACCCCCCCATTACGTCATGCTTAAGAAATGTGGAGACTGGTCCGTTTTCAAATGTTTTATTTTTGAACGTCAGTTCACATTTGTAGGTTGATCATCAGTGTTAGAGCTAAAAATTAGCATGTTTAAAGTGATTTTCATGCTTCCAGGGGCTCGGGAAGTGAATTAAATACTATTTGGAGGCATTTAATGTTCAAGCAAAAACGGCTGATTTTTCACAAAAGAGATAACACCCCCCCATTACGTCATGCTTCAGAAATGTGGAAAATGGTCTGTTTTCAAATGTTTTATTTTTGAACGTCAGTTCACATTTGTAGGTTGATCATCAGTGTTAGAGCTAAAATTAGCATGTTTAAAGTGATTTTCATGCTTCCAGGGGCCCTAAACACAAGATTTATGGAATGGTTAAAAGTGCATGAAAATGGCCAATTTACTCACTCTGAGTTCTCAAAAAGGGTTTCTTCACCCCGGGAAGTTAATTAAATTCCATTTGGAGGCATTTAATGTTTAAGGAAAAACAGCTGATTTTCGACAAAAGAGATAACACCCCCCCATTACGTCATGCTTCAGAAATGTGGAAAATGATCCGTTTTCAAATGTTTTATTTTTGAACGTCAGTTCACATTTGCAGGTGGATCATCAGTGTTAGAGCTAAAATTAGCATGTTTAAAGTGATTTTCATGCTTCCAGGGGCTCGGGAAGTGAATTAAATACTATTTGGAGGCATTTAATGTTCAAGCAAAAACGGCTGATTTTTCACAAAAGAGATAACACCCCCCCATTACGTCATGCTTCAGAAATGTGGAAAATGGTCTGTTTTCAAATGTTTTATTTTTGAACGTCAGTTCACATTTGTAGGTTGATCATCAGTGTTAGAGCTAAAATTAGCATGTTTAAAGTGATTTTCATGCTTCCAGGGGCTCGGGAAGTGAATTAAATACTATTTGGAGGCATTTAATGTTCAAGCAAAAACGGCTGATTTTTCACAAAAGAGAAAACACCCCCCATTACGTCATGCTTCAGAAATGTGGAAAATGGTCTGTTTTCAAATGTTTTATTTTTGAACGTCAGTTCACATTTGTAGGTTGATCATCAGTGTTAGAGCTAAAATTAGCATGTTTAAAGTGATTTTCATGCTTCCAGGGGCCCTAAACACAAGATTTATGGAATGGTTAAAAGTGCATGAAAATGGCCAATTTACTCACTCTGAGTTCTCAAAAAGGGTTTCTTTACCCCGGGAAGTTAATTAAATACCATTTGGAGGCATTGAATGTTCAAGCAAAAACGGCAGATTTTTGACAAAAGAGATAACACCCCCCCATTACGTCATGCTTCAGAAATGTGGAAAATGGTCAGTTTCAAATGTTTTATTTTTGAACGTCAGTTCACATTTGTAGGTTGATCATCAGTGTTAGAGCTAAAATTAGCATGTTTAAAGTGATTTTCATGCTTCCAGGGGCCCTAAACACAAGATTTATGGAATGGTTAAAAGTGCATGAAAATGGCCAATTTACTCACTCTGAGTTCTCAAAAAGGGTTTCTTCACCCCGGGAAGTTAATTAAATTCCATTTGGAGGCATTTAATGTTTAAGGAAAAACGGCTGATTTTCGACAAAAGAGATAACACCCCCCCATTACGTCATGCTTCAGAAATGTGGAAAATGATCCGTTTTCAAATGTTTTATTTTTGAACGTCAGTTCACATTTGCAGGTGGATCATCAGTGTTAGAGCTAAAATTCGCATGTTTAAAGTGATTTTCATGCTTCCAGGGGCTCGGGAAGTGAATTAAATACTATTTGGAGGCATTTAATGTTCAAGCAAAAACGGCTGATTTTTCACAAAAGAGATAACACCCCCCCATTACGTCATGCTTCAGAAATGTGGAAAATGGTCTGTTTTCAAATGTTTTATTTTTGAACGTCAGTTCACATTTGTAGGTTGATCATCAGTGTTAGAGCTAAAATTAGCATGTTTAAAGTGATTTTCATGCTTCCAGGGGCCCTAAACACAAGATTTATGGAATGGTTAAAAGTGCATGAAAATGGCCAATTTACTCACTCTGAGTTCTCAAAAAGGGTTTCTTCACCCCGGGAAGTTAATTAAATACCATTTGGAGGCATTGAATGTTCAAGCAAAAACGGCTGATTTTCGACAAAAGAGATAACACCCCCCCATTACGTCATGCTTAAGAAATGTGGAGACTGGTCCGTTTTCAAATGTTTTATTTTTGAACGTCAGTTCACATTTGTAGGTTGATCATCAGTGTTAGAGCTAAAAATTAGCATGTTTAAAGTGATTTTCATGCTTCCAGGGGCTCGGGAAGTGAATTAAATACTATTTGGAGGCATTTAATGTTCAAGCAAAAACGGCTGATTTTTCACAAAAGAGATAACACCCCCCCATTACGTCATGCTTCAGAAATGTGGAAAATGGTCTGTTTTCAAATGTTTTATTTTTGAACGTCAGTTCACATTTGTAGGTTGATCATCAGTTTTAGAGCTAAAATTAGCATGTTTAAAGTGATTTTCATGCTTCCAGGGGCCCTAAACACAAGAATTATGGAATGGTTAAAAGTGCATGAAAATGGCCAATTTACTCACTCTGAGTTCTCAAAAAGGGTTTCTTCACCCCGGGAAGTTAATTAAATACCAATTGGAGGCATTGAATGTTCAAGCAAAAACGGCTGATTTTCGACAAAAGAGATAACACCCCCCCATTACGTCATGCTTAAGAAATGTGGAGACTGGTCCGTTTTCAAATGTTTTATTTTTGAACGTCAGTTCACATTTGTAGGTTGATCATCAGTGTTAGAGCTAAAAATTAGCATGTTTAAAGTGTTTTTCATGCTTCCAGGGGCTCGGGAAGTGAATTAAATACTATTTGGAGGCATTTAATGTTCAAGCAAAAACGGCTGATGTTTGACAAAAGAGATAACACCCCCCCATTACGTCATGCTTCAGAAATGTGGAAAATGGTCCGTTTTCAAATGTTTTATTTTGGAACGTCAGTTCACATTTGTAGGTTGATCATCAGTGTTAGAGCTAAAATTAGCATGTTTAAAGTGATTTTCATGCTTCCAGGGGCCCTAAACACAAGATTTATGGAATGGTTAAAAGTGCATGAAAATGGCCAATTTACTCACTCTGAGTTCTCAAAAAGGGTTTCTTCACCCCGGGAAGTTAATTAAATGCCATTTGGAGGCATTTAATGTTCAAGCAAAAACGGCTGATTTTCGACAAAAGAGATAACACCCCCCCATTATGTCATGCTTCAGAAATGTGGAAAATGGTCCGCTTTCAAATGTTTTATTTTTGAACGTCAGTTCACATTTGTAGGTGGATCATCAGTGTTAGAGCTAAAATTAGCATGTTTAAAGTGATTTTCATGCTTCCAGGGGCTCGGGAAGTGAATTAAATACTATTTGGAGGCATTTAATGTTCAAGCAAAAACGGCTGATTTTTGACAAAAGAGATAACCCCCACCATTACGTCATGCTTCAGAAATGTGGAAAATGGTCCGTTTTCAAATGTTTTATTTTTGAACGTCAGTTCACATTTGTAGGTTGATCATCAGTGTTAGAGCTAAAATTAGCATGTTTAAAGTGATTTTCATGCTTCCAGGGGCCCTAAACACAAGATTTATGGAATGGTTAAAAGTGCATGAAAATGGCCAATTTACTCACTCTGAGTTCTCAAAAAGGGTTTCTTCACCCCGGGAAGTTAATTAAATACCATTTGGAGGCATTTAATGTTCAAGCAAAAACGGCTGATTTTTGACAAAAGAGATAACACCCCCCCATTACGTCATGCTTCAGAAATGTGAAAAATGGTCCGTTTTCAAATGTTTTATTTTTGAACGTCAGTTCACATTTGTAGGTGGATCATCAGTGTTAGAGCTAAAATTAGCATGTTTAAAGTGATTTTCATGCTTCCAGGGGCTCGGGAAGTGAATTAAATACTATTTGGAGGCATTTAATGTTCAAGCAAAAACGGCAGATTTTTGACAAAATAGATAACACCCCCCCATTACGTCATTCTTCAGAAATGTGGAAAATGGTCCGTTTCAAATGTTTTATTTTTGAACGTCAGTTCACATTTGTAGGTTGATCATCAGTGTTAGAGCTAAAATTAGCATGTTTAAAGTGATTTTCATGCTTCCAGGGGCCCTAAACACAAGATTTATGGAATGGTTAAAAGTGCATGAAAATGGCCAATTTACTCACTCTGAGTTCTCAAAAAGGGTTTCTTCACCCCGGGAAGTTAATTAAATATCATTTGGAGGCATTTAATGTTCAAGCAAAAACAGCTGATTTTCAACAAAAGAGATAACACCCCCCCATTACGTCATGCTTCAGAAATGTGGAAAATGATCCGTTTTCAAATGTTTTATTTTTGAACGTCAGTTCACATTTGTAGGTGGATCATCAGTGTTAAAGCTAAAATTAGCATGTTTAAAGTGATTTTCATGCTTCCAGGGGCCCTAAACACAAGATTTATGGAATGGTTAAAAGTGCATGAAAATGGCCAATTTACTCACTCTGAGTTCTCAAAAAGGGTTTCTTCACCCCGGGAAGTTAATTAAATACCATTTGGAGGCATTTAATGTTCAAGCAAAAACGGCTGATTTTCGACAAAAGAGATAACACCCCCCATCACGTCATGCTTCAGAAATGTGGAAAATGATCCGTTTTCAAATGTTTTATTTTTGAACGTCAGTTCACATTTGTAGGTGGATCATCAGTGTTAGAGCTAAAATTAGCATGTTTAAAGTGATTTTCATGCTTCCAGGGGATCGGGAAGTGAATTAAATACTATTTGGAGGCATTTAATGTTCAAGCAAAAACGGCTGATTTTTGACAAAAGAGATAACACCCCCCCATTACGTCATGCTTCAGAAATGTGGAAAATGGTCCGTTTTCAAATGTTTTATTTTTGAACGTCAGTTCACATTTGTAGGTTGATCATCAGTGTTAGAGCTAAAATTAGCATGTTTAAAGTGATTTTCATGCTTCCAGGGGCCCTAAACACAAGATTTATGGAATGGTTAAAAGTGCATGAAAATGGCCAATTTACTCACTCTGAGTTCTCAAAAAGGGTTTCTTCCCCCCGGGAAGTTAATTAAATACCATTTGGAGGCATTTAATGTTCAAGCAAAAACGGCTGATTTTCGACAAAAGAGATAAAACCCCCCTATTACGTCATGCTTCAGAAATGTGGAAAATGGTCCGTTTTCAAATGTTTTATTTTTGAACGTCAGTTCACATTTGTAGGTGGATCATCACTGTTAGAGCTAAAATTAGCATGTTGAAAGTGATTTTCATGCTTCCAGGGGCTCGGGAAGTGAATTAAATACTATTTGGAGGTATTTAATGTTCAATCAAAAACGGCTGATTTTTGACAAAAGAGATAACACCCCCCCATTACGTCATGCTTCAGAAATGTGGAAAATGGTCCGTTTTCAAATGTTTTATTTTTGAACGTCAGTTCACATTTGTAGGTTGATCATCAGTGTTAGAGCTAAAATTAGCATGTTTAAAGTGATTTTCATGCTTCCAGGGGCCCTAAACACAAGATTTATGGAATGGTTAAAAGTGCATGAAAATGGCCAATTTACTCACTCTGAGTTCTCAAAAAGGGTTTCTTCACCCCGGGAAGTTAATTAAATACCATTTGGAGGCATTTAATGTTCAAGCAAAAACGGCTGATTTTCGACAAAAGAGATAACACCCCCCCCATTACGTCATGCTTCAGAAATGTGGAAAATGGTCCGTTTTCAAATGTTTTATTTTTGAACGTCAGTTCACATTTGTAGGTGGATCATCAGTGTTAGAGCTAAAATTAGCATGTTTAAAGTGATTTTCATGCTTCCAGGGGCTCGGGAAGTGAATTAAATACTATTTGGAGGCATTTAATGTTCAAGCAAAAACGGCTGATTTTTGACAAAAGAGATAACACCCCCCCATTACGTCATGCTTCAGAAATGTGGAAAATAGTCCGTTTCAAATGTTTTATTTTTGAACGTCAGTTCACATTTGTAGGTTGATCATCATTGTTAGAGCTAAAATTATCATGTATAAAGTGATTTTCATGCTTCCAGGGGCCCTAAACACAAGATTTATGGAATGGTTAAAAGTGCATGAAAATGGCCAATTTACTCACTCTGAGTTCTCAAAAAGGGTTTCTTCACCCCGGGAAGTTAATTAAATTCCATTTGGAGGCATTTAATGTTCAAGGAAAAACGGCTGATTTTCGACAAAAGAGATAACACCCCCCCATTACGTCATGCTTCAGAAATGTGGAAAATGATCCGTTTTCAAATGTTTTATTTTTGAACGTCAGTTCACATTTGCAGGTGGATCATCAGTGTTAGAGCTAAAATTAGCATGTTTAAAGTGATTTTCATGCTTTCAGGGGCTCGGGAAGTGAATTAAATACTATTTGGAGGCATTTAATGTTCAAGCAAAAACGGCTGATTTTTCACAAAAGAGATAACACCCCCCCATTACGTCATGCTTCAGAAATGTGGAAAATGGTCTGTTTTCAAATGTTTTATTTTTGAACGTCAGTTCACATTTGTAGGTTGATCATCAGTGTTAGAGCTAAAATTAGCATGTTTAAAGTGATTTTCATGCTTCCAGGGGCCCTAAACACAAGATTTATGGAATGGTTAAAAGTGCATGAAAATGGCCAATTTACTCACTCTGAGTTCTCAAAAAGGGTTTCTTCACCCCGGGAAGTTAATTAAATACCATTTGGAGGCATTGAATGTTCAAGCAAAAACGGCTGATTTTCGACAAAAGAGATAACACCCCCCCATTACGTCATGCTTAAGAAATGTGGAGACTGGTCCGTTTTCAAATGTTTTATTTTTGAACGTCAGTTCACATTTGTAGGTTGATCATCAGTGTTAGAGCTAAAAATTAGCATGTTTAAAGTGATTTTCATGCTTCCAGGGGCTCGGGAAGTGAATTAAATACTATTTGGAGGCATTTAATGTTCAAGCAAAAACGGCTGATTTTTCACAAAAGAGATAACACCCCCCCATTACGTCATGCTTCAGAAATGTGGAAAATGGTCTGTTTTCAAATGTTTTATTTTTGAACGTCAGTTCACATTTGTAGGTTGATCATCAGTGTTAGAGCTAAAATTAGCATGTTTAAAGTGATTTTCATGCTTCCAGGGGCCCTAAACACAAGATTTATGGAATGGTTAAAAGTGCATGAAAATGGCCAATTTACTCACTCTGAGTTCTCAAAAAGGGTTTCTTCACCCCGGGAAGTTAATTAAATTCCATTTGGAGGCATTTAATGTTTAAGGAAAAACGGCTGATTTTCGACAAAAGAGATAACACCCCCCCATTACGTCATGCTTCAGAAATGTGGAAAATGGTCCGTTTTCAAATGTTTTATTTTTGAACGTCAGTTCACATTTGCAGGTGGATCATCAGTGTTAGAGCTAAAATTAGCATGTTTAAAGTGATTTTCATGCTTCCAGGGGCTCGGGAAGTGAATTAAATACTATTTGGAGGCATTTAATGTTCAAGCAAAAACGGCTGATTTTTCACAAAAGAGATAACACCCCCCCATTACGTCATGCTTCAGAAATGTGGAAAATGGTCTGTTTTCAAATGTTTTATTTTTGAACGTCAGTTCACATTTGTAGGTTGATCATCAGTGTTAGAGCTAAAATTAGCATGTTTAAAGTGATTTTCATGCTTCCAGGGGCTCGGGAAGTGAATTAAATACTATTTGGAGGCATTTAATGTTCAAGCAAAAACGGCTGATTTTTCACAAAAGAGAAAACACCCCCCATTACGTCATGCTTCAGAAATGTGGAAAATGGTCTGTTTTCAAATGTTTTATTTTTGAACGTCAGTTCACATTTGTAGGTTGATCATCAGTGTTAGAGCTAAAATTAGCATGTTTAAAGTGATTTTCATGCTTCCAGGGGCCCTAAACACAAGATTTATGGAATGGTTAAAAGTGCATGAAAATGGCCAATTTACTCACTCTGAGTTCTCAAAAAGGGTTTCTTTACCCCGGGAAGTTAATTAAATACCATTTGGAGGCATTGAATGTTCAAGCAAAAACGGCAGATTTTTGACAAAAGAGATAACACCCCCCCATTACGTCATGCTTCAGAAATGTGGAAAATGGTCAGTTTCAAATGTTTTATTTTTGAACGTCAGTTCACATTTGTAGGTTGATCATCAGTGTTAGAGCTAAAATTAGCATGTTTAAAGTGATTTTCATGCTTCCAGGGGCCCTAAACACAAGATTTATGGAATGGTTAAAAGTGCATGAAAATGGCCAATTTACTCACTCTGAGTTCTCAAAAAGGGTTTCTTCACCCCGGGAAGTTAATTAAATTCCATTTGGAGGCATTTAATGTTTAAGGAAAAACGGCTGATTTTCGACAAAAGAGATAACACCCCCCCATTATGTCATGCTTCAGAAATGTGGAAAATGATCCGTTTTCAAATGTTTTATTTTTGAACGTCAGTTCACATTTGCAGGTGGATCATCAGTGTTAGAGCTAAAATTAGCATGTTTAAAGTGATTTTCATGCTTCCAGGGGCTCGGGAAGTGAATTAAATACTATTTGGAGGCATTTAATGTTCAAGCAAAAACGGCTGATTTTTCACAAAAGAGATAACACCCCCCCATTACGTCATGCTTCAGAAATTTGGAAAATGGTCTGTTTTCAAATGTTTTATTTTTGAACGTCAGTTCACATTTGTAGGTTGATCATCAGTGTTAGAGGTAAAATTAGCATGTTTAAAGTGATTTTCATGCTTCCAGGGGCCCTAAACACAAGATTTATGGAATGGTTAAAAGTGCATGAAAATGGCCAATTTACTCACTCTGAGTTCTCAAAAAGGGTTTCTTCACCCCGGGAAGTTAATTAAATACCATTTGGAGGCATTGAATGTTCAAGCAAAAACGGCTGATTTTCGACAAAAGAGATAACACCCCCCCATTACGTCATGCTTAAGAAATGTGGAGACTGGTCCGTTTTCAAATGTTTTATTTTTGAACGTCAGTTCACATTTGTAGGTTGATCATCAGTGTTAGAGCTAAAAATTAGCATGTTTAAAGTGATTTTCATGCTTCCAGGGGCTCGGGAAGTGAATTAAATACTATTTGGAGGCATTTAATGTTCAAGCAAAAACGGCTGATTTTTCACAAAAGAGATAACACCCCCCCATTACGTCATGCTTCAGAAATGTGGAAAATGGTCTGTTTTCAAATGTTTTATTTTTGAACGTCAGTTCACATTTGTAGGTTGATCATCAGTTTTAGAGCTAAAATTAGCATGTTTAAAGTGATTTTCATGCTTCCAGGGGCCCTAAACACAAGAATTATGGAATGGTTAAAAGTGCATGAAAATGGCCAATTTACTCACTCTGAGTTCTCAAAAAGGGTTTCTTCACCCCGGGAAGTTAATTAAATACCATTTGGAGGCATTGAATGTTCAAGCAAAAACGGCTGATTTTCGACAAAAGAGATAACACCCCCCCATTACGTCATGCTTAAGAAATGTGGAGACTGGTCCGTTTTCAAATGTTTTATTTTTGAACGTCAGTTCACATTTGTAGGTTGATCATCAGTGTTAGAGCTAAAAATTAGCATGTTTAAAGTGTTTTTCATGCTTCCAGGGGCTCGGGAAGTGAATTAAATACTATTTGGAGGCATTTAATGTTCAAGCAAAAACGGCTGATGTTTGACAAAAGAGATAACACCCCCCCATTACGTCATGCTTCAGAAATGTGGAAAATGGTCCGTTTTCAAATGTTTTATTTTGGAACGTCAGTTCACATTTGTAGGTTGATCATCAGTGTTAGAGCTAAAATTAGCATGTTTAAAGTGATTTTCATGCTTCCAGGGGCCCTAAACACAAGATTTATGGAATGGTTAAAAGTGCATGAAAATGGCCAATTTACTCACTCTGAGTTCTCAAAAAGGGTTTCTTCACCCCGGGAAGTTAATTAAATGCCATTTGGAGGCATTTAATGTTCAAGCAAAAACGGCTGATTTTCGACAAAAGAGATAACACCCCCCCATTATGTCATGCTTCAGAAATGTGGAAAATGGTCCGCTTTCAAATGTTTTATTTTTGAACGTCAGTTCACATTTGTAGGTGGATCATCAGTGTTAGAGCTAAAATTAGCATGTTTAAAGTGATTTTCATGCTTCCAGGGGCTCGGGAAGTGAATTAAATACTATTTGGAGGCATTTAATGTTCAAGCAAAAACGGCTGATTTTTGACAAAAGAGATAACCCCCCCCCCATTACGTCATGCTTCAGAAATGTGGAAAATGGTCCGTTTTCAAATGTTTTATTTTTGAATGTCAGTTCACATTTGTAGGTTGATCATCAGTGTTAGAGCTAAAATTAGCATGTTTAAAGTGATTTTCATGCTTCCAGGGGCCCTAAACACAAGATTTATGGAATGGTTAAAAGTGCATGAAAATGGCCAATTTACTCACTGTGAGTTCTCAAAAAGGGTTTCTTCACCCCGGGAAGTTAATTAAATACCATTTGGAGGCATTTAATGTTCAAGCAAAAACGGCTGATTTTTGACAAAAGAGATAACACCCCCCCATTACGTCATGCTTCAGAAATGTGAAAAATGGTCCGTTTTCAAATGTTTTATTTTTGAACGTCAGTTCACATTTGTAGGTGGATCATCAGTGTTAGAGCTAAAATTAGCATGTTTAAAGTGATTTTCATGCTTCCAGGGGCTCGGGAAGTGAATTAAATACTATTTGGAGGCATTTAATGTTCAAGCAAAAACGGCAGATTTTTGACAAAATAGATAACACCCCCCCATTACGTCATTCTTCAGAAATGTGGAAAATGGTCCGTTTCAAATGTTTTATTTTTGAACGTCAGTTCACATTTGTAGGTTGATCATCAGTGTTAGAGCTAAAATTAGCATGTTTAAAGTGATTTTCATGCTTCCAGGGGCCCTAAACACAAGATTTATGGAATGGTTAAAAGTGCATGAAAATGGCCAATTTACTCACTCTGAGTTCTCAAAAAGGGTTTCTTCACCCCGGGAAGTTAATTAAATATCATTTGGAGGCATTTAATGTTCAAGCAAAAACAGCTGATTTTCAACAAAAGAGATAACACCCCCCCATTACGTCATGCTTCAGAAATGTGAAAAATGATCCGTTTTCAAATGTTTTATTTTTGAACGTCAGTTCACATTTGTAGGTGGATCATCAGTGTTAAAGCTAAAATTAGCATGTTTAAAGTGATTTTCATGCTTCCAGGGGCCCTAAACACAAGATTTATGGAATGGTTAAAAGTGCATGAAAATGGCCAATTTACTCACTCTGAGTTCTCAAAAAGGGTTTCTTCACCCCGGGAAGTTAATTAAATACCATTTGGAGGCATTTAATGTTCAAGCAAAAACGGCTGATTTTCGACAAAAGAGATAACACCCCCCATTACGTCATGCTTCAGAAATGTGGAAAATGATCCGTTTTCAAATGTTTTATTTTTGAACGTCAGTTCACATTTGTAGGTGGATCATCAGTGTTAGAGCTAAAATTAGCATGTTTAAAGTGATTTTCATGCTTCCAGGGGCCCTAAACACAAGATTTATGGAATGGTTAAAAGTGCATGAAAATGGCCAATTTACTCACTCTGAGTTCTCAAAAAGGGTTTCTTCACCCCGGGAAGTTAATTAAATACCATTTGGAGGCATTTAATGTTCAAGCAAAAACGGCTGATTTTCGACAAAAGAGATAACACCCCCCCCATTACGTCATGCTTCAGAAATGTGGAAAATGGTCCGTTTTCAAATGTTTTATTTTTGAACGTCAGTTCACATTTGTAGGTGGATCATCAGTGTTAGAGCTAAAATTAGCATGTTTAAAGTGATTTTCATGCTTCCAGGGGCTCGGGAAGTGAATTAAATACTATTTGGAGGCATTTAATGTTCAAGCAAAAACGGCTGATTTTTGACAAAAGAGATAACACCCCCCCATTACGTCATGCTTCAGAAATGTGGAAAATAGTCCGTTTCAAATGTTTTATTTTTGAACGTCAGTTCACATTTGTAGGTTGATCATCATTGTTAGAGCTAAAATTATCATGTATAAAGTGATTTTCATGCTTCCAGGGGCCCTAAACACAAGATTTATGGAATGGTTAAAAGTGCATGAAAATGGCCAATTTACTCACTCTGAGTTCTCAAAAAGGGTTTCTTCACCCCGGGAAGTTAATTAAATTCCATTTGGAGGCATTTAATGTTCAAGGAAAAACGGCTGATTTTCGACAAAAGAGATAACACCCCCCCATTACGTCATGCTTCAGAAATGTGGAAAATGATCCGTTTTCAAATGTTTTATTTTTGAACGTCAGTTCACATTTGCAGGTGGATCATCAGTGTTAGAGCTAAAATTAGCATGTTTAAAGTGATTTTCATGCTTTCAGGGGCTCGGGAAGTGAATTAAATACTATTTGGAGGCATTTAATGTTCAAGCAAAAACGGCTGATTTTTCACAAAAGAGAAAACACCCCCCATTACGTCATGCTTCAGAAATGTGGAAAATGGTCTGTTTTCAAATGTTTTATTTTTGAACGTCAGTTCACATTTGTAGGTTGATCATCAGTGTTAGAGCTAAAATTAGCATGTTTAAAGTGATTTTCATGCTTCCAGGGGCCCTAAACACAAGATTTATGGAATGGTTAAAAGTGCATGAAAATGGCCAATTTACTCACTCCGAGTTCTCAAAAAGGGTTTCTTCACCCCGGGAAGTTAATTAAATACCATTTGGAGGCATTGAATGTTCAAGCAAAAACGGCTGATTTTCGACAAAAGAGATAACACCCCCCCATTACGTCATGCTTAAGAAATGTGGAGACAGGTCAGTTTTCAAATGTTTTATTTTTGAACGTCAGTTCACATTTGTAGGTTGATCATCAGTGTTAGAGCTAAAAATTAGCATGTTTAAAGTGATTTTCATGCTTCCAGGGGATCGGGAAGTGAATTAAATACTATTTGGAGGCATTTAATGTTCAAGCAAACACGGCTGATTTTTGACAAAAGAGATAACACCCCCCCATTACGTCATGCTTCAGAAATGTGGAAAATGGTCCGTTTTCAAATGTTTTATTTTTGAACGTCAGTTCACATTTGTAGGTTGATCATCAGTGTTAGAGCTAAAATTAGCATGTTTAAAGTGATTTTCATGCTTCCAGGGGCCCTAAACACAAGATTTATGGAATGGTTAAAAGTGCATGAAAATGGCCAATTTACTCACTCTGAGTTCTCAAAAAGGGTTTCTTCACCCCGGGAAGTTAATTAAATACCATTTGGAGGCATTTAATGTTCAAGCAAAAACGGCTGATTTTCGACAAAAGAGATAACACCCCCCCATTACGTCATGCTTCAGAAATGTGGAAAATGGTCCGTTTTCAAATGTTTTATTTTTGAACGTCAGTTCACATTTGTAGGTGGATCATCACTGTTAGAGCTAAAATTAGCATGTTGAAAGTGATTTTCATGCTTCCAGGGGCTCAGGAAGTGAATTAAATACTATTTGGAGGCATTTAATGTTCAATCAAAAACGGCTGATTTTTGACAAAAGAGATAACACCCCCCATTACGTCATGCTTCAGAAATGTGGAAAATGGTCTGTTTTCAAATGTTTTATTTTTGAACGTCAGTTCACATTTGTAGGTTGATCATCAGTGTTAGAGCTAAAATTAGCATGTTTAAAGTGATTTTCATGCTTCCAGGGGCCCTAAACACAAGATTTATGGAATGGTTAAAAGTGCATGAAAATGGCCAATTTACTCACTCTGAGTTCTCAAAAAGGGTTTCTTCACCCCGGGAAGTTAATTAAATACCATTTGGAGGCATTTAATGTTCAAGCATAAACGGCTGATTTTCGACAAAAGAAATAACACCCCCCCCATTACGTCATGCTTCAGAAATGTGGAAAATGGTCCGTTTTCAAATGTTTTATTTTTGAACGTCAGTTCACATTTGTAGGTGGATCATCAGTGTTAGAGCTAAAATTAGCATGTTTAAAGTGATTTTCATGCTTCCAGGGGCTCGGGAAGTGAATTAAATACTATTTGGAGGCATTTAATGTTCAAGCAAAAACGGCTGATTTTTGACAAAAGAGATAACACCCCCCCATTACGTCATGCTTCAGAAATGTGGAAAATGGTCCGTTTTCAAATGTTTTATTTTTGAACGTCAGTTCACATTTGTAGGTTGATCATCAGTGTTAGAGCTAAAATTAGCATGTTTAAAGTGATTTTCATGCTTCCAGGGGCCCTAAACACAAGATTTATGGAATGGTTAAAAGTGCATGAAAATGGCCAATTTACTCACTCTGAGTTCTCAAAAAGGGTTTCTTCACCCCGGGAAGTTAATTAAATACCATTTGGAGGCATTTAATGTTCAAGCAAAAACGGCTGATTTTCGACAAAAGAGATAACACCCCCCCCATTACGTCATGCTTCAGAAATGTGGAAAATGGTCCGTTTTCAAATGTTTTATTTTTGAACGTCAGTTCACATTTGTAGGTGGATCATCAGTGTTAGAGCTAAAATTAGCATGTTTAAAGTGATTTTCATGCTTCCAGGGGCTCGGGAAGTGAATTAAATACTATTTGGAGGCATTTAATGTTCAAGCAAAAACGGCTGATTTTTGACAAAAGAGATAACACCCCCCCCATTACGTCATGCTTCAGAAATGTGGAAAATGGTCCGTTTCAAATGTTTTATTTTTGAACGTCAGTTCACATTTGTAGGTTGATCATCATTGTTAGAGCTAAAATTATCATGTTTAAAGTGATTTTCATGCTTCCAGGGGCCCTAAACAAAAGATTTATGGAATGGTTAAAAGTGCATGAAAATGGCCAATTTACTCACTCTGAGTTCTCAAAAAGGGTTTCTTCACCCCGGGAAGTTAATTAAATTCCATTTGGAGGCATTTAATGTTCAAGGAAAAACGGCTGATTTTCGACAAAAGAGATAACACCCCCCCATTACGTCATGCTTCAGAAATGTGGAAAATGATCCGTTTTCAAATGTTTTATTTTTGATCGTCAGTTCACATTTGCAGGTGGATCATCAGTGTTAGAGCTAAAATTAGCATGTTTAAAGTGATTTTCATGCTTCCAGGGGCTCGGGAAGTGAATTAAATACTATTTGGAGGCATTTAATGTTCAAGCAAAAACGGCTGATTTTTCACAAATGAGAAAACACCCCCCATTACGTCCTTCTTCAGAAATGTGGAAAATGGTCCGTTTCAAATGTTTTATTTTTGAACGTCAGTTCACATTTGTAGGTTGATCATCAGTGTTAGAGCTAAAATTAGCATGTTTAAAGTGATTTTCATGCTTCCAGGGGCCCTAAACACAAGATTTATGGAATGGTTAAAAGTGCATGAAAATGGCCAATTTACTCACTCTGAGTTCTCAAAAAGGGTTTCTTCACCCTGGGAAGTTAATTAAATATCATTTGGAGGCATTTAATGTTCAAGCAAAAACAGCTGATTTTCAACAAAAGAGATAACACCCCCCCATTACGTCATGCTTCAGAAATGTGGAAAATGATCCGTTTTCAAATGTTTTATTTTTGAACGTCAGTTCACATTTGTAGGTGGATCATCAGTGTTAAAGCTAAAATTAGCATGTTTAAAGTGATTTTCATGCTTCCAGGGGCCCTAAACACAAGATTTATGGAATGGTTAAAAGTGCATGAAAATGGCCAATTTACTCACTCTGAGTTCTCAAAAAGGGTTTCTTCACCCCGGGAAGTTAATTAAATACCATTTGGAGGCATTTAATGTTCAAGCAAAAACGGCTGATTTTCGACAAAAGAGATAACACCCCCCATCACGTCATGCTTCAGAAATGTGGAAAATGATCCGTTTTCAAATGTTTTATTTTTGAACGTCAGTTCACATTTGTAGGTGGATCATCAGTGTTAGAGCTAAAATTAGCATGTTTAAAGTGATTTTCATGCTTCCAGGGGATCGGGAAGTGAATTAAATACTATTTGGAGGCATTTAATGTTCAAGCAAAAACGGCTGATTTTTGACAAAAGAGATAACACCCCCCCATTACGTCATGCTTCAGAAATGTGGAAAATGGTCCGTTTTCAAATGTTTTATTTTTGAACGTCAGTTCACATTTGTAGGTTGATCATCAGTGTTAGAGCTAGAATTAGCATGTTTAAAGTGATTTTCATGCTTCCAGGGGCCCTAAACACAAGATTTATGGAATGGTTAAAAGTGCATGAAAATGGCCAATTTACTCACTCTGAGTTCTCAAAAAGGGTTTCTTCCCCCCGGGAAGTTAATTAAATACCATTTGGAGGCATTTAATGTTCAAGCAAAAACGGCTGATTTTCGACAAAAGAGATAAAACCCCCCTATTACGTCATGCTTCAGAAATGTGGAAAATGGTCCGTTTTCAAATGTTTTATTTTTGAACGTCAGTTCACATTTGTAGGTGGATCATCACTGTTAGAGCTAAAATTAGCATGTTGAAAGTGATTTTCATGCTTCCAGGGGCTCGGGAAGTGAATTAAATACTATTTGGAGGTATTTAATGTTCAATCAAAAACGGCTGATTTTTGACAAAAGAGATAACACCCCCCCATTACGTCATGCTTCAGAAATGTGGAAAATGGTCCGTTTTCAAATGTTTTATTTTTGAACGTCAGTTCACATTTGTAGGTTGATCATCAGTGTTAGAGCTAAAATTAGCATGTTTAAAGTGATTTTCATGCTTCCAGGGGCCCTAAACACAAGATTTATGGAATGGTTAAAAGTGCATGAAAATGGCCAATTTACTCACTCTGAGTTCTCAAAAAGGGTTTCTTCACCCCGGGAAGTTAATTAAATACCATTTGGAGGCATTTAATGTTCAAGCAAAAACGGCTGATTTTCGACAAAAGAGATAACACCCCCCCCATTACGTCATGCTTCAGAAATGTGGAAAATGGTCCGTTTTCAAATGTTTTATTTTTGAACGTCAGTTCACATTTGTAGGTGGATCATCAGTGTTAGAGCTAAAATTAGCATGTTTAAAGTGATTTTCATGCTTCCAGGGGCTCGGGAAGTGAATTAAATACTATTTGGAGGCATTTAATGTTCAAGCAAAAACGGCTGATTTTTGACAAAAGAGATAACACCCCCCCATTACGTCATGCTTCAGAAATGTGGAAAATGGTCCGTTTCAAATGTTTTATTTTTGAACGTCAGTTCACATTTGTAGGTTGATCATCATTGTTAGAGCTAAAATTATCATGTATAAAGTGATTTTCATGCTTCCAGGGGCCCTAAACACAAGATTTATGGAATGGTTAAAAGTGCATGAAAATGGCCAATTTACTCACTCTGAGTTCTCAAAAAGGGTTTCTTCACCCCGGGAAGTTAATTAAATTCCATTTGGAGGCATTTAATGTTCAAGGAAAAACGGCTGATTTTCGACAAAAGAGATAACACCCCCCCATTACGTCATGCTTCAGAAATGTGGAAAATGATCCGTTTTCAAATGTTTTATTTTTGAACGTCAGTTCACATTTGCAGGTGGATCATCAGTGTTAGAGCTAAAATTAGCATGTTTAAAGAGATTTTCATGCTTCCAGGGGCTCGGGAAGTGAATTAAATACTATTTGGAGGCATTTAATGTTCAAGCAAAAACGGCTGATTTTTCACAAAAGAGAAAACACCCCCCATTACGTCATGCTTCAGAAATGTGGAAAATGGTCTGTTTTCAAATGTTTTATTTTTGAACGTCAGTTCACATTTGTAGGTTGATCATCAGTGTTAGAGCTAAAATTAGCATGTTTAAAGTGATTTTCATGCTTCCAGGGGCCCTAAACACAAGATTTATGGAATGGTTAAAAGTGCATGAAAATGGCCAATTTACTCACTCTGAGTTCTCAAAAAGGGTTTCTTCAACCCGGGAAGTTAATTAAATACCATTTGGAGGCATTGAATGTTCAAGCAAAAACGGCTGATTTTCGACAAAAGAGATAACACCCCCCCCATTACGTCATGCTTAAGAAATGTGGAGACAGGTCAGTTTTCAAATGTTTTATTTTTGAACGTCAGTTCACATTTGTAGGTTGATCATCAGTGTTAGAGCTAAAAATTAGCATGTTTAAAGTGATTTTCATGCTTCCAGGGGATCGGGAAGTGAATTAAATACTATTTGGAGGCATTTAATGTTCAAGCAAAAACGGCTGATTTTTGACAAAAGAGATAACACCCCCCCATTACGTCATGCTTCAGAAATGTGGAAAATGGTCCGTTTTCAAATGTTTTATTTTTGAACGTCAGTTCACATTTGTAGGTTGATCATCAGTGTTAGAGCTAAAATTAGCATGTTTAAAGTGATTTTCATGCTTCCAGGGGCCCTAAACACAAGATTTATGGAATGGTTAAAAGTGCATGAAAATGGCCAATTTACTCACTCTGAGTTCTCAAAAAGGGTTTCTTCACCCCGGGAAGTTAATTAAATACCATTTGGAGGCATTTAATGTTCAAGCAAAAACGGCTGATTTTCGACAAAAGAGATAACACCCCCCATTACGTCATGCTTCAGAAATGTGGAAAATGGTCTGTTTTCAAATGTTTTATTTTTGAACGTCAGTTCACATTTGTAGGTTGATCATCAGTGTTAGAGCTAAAATTAGCATGTTTAAAGTGATTTTCATGCTTCCAGGGGCCCTAAACACAAGATTTATGGAATGGTTAAAAGTGCATGAAAATGGCCAATTTACTCACTCTGAGTTCTCAAAAAGGGTTTCTTCACCCCGGGAAGTTAATTAAATACCATTTGGAGGCATTTAATGTTCAAGCATAAACGGCTGATTTTCGACAAAAGAGATAACACCCCCCCCATTACGTCATGCTTCAGAAATGTGGAAAATGGTCCGTTTTCAAATGTTTTATTTTTGAACGTCAGTTCACATTTGTAGGTGGATCATCAGTGTTAGAGCTAAAATTAGCATGTTTAAAGTGATTTTCATGCTTCCAGGGGCTCGGGAAGTGAATTAAATACTATTTGGAGGCATTTAATGTTCAAGCAAAAACGGCTGATTTTTGACAAAAGAGATAACACCCCCCCATTACGTCATGCTTCAGAAATGTGGAAAATGGTCCGTTTCAAATGTTTTATTTTTGAACGTCAGTTCACATTTGTAGGTTGATCATCATTGTTAGAGCTAAAATTATCATGTTTAAAGTGATTTTCATGCTTCCAGGGGCCCTAAACACAAGATTTATGGAATGGTTAAAAGTGCATGAAAATGGCCAATTTACTCACTCTGAGTTCTCAAAAAGGGTTTCTTCACCCCGGGAAGTTAATTAAATTCCATTTGGAGGCATTTAATGTTCAAGGAAAAACGGCTGATTTTCGACAAAAGAGATAACACCCCCCCATTACGTCATGCTTCAGAAGTGTGGAAAATGATCCGTTTTCAAATGTTTTATTTTTGAACGTCAGTTCACATTTGCAGGTGGATCATCAGTGTTAGAGCTAAAATTAGCATGTTTAAAGTGATTTTCATGCTTCCAGGGGCTCGGGAAGTGAATTAAATACTATTTGGAGGCATTTAATGTTCAAGCAAAAACGGCTGATTTTTCACAAAAGAGATAACACCCCCCATTACGTCATGCTTCAGAAATGTGGAAAATGGTCTGTTTTCAAATGTTTTATTTTTGAACGTCAGTTCACATTTGTAGGTTGATCATCAGTGTTAGAGCTAAAATTAGCATGTTTAAAGTGATTTTCATGCTTCCAGGGGCCCTAAACACAAGATTTATGGAATGGTTAAAAGTGCATGAAAATGGCCAATTTACTCACTCTGAGTTCTCAAAAAGGGTTTCTTCACCCCAGGAAGTTAATTAAATACCATTTGGAGGCATTGAATGTTCAAGCAAAAACGGCTGATTTTCGACAAAAGAGATAACACCCCCCCATTACGTCATGCTTAAGAAATGTGGAGACTGGTCCGTTTTCAAATGTTTTATTTTTGAACGTCAGTTCACATTTGTAGGTTGATCATCAGTGTTAGAGCTAAAAATTAGCATGTTTAAAGTGATTTTCATGCTTCCAGGGGCTCGGGAAGTGAATTAAATACTATTTGGAGGCATTTATTGTTCAAGCAAAAACGGCAGATTTTTGACAAAAGAGATAACACCCCCCCATTACGTCATGCTTCAGAAATGTGGAAAATGGTCCGTTTCAAATGTTTTATTTTTGAACGTCAGTTCACATTTGTAGGTTGATCATCAGTGTTAGAGCTAAAATTAGCATGTTTAAAATGATTTTCATGCTTCCAGGGGCCCTAAACACAATATTTATGGAATGGTTAAAAGTGCATGAAAATGGCCAATTTACTCACTCTGAGTTCTCAAAAAGGGTTTCTTCACCCCGGGAAGTTAATTAAATATCATTTGGAGGCATTTAATGTTCAAGCAAAAACAGCTGATTTTCGACAAAAGAGATAACACCCCCCATTACGTCATGCTTCAGAAATGTGGAAAATGATCCGTTTTCAAATGTTTTATTTTTGAACGTCAGTTCACATTTGTAGGTGGGTCATCAGTGTTAAAGCTAAAATTAGCATGTTTAAAGTGATTTTCATGCTTCCAGGGGCCCTAAACACAAGATTTATGGAATGGTTAAAAGTTCATGAAAATGGCCAATTTACTCACTCTGAGTTCTCAAAAAGGGTTTCTTCACCCCGGGAAGTTAATTAAATACCATTTGGAGGCATTTAATGTTCAAGCAAAAACGGCTGATTTTCGACAAAAGAGATAACACCCCCCATCACGTCATGCGTCAGAAATGTGGAAAATGATCCGTTTTCAAATGTTTTATTTTTGAACGTCAGTTCACATTTGTAGGTGGATCATCAGTGTTAGAGCTAAAATTAGCATGTTTAAAGTGATTTTCATGCTTCCAGGGGCTCGGGAAGTGAATTAAATACTATTTGGAGGCATTTAATGTTCAAGCAAAAACGGCTGATTTTTGACAAAAGAGATAACACCCCCCCATTACGTCATGCTTCAGAAATGTGGAAAATGGTCCGTTTTCAAATGTTTTATTTTTGAACGTCAGTTCACATTTGTAGGTTGATCATCAGTGTTAGAGCTAAAATTAGCATGTTTAAAGTGATTTTCATGCTTCCAGGGGCCCTAAACACAAGATTTATGGAATGGTTAAAAGTGTATGAAAATGGCCAATTTACTCACTCTGAGTTCTCAAAAAGGGTTTCTTCACCCCGGGAAGTTAATTAAATACCATTTGGAGGCATTTAATGTTCAAGCAAAAACGGCTGATTTTCGACAAAAGAGATAACACCCCCCCATTACGTCATGCTTCAGAAATGTGGAAAATGGTCCGTTTTCAAATGTTTTATTTTTGAACGTCAGTTCACATTTGTAGGTGGATCATCACTGTTAGAGCTAAAATTAGCATGTTGAAAGTGATTTTCATGCTTCCAGGGGCTCGGGAAGTGAATTAAATACTATTTGGAGGCATTTAATGTTCAATCAAAAATGGCTGATTTTTGACAAAAGAGATAACACCCCCCCATTACGTCATGCTTCAGAAATGTGGAAAATGGTCCGTTTTCAAATGTTTTATTTTTGAACGTCAGTTCACATTTGTAGGTTGATCATCAGTGTTAGAGCTAAAATTAGCATGTTTAAAGTGATTTTCATGCTTCCAGGGGCCCTAAACACAAGATTTATGGAATGGTTAAAAGTGCATGAAAATGGCCAATTTACTCACTCTGAGTTCTCAAAAAGGGTTTCTTCACCCCGGGAAGTTAATTAAATACCATTTGGAGGCATTTAATGTTCAAGCAAAAACGGCTGATTTTCGACAAAAGAGATAACACCCCCCCCATTACGTCATGCTTCAGAAATGTGGAAAATGGTCCGTTTTCAAATGTTTTATTTTTGAACGTCAGTTCACATTTGTAGGTGGATCATCAGTGTTAGAGCTAAAATTAGCATGTTTAAAGTGATTTTCATGCTTCCAGGGGATTGGGAAGTGAATTAAATACTATTTGGAGGCATTTAATGTTCAAGCAAAAACGGCTGATTTTTGACAAAAGAGATAACACCCCCCCATTACGTCATGCTTCAGAAATGTGGAAAATGGTCCGTTTCAAATGTTTTATTTTTGAACGTCAGTTCACATTTGTAGGTTGATCATCAGTGTTAGAGCTAAAATTAGCATGTTTAAAGTGATTTTCATGCTTCCAGGGGCCCTAAACACAAGATTTATGGAATGGTTAAAAGTGCATGAAAATGGCCAATTTACTCACTCTGAGTTCACAAAAAGGGTTTCTTCACCCCGGGAAGTTAATTAAATTCCATTTGGAGGCATTTAATGTTCAAGGAAAAACGGCTGATTTTCGACAAAAGAGATAACACCCCCCCATTACGTCATGCTTCAGAAATGTGGAAAATGGTCCGTTTTCAAATGTTTTATTTTTGAACGTCAGTTCACATTTGTAGGTGGATCATCACTGTTAGAGCTAAAATTAGCATGTTGAAAGTGATTTTCATGCTTCCAGGGGCTCGGGAAGTGAATTAAATACTATTTGGAGGTATTTAATGTTCAATCAAAAACGGCTGATTTTTGACAAAAGAGATAACACCCCCCCATTACGTCATGCTTCAGAAATGTGGAAAATGGTCCGTTTTCAAATGTTTTATTTTTGAACGTCAGTTCACATTTGTAGGTTGATCATCAGTGTTAGAGCTAAAATTAGCATGTTTAAAGTGATTTTCATGCTTCCAGGGGCCCTAAACACAAGATTTATGGAATGGTTAAAAGTGCATGAAAATGGCCAATTTACTCACTCTGAGTTCTCAAAAAGGGTTTCTTCACCCCGGGAAGTTAATTAAATACCATTTGGAGGCATTTAATGTTCAAGCAAAAACGGCTGATTTTCGACAAAAGAGATAACACCCCCCCATTACGTCATGCTTCAGAAATGTGGAAAATGGTCCGTTTTCAAATGTTTTATTTTTGAACGTCAGTTCACATTTGTAGGTGGATCATCACTGTTAGAGCTAAAATTAGCATGTTGAAAGTGATTTTCATGCTTCCAGGGGCTCGGGAAGTGAATTAAATACTATTTGGAGGTATTTAATGTTCAATCAAAAACGGCTGATTTTTGACAAAAGAGATAACACCCCCCCATTACGTCATGCTTCAGAAATGTGGAAAATGGTCCGTTTTCAAATGTTTTATTTTTGAACGTCAGTTCACATTTGTAGGTTGATCATCAGTGTTAGAGCTAAAATTAGCATGTTTAAAGTGATTTTCATGCTTCCAGGGGCCCTAAACACAAGATTTATGGAATGGTTAAAAGTGCATGAAAATGGCCAATTTACTCACTCTGAGTTCTCAAAAAGGGTTTCTTCACCCCGGGAAGTTAATTAAATACCATTTGGAGGCATTTAATGTTCAAGCAAAAACGGCTGATTTTCGACAAAAGAGATAACACCCCCCCATTACGTCATGCTTCAGAAATGTGGAAAATGGTCCGTTTTCAAATGTTTTATTTTTGAACGTCAGTTCACATTTGTAGGTGGATCATCAGTGTTAGAGCTAAAATTAGCATGTTTAAAGTGATTTTCATGCTTCCAGGGGCTCGGGAAGTGAATTAAATACTATTTGGAGGCATTTAATGTTCAAGCAAAAACGGCTGATTTTTGACAAAAGAGATAACACCCCCCCATTACGTCATACTTCAGAAATGTGGAAAATGGTCCGTTTCAAATGTTTTATTTTTGAACGTCAGTTCACATTTGTAGGTTGATCATCATTGTTAGAGCTAAAATTATCATGTTTAAAGTGATTTTCATGCTTCCAGAGGCCCTAAACACAAGATTTATGGAATGGTTAAAAGTGCATGAAAATGGCCAATTTACTCACTCTGAGTTCTCAAAAAGGGTTTCTTCCCCCCGGGAAGTTAATTAAATACCATTTGGAGGCATTTAATGTTCAAGCAAAAACGGCTGATTTTCGACAAAAGAGATAACACCCCCCCATTACGTCATGCTTCAGAAATGTGGAAAATGGTCCGTTTTCAAATGTTTTATTTTTGAACGTCAGTTCACATTTGTAGGTGGATCATCACTGTTAGAGCTAAAATTAGCATGTTGAAAGTGATTTTCATGCTTCCAGGGGCTCGGGAAGTGAATTAAATACTATTTGGAGGTATTTAATGTTCAATCAAAAACGGCTGATTTTTGACAAAAGAGATAACACCCCCCCATTACGTCATGCTTCAGAAATGTGGAAAATGGTCCGTTTTCAAATGTTTTATTTTTGAACGTCAGTTCACATTTGTAGGTTGATCATCAGTGTTAGAGCTAAAATTAGCATGTTTAAAGTGATTTTCATGCTTCCAGGGGCCCTAAACACAAGATTTATGGAATGGTTAAAAGTGCACGAAAATGGCCAATTTACTCACTCTGAGTTCTCAAAAAGGGTTTCTTCACCCCGGGAAGTTAATTAAATACCATTTGGAGGCATTTAATGTTCAAGCAAAAACGGCTGATTTTCGACAAAAGAGATAACACCCCCCCCATTACGTCATGCTTCAGAAATGTGGAAAATGGTCCGTTTTCAAATGTTTTATTTTTGAACGTCAGTTCACATTTGTAGGTGGATCATCAGTGTTAGAGCTAAAATTAGCATGTTTAAAGTGATTTTCATGCTTCCAGGGGCTGGGGAAGTGAATTAAATACTATTTGGAGGCATTTAATGTTCAAGCAAAAACGGCTGATTTTTGACAAAAGAGATAACACCCCCCCATTACGTCATGCTTCAGAAATGTGGAAAATGGTCCGTTTCAAATGTTTTATTTTTGAACGTCAGTTCACATTTGTAGGTTGATCATCATTGTTAGAGCTAAAATTATCATGTTTAAAGTGATTTTCATGCTTCCAGGGGCCCTAAACACAAGATTTATGGAATGGTTAAAAGTGCATGAAAATGGCCAATTTACTCACTCTGAGTTCTCAAAAAGGGTTTCTTCACCCCGGGAAGTTAATTAAATTCCATTTGGAGGCATTTAATGTTCAAGGAAAAACGGCTGATTTTCGACAAAAGAGATAACACCCCCCCATTACGTCATGCTTCAGAAATGTGGAAAATGATCCGTTTTCAAATGTTTTATTTTTGAACGTCAGTTCACATTTGCAGGTGGATCATCAGTGTTAGAGCTAAAATTAGCATGTTTAAAGTGATTTTCATGCTTCCAGGGGCTCGGGAAGTGAATTAAATACTATTTGGAGGCATTTAATGTTCAAGCAAAAACGGCTGATTTTTCACAAAAGAGAAAACACCCCCCATTACGTCATGCTTCAGAAATGTGGAAAATGGTCTGTTTTCAAATGTTTTATTTTTGAACGTCAGTTCACATTTGTAGGTTGATCATCAGTGTTAGAGCTAAAATTAGCATGTTTAAAGTGATTTTCATGCTTCCAGGGGCCCTAAACACAAGATTTATGGAATGGTTAAAAGTGCATGAAAATGGCCAATTTACTCACTCTGAGTTCTCAAAAAGGGTTTCTTCACCCCGGGAAGTTAATTAAATACCATTTGGAGGCATTGAATGTTCAAGCAAAAACGGCTGATTTTCGACAAAAGAGATAACACCCCCCCATTACGTCATGCTTAAGAAATGTGGAGACTGGTCAGTTTTCAAATGTTTTATTTTTGAACGTCAGTTCACATTTGTAGGTTGATCATCAGTGTTAGAGCTAAAAATTAGCATGTTTAAAGTGATTTTCATGCTTCCAGGGGATCGGGAAGTGAATTAAATACTATTTGGAGGCATTTAATGTTCAAGCAAAAACGGCTGATTTTTGACAAAAGAGATAACACCCCCCCATTACGTCATGCTTCAGAAATGTGGAAAATGGTCCGTTTTCAAATGTTTTATTTTTGAACGTCAGTTCACATTTGTAGGTTGATCATCAGTGTTAGAGCTAAAATTAGCATGTTTAAAGTGATTTTCATGCTTCCAGGGGCCCTAAACACAAGATTTATGGAATGGTTAAAAGTGCATGAAAATGGCCAATTTACTCACTCTGAGTTCTCAAAAAGGGTTTCTTCACCCCGGGAAGTTAATTAAATACCATTTGGAGGCATTTAATGTTCAAGCAAAAACGGCTGATTTTCGACAAAAGAGATAACACCCCCCCATTACGTCATGCTTCAGAAATGTGGAAAATGGTCCGTTTTCAAATGTTTTATTTTTGAACGTCAGTTCACATTTGTAGGTGGATCATCACTGTTAGAGCTAAAATTAGCATGTTGAAAGTGATTTTCATGCTTCCAGGGGCTCGGGAAGTGAATTAAATACTATTTGGAGGCATTTAATGTTCAATCAAAAACGGCTGATTTTTGACAAAAGAGATAACACCCCCCCATTACGTCATGCTTCAGAAATGTGGAAAATGGTCTGTTTTCAAATGTTTTATTTTTGAACGTCAGTTCACATTTGTAGGTTGATCATCAGTGTTAGAGCTAAAATTAGCATGTTTAAAGTGATTTTCATGCTTCCAGGGGCCCTAAACACAAGATTTATGGAATGGTTAAAAGTGCATGAAAATGGCCAATTTACTCACTCTGAGTTCTCAAAAAGGGTTTCTTCACCCCGGGAAGTTAATTAAATACCATTTGGAGGCATTTAATGTTCAAGCATAAACGGCTGATTTTCGACAAAAGAGATAACACCCCCCCCCATTACGTCATGCTTCAGAAATGTGGAAAATGGTCCGTTTTCAAATGTTTTATTTTTGAACGTCAGTTCACATTTGTAGGTGGATCATCAGTGTTAGAGCTAAAATTAGCATGTTTAAAGTGATTTTCATGCTTCCAGGGGCTCGGGAAGTGAATTAAATACTATTTGGAGGCATTTAATGTTCAAGCAAAAACGGCTGATTTTTGACAAAAGAGATAACACCCCCCCATTACGTCATGCTTCAGAAATGTGGAAAATGGTCCGTTTCAAATGTTTTATTTTTGAACGTCAGTTCACATTTGTAGGTTGATCATCATTGTTAGAGCTAAAATTATCATGTTTAAAGTGATTTTCATGCTTCCAGGGGCCCTGAACACAAGATTTATGGAATGGTTAAAAGTGCATGAAAATGGCCAATTTACTCACTCTGAGTTCTCAAAAAGGGTTTCTTCACCCCGGGAAGTTAATTAAATTCCATTTGGAGGCATTTAATGTTCAAGGAAAAACGGCTGATTTTTGACAAAAGAGATAACACCCCCCCATTACGTCATGCTTCAGAAGTGTGGAAAATGATCCGTTTTCAAATGTTTTATTTTTGAACGTCAGTTCACATTTGCAGGTGGATCATCAGTGTTAGAGCTAAAATTAGCATGTTTAAAGTGATTTTCATGCTTCCAGGGGCTCGGGAAGTGAATTAAATACTATTTGGAGGCATTTAATGTTCAAGCAAAAACGGCTGATTTTTCACAAAAGAGATAACACCCCCCATTACGTCATGCTTCAGAAATGTGGAAAATGGTCTGTTTTCAAATGTTTTATTTTTGAACGTCAGTTCACATTTGTAGGTTGATCATCAGTGTTAGAGCTAAAATTAGCATGTTTAAAGTGATTTTCATGCTTCCAGGGGCCCTAAACACAAGATTTATGGAATGGTTAAAAGTGCATGAAAATGGCCAATTTACTCACTCTGAGTTCTCAAAAAGGGTTTCTTCACCCCGGGAAGTTAATTAAATACCATTTGGAGGCATTTAATGTTCAAGCAAAAACGGCTGATTTTCGACAAAAGAGATAACACCCCCCCATTACGTCATGCTTCAGAAATGTGGAAAATGGTCCGTTTTCAAATGTTTTATTTTTGAACGTCAGTTCACATTTGTAGGTGGATCATCAGTGTTAGAGCTAAAATTAGCATGTTTAAAGTGATTTTCATGCTTCCAGGGGCTCGGGAAGTGAATTAAATACTATTTGGAGGCATTTAATGTTCAAGCAAAAACGGCTGATTTTTGACAAAAGAGATAACACCCCCCCATTACGTCATGCTTCAGAAATGTGGAAAATGGTCCGTTTCAAATGTTTTATTTTTGAACGTCAGTTCACATTTGTAGGTTGATCATCATTGTTAGAGCTAAAATTATCATGTTTAAAGTGATTTTCATGCTTCCAGGGGCCCTAAACACAAGATTTATGGAATGGTTAAAAGTGCATGAAAATGGCCAATTTACTCACTCTGAGTTCTCAAAAAGGGTTTCTTCACCCCGGGAAGTTAATTAAATTCCATTTGGAGGCATTTAATGTTCAAGGAAAAACGGCTGATTTTCGACAAAAGAGATAACACCCCCCCCATTACGTCATGCTTCAGAAATGTGGAAAATGATCAGTTTTCAAATGTTTTATTTTTGAACGTCAGTTCACATTTGCAGGTGGATCATCAGTGTTAGAGCTAAAATTAGCATGTTTAAAGTGATTTTCATGCTTCCAGGGGCTCGGGAAGTGAATTAAATACTATTTGGAGGCATTTAATGTTCAAGCAAAAACGGCTGATTTTTGACAAAAGAGATAACACCCCCCCATTACGTCATGCTTCAGAAATGTGGAAAATGGTCCGTTTCAAATGTTTTATTTTTGAACGTCAGTTCACATTTGTAGGTTGATCATCATTGTTAGAGCTAAAATTATCATGTTTAAAGTGATTTTCATGCTTCCAGGGGCCCTAAACACAAGATTTATGGAATGGTTAAAAGTGCATGAAAATGGCCAATTTACTCACTCTGAGTTCTCAAAAAGGGTTTCTTCACCCCGGGAAGTTAATTAAATACCATTTGGAGGCATTGAATGTTCAAGCAAAAACGGCTGATTTTCGACAAAAGAGATAACACCCCCCCATTACGTCATGCTTAAGAAATGTGGAGACTGGTCAGTTTTCAAATGTTTTATTTTTGAACGTCAGTTCACATTTGTAGGTTGATCATCAGTGTTAGAGCTAAAAATTAGCATGTTTAAAGTGATTTTCATGCTTCCAGGGGATCGGGAAGTGAATTAAATACTATTTGGAGGCATTTAATGTTCAAGCAAAAACGGCTGATTTTTGACAAAAGAGATAACACCCCCCCATTACGTCATGCTTCAGAAATGTGGAAAATGGTCCGTTTTCAAATGTTTTATTTTTGAACGTCAGTTCACATTTGTAGGTTGATCATCAGTGTTACAGCTAAAATTAGCATGTTTAAAGTGATTTTCATGCTTCCAGGGGCCCTAAACACAAGATTTATGGAATGGTTAAAAGTGCATGAAAATGGCCAATTTACTCACTCTGAGTTCTCAAAAAGGGTTTCTTCACCCCGGGAAGTTAATTAAATACCATTTGGAGGCATTTAATGTTCAAGCAAAAACGGCTGATTTTCGACAAAAGAGATAACACCCCCCCATAACTTCATGCTTCAGAAATGTGGAAAATGGTCCGTTTTCAAATGTTTTATTTTTGAACGTCAGTTCACATTTGTAGGTGGATCATCACTGTTAGAGCTAAAATTAGCATGTTGAAAGTGATTTTCATGCTTCCAGGGGCTCGGGAAGTGAATTAAATACTATTTGGAGGCATTTAATGTTCAATCAAAAACGGCTGATTTTTGACAAAAGAGATAACACCCCCCCATTACGTCATGCTTCAGAAATGTGGAAAATGGTCTGTTTTCAAATGTTTTATTTTTGAACGTCAGTTCACATTTGTAGGTTGATCATCAGTGTTAGAGCTAAAATTAGCATGTTTAAAGTGATTTTCATGCTTCCAGGGGCCCTAAACACAAGATTTATGGAATGGTTAAAAGTGCATGAAAATGGCCAATTTACTCACTCTGAGTTCTCAAAAAGGGTTTCTTCACCCCGGGAAGTTAATTAAATACCATTTGGAGGCATTTAATGTTCAAGCATAAACGGCTGATTTTCGACAAAAGAGATAACACCCCCCCCATTACGTCATGCTTCAGAAGTGTGGAGACTGGTCCGTTTTCAAATGTTTTATTTTTGAACGTCAGTTCACATTTGTAGGTTGATCATCAGTGTTAGAGCTAAAAATTAGCATGTTTAAAGTGATTTTCATGCTTCCAGGGGCTCGGGAAGTGAATTAAATACTATTTGGAGGCATTTATTGTTCAAGCAAAAACGGCAGATTTTTGACAAAAGAGATAACACCCCTCCATTACGTCATGCTTCAGAAATGTGGAAAATGGTCCGTTTCAAATGTTTTATTTTTGAACGTCAGTTCACATTTGTAGGTTGATCATTAGTGTTAGAGCTATAATTAGCATGTTTAAAATGATTTTCATGCTTCCAGGGGCCCTAAACACAAGATTTATGGAATGGTTAAAAGTGCATGAAAATGGCCAATTTACTCACTCTGAGTTCTCAAAAAGGGTTTCTTCACCCCGGGAAGTTAATTAAATATCATTTGGAGGCATTTAATGTTCAAGCAAAAACAGCTGATTTTCGACAAAAGAGATAACACCCCCCCATTACGTCATGCTTCAGAAATGTGGAAAATGATCCGTTTTCAAATGTTTTATTTTTGAACGTCAGTTCACATTTGTAGGTGGGTCATCAGTGTTAAAGCTAAAATTAGCATGTTTAAAGTGATTTTCATGCTTCCAGGGGCCCTAAACACAAGATTTATGGAATGGTTAAAAGTGCATGAAAATGGCCAATTTACTCACTCTGAGTTCTCAAAAAGGGTTTCTTCACCCCGGGAAGTTAATTAAATACCATTTGGAGGCATTTAATGTTCAAGCAAAAACGGCTGATTTTCGACAAAAGAGATAACACCCCCCCATTACGTCATGCTTCAGAAATGTGGAAAATGGTCCATTTTCAAATGTTTTATTTTTGAACGTCAGTTCACATTTGTAGGTGGATCATCACTGTTAGAGCTAAAATTAGCATGTTGAAAGTGATTTTCATGCTTCCAGGGGCTCGGGAAGTGAATTAAATACTATTTGGAGGCATTTAATGTTCAATCAAAAATGGCTGATTTTTGACAAAAGAGATAACACCCCCCCCATTACGTCATGCTTCAGAAATGTGGAAAATGGTCCGTTTTCAAATGTTTTATTTTTGAACGTCAGTTCACATTTGTAGGTTGATCATCAGTGTTAGAGCTAAAATTAGCATGTTTAAAGTGATTTTCATGCTTCCAGGGGCCCTAAACACAAGATTTATGGAATGGTTAAAAGTGCATGAAAATGGCCAATTTACTCACTCTGAGTTCTCAAAAAGGGTTTCTTCACCCCGGGAAGTTAATTAAATACCATTTGGAGGCATTTAATGTTCAAGCAAAAACGGCTGATTTTCGACAAAAGAGATAACACCCCCCCCATTACGTCATGCTTCAGAAATGTGGAAAATGGTCCGTTTTCAAATGTTTTATTTTTGAACGTCAGTTCACATTTGTAGGTGGATCATCAGTGTTAGAGCTAAAATTAGCATGTTTAAAGTGATTTTCATGCTTCCAGGGGATTGGGAAGTGAATTAAATACTATTTGGAGGCATTTAATGTTCAAGCAAAAACGGCTGATTTTTGACAAAAGAGATAACACCCCCCCATTACGTCATGCTTCAGAAATGTGGAAAATGGTCCGTTTCAAATGTTTTATTTTTGAACGTCAGTTCACATTTGTAGGTTGATCATCAGTGTTAGAGCTAAAATTAGCATGTTTAAAGTGATTTTCATGCTTCCAGGGGCCCTAAACACAAGATTTATGGAATGGTTAAAAGTGCATGAAAATGGCCAATTTACTCACTCTGAGTTCACAAAAAGGGTTTCTTCACCCCGGGAAGTTAATTAAATTCCATTTGGAGGCATTTAATGTTCAAGGAAAAACGGCTGATTTTCGACAAAAGAGATAACACCCCCCCATTACGTCATGCTTCAGAAATGTGGAAAATGATCCGTTTTCAAATGTTTTATTTTTGAACGTCAGTTCACATTTGCAGGTGGATCATCAGCGTTAGAGCTAAAATTAGCATGTTTAAAGTGATTTTCATGCTTCCAGGGGCTCGGGAAGTGAAGTAAATACTATTTGGAGGCATTTAATGTTCAAGCAAAAACGGCTGATTTTTCACAAAAGAGATAACACCCCCCCATTACGTCATGCTTCAGAAATGTGGAAAATGGTCTGTTTTCAAATGTTTTATTTTTGAACGTCAGTTCACATTTGTAGGTTGATCATCAGTGTTAGAGCTAAAATTAGCATGTTTAAAGTGATTTTCATGCTTCCAGGGGCCCTAAACACAAGATTTATGGAATGGTTAAAAGTGCATGAAAATGGCCAATTTACTCACTCTGAGTTCTCAAAAAGGGTTTCTTCACCCCGGGAAGTTAATTAAATACCATTTGGAGGCATTGAATGTTCAAGCAAAAACGGCTGATTTTCGACAAAAGAGATAACACCCCCCCATTACGTCATGCTTAAGAAATGTGGAGACTGGTCCGTTTTCAAATGTTTTATTTTTGAACGTCAGTTCACATTTGTAGGTTGATCATCAGTGTTAGAGCTAAAAATTAGCATGTTTAAAGTGATTTTCATGCTTCCAGGGGCTCGGGAAGTGAATTAAATACTATTTGGAGGCATTTAATGTTCAAGCAAAAACGGCTGATTTTTGACAAAAGAGATAACACCCCCCCATTACGTCATGCTTCAGAAATGTGGAAAATGGTCCGTTTTCAAATGTTTTATTTTTGAACGTCAGTTCACATTTGTAGGTTGATCATCAGTGTTAGAGCTAAAATTAGCATGTTTAAAGTGATTTTCATGCTTCCAGGGGCCCTAAACACAAGATTTATGGAATGGTTAAAAGTGCATGAAAATGGCCAATTTACTCACTCTGAGTTCTCAAAAAGGGTTTCTTCACCCGGGAAGTTAATTAAATGCCATTTGGAGGCATTTAATGTTCAAGCAAAAACGGCTGATTTTTGGACAAAAGAGATAACACCCCCCCATTACGTCATGCTTCAGAAATGTGGAAAATGGTCCGCTTTCAAATGTTTTATTTTTGAACGTCAGTTCACATTTGTAGGTGGATCATCAGTGTTAGAGCTAAAATTAGCATGTTTAAAGTGATTTTCATGCTTCCAGGGGCTCAGGAAGTGAATTAAATACTATTTGGAGGCATTTAATGTTCAAGCAAAAACGGCTGATTTTTGACAAAAGAGATAACCCCCCCATTACGTCATGCTTCAGAAATGTGGAAAATGGTCCGTTTTCAAATGTTTTATTTTTGAACGTCAGTTCACATTTGTAGGTTGATCATCAGTGTTAGAGCTAAAATTAGCATGTTTAAAGTGATTTTCATGCTTCCAGGGGCCCTAAACACAAGATTTATGGAATGGTTAAAAGTGCATGAAAATGGCCAATTTACTCACTCTGAGTTCTCAAAAAGGGTTTCTTCGCCCCGGGAAGTTAATTAAATACCATTTGGAGGCATTTAATGTTCAAGCAAAAACGGCTGATTTTTGACAAAAGAGATAACACCCCCCCATTACGTCATGCTTCAGAAATGTGAAAAATGGTCCGTTTTCAAATGTTTTATTTTTGAAAGTCAGTTCACATTTGTAGGTGGATCATCAGTGTTAAAGCTAAAATTAGCATGTTTAAAGTGATTTTCATGCTTCCAGGGGCCCTAAACACAAGATTTATGGAATGGTTAAAAGTGCATGAAAATGGCCAATTTACTCACTCTGAGTTCTCAAAAAGGGTTTCTTCACCCCGGGAAGTTAATTAAATACCATTTGGAGGCATTTAATGTTCAAGCAAAAATGGCTGATTTTCGACAAAAGAGATAACACCCCCCATCACGTCATGCTTCAGAAATGTGGAAAATGATCCGTTTTCAAATGTTTTATTTTTGAACGTCAGTTCACATTTGTAGGTGGATCATCAGTGTTAGAGCTAAAATTAGCATGTTTAAAGTGATTTTCATGCTTCCAGGGGCTCGGGAAGTGAATTAAATACTATTTGGAGGCATTTAATGTTCAAGCAAAAACGGCTGATTTTTGACAAAAGAGATAACACCCCCCCATTACGTCATGCTTCAGAAATGTGGAAAATGGTCCGTTTTCAAATGTTTTATTTTTGAACGTCAGTTCACATTTGTAGGTTGATCATCAGTGTTAGAGCTAAAATTAGCATGTTTAAAGTGATTTTCATGCTTCCAGGGGCCCTAAACACAAGATTTATGGAATAGTTAAAAGTGCATGAAAATGGCCAATTTACTCACTCTGAGTTCTCAAAAAGGGTTTCTTCACCCCGGGAAGTTAATTAAATACCATTTGGAGGCATTTAATGTTCAAGCAAAAACGGCTGATTTTCGACAAAAGAGATAACACCCCCCATTACGTCATGCTTCAGAAATGTGGAAAATGGTCCGTTTTCAAATGTTTTATTTTTGAACGTCAGTTCACATTTGTAGGTGGATCATCACTGTTAGAGCTAAAATTAGCATGTTGAAAGTGATTTTCATGCTTCCAGGGGCTCGGGAAGTGAATTAAATACTATTTGGAGGCATTTAATGTTCAATCAAAAACGGCTGATTTTTGACAAAAGAGATAACACCCCCCCATTACGTCATGCTTCAGAAATGTGGAAAATGGTCCGTTTTCAACTGTTTTATTTTTGAACGTCAGTTCACATTTGTAGGTTGATCATCAGTGTTAGAGCTAAAATTTGCATGTTTAAAGTGATTTTCATGCTTCCAGGGGCCCTAAACACAAGATTTATGGAATGGTAAAAGTGCATGAAAATGGCCAATTTACTCACTCTGAGTTCTCAAAAAGGGTTTCTTCACCCCGGGAAGTTAATTAAATACCATTTGGAGGCATTTAATGTTCAAGCAAAAACGGCTGATTTTCGACAAAAGAGATAACACCCCCCCCCATTACGTCATGCTTCAGAAATGTGGAAAATGGTCCGTTTTCAAATGTTTTATTTTTGAACGTCAGTTCACATTTGTAGGTGGATCATCAGTGTTAGAGCTAAAATTAGCATGTTTAAAGTGATTTTCATGCTTCCAGGGGATTGGGAAGTGAATTAAATACTATTTGGAGGCATTTAATGTTCAAGCAAAAACGGCTGATTTTTGACAAAAGAGATAACACCCCCCCATTACGTCATGCTTCAGAAATGTGGAAAATGGTCCGTTTCAAATGTTTTATTTTTGAACGTCAGTTCACATTTGTAGGTTGATCATCAGTGTTAGAGCTAAAATTAGCATGTTTAAAGTGATTTTCATGCTTCCAGGGGCCCTAAACACAAGATTTATGGAATGGTTAAAAGTGCATGAAAATGGCCAATTTACTCACTCTGAGTTCACAAAAAGGGTTTCTTCACCCCGGGAAGTTAATTAAATTCCATTTGGAGGCATTTAATGTTCAAGGAAAAACGGCTGATTTTCGACAAAAGAGATAACACCCCCCCCATTACGTCATGCTTCAGAAATGTGGAAAATGATCCGTTTTCAAATGTTTTATTTTTGAACGTCAGTTCACATTTGCAGGTGGATCATCAGCGTTAGAGCTAAAATTAGCATGTTTAAAGTGATTTTCATGCTTCCAGGGGCTCGGGAAGTGAAGTAAATACTATTTGGAGGCATTTAATGTTCAAGCAAAAACGGCTGATTTTTCACAAAAGAGATAACACCCCCCCATTACGTCATGCTTCAGAAATGTGGAAAATGGTCTGTTTTCAAATGTTTTATTTTTGAACGTCAGTTCACATTTGTAGGTTGATCATCAGTGTTAGAGCTAAAATTAGCATGTTTAAAGTGATTTTCATGCTTCAAGGGGCCCTAAACACAAGATTTATGAAATGGTTAAAAGTGCATGAAAATGGCCAATTTACTCACTCTGAGTTCTCAAAAAGGGTTTCTTCACCCCGGGAAGTTAATTAAATACCATTTGGAGGCATTGAATGTTCAAGCAAAAACGGCTGATTTTCGACAAAAGAGATAACACCCCCCCATTACGTCATGCTTAAGAAATGTGGAGACTGGTCCGTTTTCAAATGTTTTATTTTTGAACGTCAGTTCACATTTGTAGGTTGATCATCAGTGTTAGAGCTAAAAATTAGCATGTTTAAAGTGATTTTCATGCTTCCAGGGGCTCGGGAAGTGAATTAAATACTATTTGGAGGCATTTAATGTTCAAGCAAAAACGGCTGATTTTTGACAAAAGAGATAACACCCCCCCGTTACGTCATGCTTCAGAAATGTGGAAAATGGTCCGTTTTCAAATGTTTTATTTTTGAACGTCAGTTCACATTTGTAGGTTGATCATCAGTGTTAGAGCTAAAATTAGCATGTTTAAAGTGATTTTCATGCTTCCAGGGGCCCTAAACACAAGATTTATGGAATGGTTAAAAGTGCATGAAAATGGCCAATTTACTCACGCTGAGTTCTCAAAAAGGGTTTCTTCACCCCGGGAAGTTAATTAAATGCCATTTGGAGGCATTTAATGTTCAAGCAAAAACGGCTGATTTTCGACAAAAGAGATAACACCCCCCCATTACGTCATGCTTCAGAAATGTGGAAAATGGTCCGCTTTCAAATGTTTTATTTTTGAACGTCAGTTCACATTTGTAGGTGGATCATCAGTGTTAGAGCTAAAATTAGCATGTTTAAAGTGATTTTCATGCTTCCAGGGGCTCGGGAAGTGAATTAAATACTATTTGGAGGCATTTAATGTTCAAGCAAAAACGGCTGATTTTTGACAAAAGAGATAACCCCCCCATTACGTCATGCTTCAGAAATGTGGAAAATGGTCCGTTTTCAAATGTTTTATTTTTGAACGTCAGTTCACATTTGTAGGTTGATCATCAGTGTTAGAGCTAAAATTAGCATGTTTAAAGTGATTTTCATGCTTCCAGGGGCCCTAAACACAAGATTTATGGAATGGTTAAAAGTGCATGAAAATGGCCAATTTACTCACTCTGAGTTCTCAAAAAGGGTTTCTTCGCCCCGGGAAGTTAATTAAATACCATTTGGAGGCATTTAATGTTCAAGCAAAAACGGCTGATTTTTGACAAAAGAGATAACACCCCCCCATTACGTCATGCTTCAGAAATGTGAAAAATGGTCCGTTTTCAAATGTTTTATTTTTGAAAGTCAGTTCACATTTGTAGGTGGATCATCAGTGTTAAAGCTAAAATTAGCATGTTTAAAGTGATTTTCATGCTTCCAGGGGCCCTAAACACAAGATTTATGGAATGGTTAAAAGTGCATGAAAATGGCCAATTTACTCACTCTGAGTTCTCAAAAAGGGTTTCTTCACCCCGGGAAGTTAATTAAATACCATTTGGAGGCATTTAATGTTCAAGCAAAAATGGCTGATTTTCGACAAAAGAGATAACACCCCCCATCACGTCATGCTTCAGAAATGTGGAAAATGATCCGTTTTCAAATGTTTTATTTTTGAACGTCAGTTCACATTTGTAGGTGGATCATCAGTGTTAGAGCTAAAATTAGCATGTTTAAAGTGAATTTCATGCTTCCAGGGGCTCGGGAAGTGAATTAAATACTATTTGGAGGCATTTAATGTTCAAGCAAAAACGGCTGATTTTTGACAAAAGAGATAACACCCCCCATTACGTCATGCTTCAGAAATGTGGAAAATGGTCCGTTTTCAAATGTTTTATTTTTGAACGTCAGTTCACATTTGTAGGTTGATCATCAGTGTTAGAGCTAAAATTAGCATGTTTAAAGTGATTTTCATGCTTCCAGGGGCCCTAAACACAAGATTTATGGAATGGTAAAAGTGCATGAAAATGGCCAATTTACTCACTCTGAGTTCTCAAAAAGGGTTTCTTCACCCCGGGAAGTTAATTAAATACCATTTGGAGGCATTTAATGTTCAAGCAAAAACGGATGATTTTCGACAAAAGAGATAACACCCCCCCCATTACGTCATGCTTCAGAAATGTGGAAAATGGTCCGTTTTCAAATGTTTTATTTTTGAACGTCAGTTCACATTTGTAGGTGGATCATCAGTGTTAGAGCTAAAATTAGCATGTTTAAAGTGATTTTCATGCTTCCAGGGGCCCTAAACACAAGATTTATGGAATGGTTAAAAGTGCATGAAAATGGCCAATTTACTCACTCTGAGTTCTCAAAAAGGGTTTCTTCGCCCCGGGAAGTTAATTAAATACCATTTGGAGGCATTTAATGTTCAAGCAAAAACGGCTGATTTTTGACAAAAGAGATAACACCCCCCCATTACGTCATGCTTCAGAAATGTGAAAAATGGTCCGTTTTCAAATGTTTTATTTTTGAAAGTCAGTTCACATTTGTAGGTGGATCATCAGTGTTAAAGCTAAAATTAGCATGTTTAAAGTGATTTTCATGCTTCCAGGGGCCCTAAACACAAGATTTATGGAATGGTTAAAAGTGCATGAAAATGGCCAATTTACTCACTCTGAGTTCTCAAAAAGGGTTTCTTCACCCCGGGAAGTTAATTAAATACCATTTGGAGGCATTTAATGTTCAAGCAAAAATGGCTGATTTTCGACAAAAGAGATAACACCCCCCATCACGTCATGCTTCAGAAATGTGGAAAATGATCCGTTTTCAAATGTTTTATTTTTGAACGTCAGTTCACATTTGTAGGTGGATCATCAGTGTTAGAGCTAAAATTAGCATGTTTAAAGTGATTTTCATGCTTCCAGGGGCTCGGGAAGTGAATTAAATACTATTTGGAGGCATTTAATGTTCAAGCAAAAACGGCTGATTTTTGACAAAAGAGATAACACCCCCCCATTACGTCATGCTTCAGAAATGTGGAAAATGGTCCGTTTTCAAATGTTTTATTTTTGAACGTCAGTTCACATTTGTAGGTTGATCATCAGTGTTAGAGCTAAAATTAGCATGTTTAAAGTGATTTTCATGCTTCCAGGGGCCCTAAACACAAGATTTATGGAATGGTTAAAAGTGCATGAAAATGGCCAATTTACTCACTCTGAGTTCTCAAAAAGGGTTTCTTCACCCCGGGAAGTTAATTAAATACCATTTGGAGGCATTTAATGTTCAAGCAAAAACGGCTGATTTTCGACAAAAGAGATAACACCCCCCATTACGTCATGCTTCAGAAATGTGGAAAATGGTCCGTTTTCAAATGTTTTATTTTTGAACGTCAGTTCACATTTGTAGGTGGATCATCACTGTTAGAGCTAAAATTAGCATGTTGAAAGTGATTTTCATGCTTCCAGGGGCTCGGGAAGTGAATTAAATACTATTTGGAGGCATTTAATGTTCAATCAAAAACGGCTGATTTTTGACAAAAGAGATAACACCCCCCCATTACGTCATGCTTCAGAAATGTGGAAAATGGTCCATTTTCAACTGTTTTATTTTTGAACGTCAGTTCACATTTGTAGGTTGATCATCAGTGTTAGAGCTAAAATTTGCATGTTTAAAGTGATTTTCATGCTTCCAGGGGCCCTAAACACAAGATTTATGGAATGGTAAAAGTGCATGAAAATGGCCAATTTACTCACTCTGAGTTCTCAAAAAGGGTTTCTTCACCCCGGGAAGTTAATTAAATACCATTTGGAGGCATTTAATGTTCAAGCAAAAACGGCTGATTTTCGACAAAAGAGATAACACCCCCCCCCCCATTACGTCATGCTTCAGAAATGTGGAAAATGGTCCGTTTTCAAATGTTTTATTTTTGAACGTCAGTTCACATTTGTAGGTGGATCATCAGTGTTAGAGCTAAAATTAGCATGTTTAAAGTGATTTTCATGCTTCCAGGGGATTGGGAAGTGAATTAAATACTATTTGGAGGCATTTAATGTTCAAGCAAAAACGGCTGATTTTTGACAAAAGAGATAACACCCCCCCATTACGTCATGCTTCAGAAATGTGGAAAATGGTCCGTTTCAAATGTTTTATTTTTGAACGTCAGTTCACATTTGTAGGTTGATCATCAGTGTTAGAGCTAAAATTAGCATGTTTAAAGTGATTTTCATGCTTCCAGGGGCCCTAAACACAAGATTTATGGAATGGTTAAAAGTGCATGAAAATGGCCAATTTATTCACTCTGAGTTCACAAAAAGGGTTTCTTCACCCCGGGAAGTTAATTAAATTCCATTTGGAGGCATTTAATGTTCAAGGAAAAACGGCTGATTTTCGACAAAAGAGATAACACCCCCCCATTACGTCATGCTTCAGAAATGTGGAAAATGATCCGTTTTCAAATGTTTTATTTTTGAACGTCAGTTCACATTTGCAGGTGGATCATCAGCGTTAGAGCTAAAATTAGCATGTTTAAAGTGATTTTCATGCTTCCAGGGGCTCGGGAAGTGAAGTAAATACTATTTGGAGGCATTTAATGTTCAAGCAAAAACGGCTGATTTTTCACAAAAGAGATAACACCCCCCCATTACGTCATGCTTCAGAAATGTGGAAAATGGTCTGTTTTCAAATGTTTTATTTTTGAACGTCAGTTCACATTTGTAGGTTGATCATCAGTGTTAGAGCTAAAATTAGCATGTTTAAAGTGATTTTCATGCTTCAAGGGGCCCTAAACACAAGATTTATGAAATGGTTAAAAGTGCATGAAAATGGCCAATTTACTCACTCTGAGTTCTCAAAAAGGGTTTCTTCACCCCGGGAAGTTAATTAAATACCATTTGGAGGCATTGAATGTTCAAGCAAAAACGGCTGATTTTCGACAAAAGAGATAACACCCCCCCATTACGTCATGCTTAAGAAATGTGGAGACTGGTCCGTTTTCAAATGTTTTATTTTTGAACGTCAGTTCACATTTGTAGGTTGATCATCAGTGTTAGAGCTAAAAATTAGCATGTTTAAAGTGATTTTCATGCTTCCAGGGGCTCGGGAAGTGAATTAAATACTATTTGGAGGCATTTAATGTTCAAGCAAAAACGGCTGATTTTTGACAAAAGAGATAACACCCCCCCATTACGTCATGCTTCAGAAATGTGGAAAATGGTCCGTTTTCAAATGTTTTATTTTTGAACGTCAGTTCACATTTGTAGGTTGATCATCAGTGTTAGAGCTAAAATTAGCATGTTTAAAGTGATTTTCATGCTTCCAGGGGCCCTAAACACAAGATTTATGGAATGGTTAAAAGTGCATGAAAATGGCCAATTTACTCACTCTGAGTTCTCAAAAAGGGTTTCTTCACCCCGGGAAGTTAATTAAATGCCATTTGGAGGCATTTAATGTTCAAGCAAAAACGGCTGATTTTCGACAAAAGAGATAACACCCCCCCATTACGTCATGCTTCAGAAATGTGGAAAATGGTCCGCTTTCAAATGTTTTATTTTTGAACGTCAGTTCACATTTGTAGGTGGATCATCAGTGTTAGAGCTAAAATTAGCATGTTTAAAGTGATTTTCATGCTTCCAGGGGCTCGTGAAGTGAATTAAATACTATTTGGAGGCATTTAATGTTCAAGCAAAAACGGCTGATTTTTGACAAAAGAGATAACCCCCCCATTACGTCATGCTTCAGAAATGTGGAAAATGGTCCGTTTTCAAATGTTTTATTTTTGAACGTCAGTTCACATTTGTAGGTTGATCATCAGTGTTAGAGCTAAAATTAGCATGTTTAAAGTGATTTTCATGCTTCCAGGGGCCCTAAACACAAGATTTATGGAATGGTTAAAAGTGCATGAAAATGGCCAATTTACTCACTCTGAGTTCTCAAAAAGGGTTTCTTCGCCCCGGGAAGTTAATTAAATACCATTTGGAGGCATTTAATGTTCAAGCAAAAACGGCTGATTTTTGACAAAAGAGATAACACCCCCCCATTACGTCATGCTTCAGAAATGTGAAAAATGGTCCGTTTTCAAATGTTTTATTTTTGAAAGTCAGTTCACATTTGTAGGTGGATCATCAGTGTTAAAGCTAAAATTAGCATGTTTAAAGTGATTTTCATGCTTCCAGGGGCCCTAAACACAAGATTTATGGAATGGTTAAAAGTGCATGAAAATGGCCAATTTACTCACTCTGAGTTCTCAAAAAGGGTTTCTTCACCCCGGGAAGTTAATTAAATACCATTTGGAGGCATTTAATGTTCAAGCAAAAATGGCTGATTTTCGACAAAAGAGATAACACCCCCCATCACGTCATGCTTCAGAAATGTGGAAAATGATCCGTTTTCAAATGTTTTATTTTTGAACGTCAGTTCACATTTGTAGGTGGATCATCAGTGTTAGAGCTAAAATTAGCATGTTTAAAGTGAATTTCATGCTTCCAGGGGCTTGGGAAGTGAATTAAATACTATTTGGAGGCATTTAATGTTCAAGCAAAAACGGCTGATTTTTGACAAAAGAGATAACACCCCCCATTACGTCATGCTTCAGAAATGTGGAAAATGGTCCGTTTTCAAATGTTTTATTTTTGAACGTCAGTTCACATTTGTAGGTTGATCATCAGTGTTAGAGCTAAAATTAGCATGTTTAAAGTGATTTTCATGCTTCCAGGGGCCCTAAACACAAGATTTATGGAATGGTAAAAGTGCATGAAAATGGCCAATTTACTCACTCTGAGTTCTCAAAAAGGGTTTCTTCACCCCGGGAAGTTAATTAAATACCATTTGGAGGCATTTAATGTTCAAGCAAAAACGGCTGATTTTCGACAAAAGAGATAACACCCCCCCATTACGTCATGCTTCAGAAATGTGGAAAATGGTCCGTTTTCAAATGTTTTATTTTTGAACGTCAGTTCACATTTGTAGGTGGATCATCACTGTTAGAGCTAAAATTAGCATGTTGAAAGTGATTTTCATGCTTCCAGGGGCTCGGGAAGTGAATTAAATACTATTTGGAGGCATTTAATGTTCAATCAAAAACGGCTGATTTTTGACAAAAGAGATAACACCCCCCCATTACGTCATGCTTCAGAAATGTGGAAAATGGTCCGTTTTCAAATGTTTTATTTTTGAAAGTCAGTTCACATTTGTAGGTGGATCATCAGTGTTAAAGCTAAAATTAGCATGTTTAAAGTGATTTTCATGCTTCCAGGGGCCCTAAACACAAGATTTATGGAATGGTTAAAAGTGCATGAAAATGGCCAATTTACTCACTCTGAGTTCTCAAAAAGGGTTTCTTCACCCCGGGAAGTTAATTAAATACCATTTGGAGGCATTTAATGTTCAAGCAAAAATGGCTGATTTTCGACAAAAGAGATAACACCCCCCATCACGTCATGCTTCAGAAATGTGGAAAATGATCCGTTTTCAAATGTTTTATTTTTGAACGTCAGTTCACATTTGTAGGTGGATCATCAGTGTTAGAGCTAAAATTAGCATGTTTAAAGTGAATTTCATGCTTCCAGGGGCTTGGGAAGTGAATTAAATACTATTTGGAGGCATTTAATGTTCAAGCAAAAACGGCTGATTTTTGACAAAAGAGATAACACCCCCCATTACGTCATGCTTCAGAAATGTGGAAAATGGTCCGTTTTCAAATGTTTTATTTTTGAACGTCAGTTCACATTTGTAGGTTGATCATCAGTGTTAGAGCTAAAATTAGCATGTTTAAAGTGATTTTCATGCTTCCAGGGGCCCTAAACACAAGATTTATGGAATGGTAAAAGTGCATGAAAATGGCCAATTTACTCACTCTGAGTTCTCAAAAAGGGTTTCTTCACCCCGGGAAGTTAATTAAATACCATTTGGAGGCATTTAATGTTCAAGCAAAAACGGATGATTTTCGACAAAAGAGATAACACCCCCCCCATTACGTCATGCTTCAGAAATGTGGAAAATGGTCCGTTTTCAAATGTTTTATTTTTGAACGTCAGTTCACATTTGTAGGTGGATCATCAGTGTTAGAGCTAAAATTAGCATGTTTAAAGTGATTTTCATGCTTCCAGGGGCCCTAAACACAAGATTTATGGAATGGTTAAAAGTGCATGAAAATGGCCAATTTACTCACTCTGAGTTCTCAAAAAGGGTTTCTTCACCCCGGGAAGTTAATTAAATACCATTTGGAGGCATTTAATGTTCAAGCAAAAACGGCTGATTTTCGACAAAAGAGATAACACCCCCCCATTACGTCATGCTTCAGAAATGTGGAAAATGGTCCGTTTTCAAATGTTTTATTTTTGAACGTCAGTTCACATTTGTAGGTGGATCATCACTGTTAGAGCTAAAATTAGCATGTTGAAAGTGATTTTCATGCTTCCAGGGGCTCGGGAAGTGAATTAAATACTATTTGGAGGCATTTAATGTTCAATCAAAAACGGCTGATTTTTGACAAAAGAGATAACACCCCCCCATTACGTCATGCTTCAGAAATGTGGAAAATGGTCCGTTTTCAAATGTTTTATTTTTGAACGTCAGTTCACATTTGTAGGTTGATCATCAGTGTTAGAGCTAAAATTAGCATGTTTAAAGTGATTTTCATGCTTCCAGGGGCCCTAAACACAAGATTTATGGAATGGTAAAAGTGCATGAAAATGGCCAATTTACTCACTCTGAGTTCTCAAAAAGGGTTTCTTCACCCCGGGAAGTTAATTAAATACCATTTGGAGGCATTTAATGTTCAAGCAAAAACGGATGATTTTCGACAAAAGAGATAACACCCCCCCCATTACGTCATGCTTCAGAAATGTGGAAAATGGTCCGTTTTCAAATGTTTTATTTTTGAACGTCAGTTCACATTTGTAGGTGGATCATCAGTGTTAGAGCTAAAATTAGCATGTTTAAAGTGATTTTCATGCTTCCAGGGGCTCGGGAAGTGAATTAAATACTATTTGGAGGCATTTAATGTTCAAGCAAAAACGGCTGATTTTTGACAAAAGAGATAACACCCCCCCATTACGTCATGCTTCAGAAATGTGGAAAATTGTCCGTTTCAAATGTTTTATTTTTGAACGTCTGTTCACATTTGTAGGTTGATCATCAGTGTTAGAGCTAAAATTAGCATGTTTAAAGTGATTTTCATGCTTCCAGGGGCCCTAAACACAAGATTTATGGAATGGTTAAAAGTGCATGAAAATGGCCAATTTACTCACTCTGAGTTCTCAAAAAGGGTTTCTTCACCCCGGGAAGTTAATTAAATTCCATTTGGAGGCATTTAATGTTCAAAGAAAAACGGCTGATTTTCGACAAAAGAGATGACACCCCCCCATTACGTCATGCTTCAGAAATGTGGAAAATGATCCGTTTTCAAATGTTTTATTTTTGAACGTCAGTTCACATTTGCAGGTGGATCATCAGTGTTAGAGCTAAAATTAGCATGTTTAAAGTGATTTTCATGCTTCCAGGGGCCCGGGAAGTGAATTAAATACTATTTGGAGGCATTTAATGTTCAAGCAAAAACGGCTGATTTTTCACAAAAGAGATAACACCCCCCCATTACGTCATGCTTCAGAAATGTGGAAAATGGTCTGTTTTCAAATGTTTTATTTTTGAACGTCAGTTCACATTTGTAGGTTGATCATCAGTGTTAGAGCTAAAATTAGCATGTTTAAAGTGATTTTCATGCTTCCAGGGGCCCTAAACACAAGATTTATGGAATGGTTAAAAGTGCATGAAAATGGCCAATTTACTCACTCTGAGTTCTCAAAAAGGGTTTCTTCACCCCGGGAAGTTAATTAAATGCCATTTGGAGGCATTTAATGTTCAAGCAAAAACGGCTGATTTTCGACAAAAGAGATAACACCCCCCCATTACGTCATGCTTCAGAAATGTGGAAAATGGTCCGCTTTCAAATGTTTTATTTTTGAACGTCAGTTCACATTTGTAGGTGGATCATCAGTGTTAGAGCTAAAATTAGCATGTTTAAAGTGATTTTCATGCTTCCAGGGGCTCGGGAAGCGAATTAAATACTATTTGGAGGCATTTAATGTTCAAGCAAAAACGGCAGATTTTTGACAAAAGAGATAACCCCCCCCATTACGTCATGCTTCAGAAATGTGGAAAATGGTCCATTTTCAAATGTTTTATTTTTGAACGTCAGTTCACATTTGTAGGTTGATCATCAGTGTTAGAGCTAAAATTAGCATGTTTAAAGTGATTTTCATGCTTCCAGGGGCCCTAAACACAAGATTTATGGAATGGTTAAAAGTGCATGAAAATGGCCAATTTACTCACTCTGAGTTCTCAAAAAGGGTTTCTTCACCCCGGGAAGTTAATTAAATACCATTTGGAGGCATTTAATGTTCAAGCAAAAACGGCTGATTTTCGACAAAAGAGATAACACCCCCCATTACGTCATGCTTCAGAAATGTGGAAAATGGTCCGTTTCAAATGTTTTATTTTTGAACGTCAGTTCACATTTGTAGGTTGATCATCGGTGTTAGAGCTAAAATTAGCATGTTTAAAGTGATTTTCATGCTTCCAGGGGCCCTAAACACAAGATTTATGGAATGGTTAAAAGTGCATGAAAATGGCCAATTTACTCACTCTGAGTTCTCAAAAAGGGTTTCTTCACCCCGGGAAGTTAATTAAATATCATTTGGAGGCATTTAATGTTCAAGCAAAAACAGCTTATTTTCGACAAAAGAGATAACACCCCCCCATTACGTCATGCTTCAGAAATGTGGAAAATGATCCGTTTTCAAATGTTTTATTTTTGAACGTCAGTTCACATTTGTAGGTGGATCATCAGTGTTAAAGCTAAAATTAGCATGTTTAAAGTGATTTTCATGCTTCCAGGGGCCCGAAACACAAGATTTATGGAATGGTTAAAAGTGCATGAAAATGGCCAATTTACTCACTCTGAGTTCTCAAAAAGGGTTTCTTCACCCCGGGAAGTTAATTAAATACCATTTGGAGGCATTTAATGTTCAAGCAAAAACGGCTGATTTTCGACAAAAGAGATAACACCCCCCATCACGTCATGCTTCAGAAATGTGGAAAATGATCCGTTTTCAAATGTTTTATTTTTGAACGTCAGTTCACATTTGTAGGTGGATCATCAGTGTTAGAGCTAAAATTAGCATGTTTAAAGTGATTTTCATGCTTCCAGGGGCTCGGGAAGTGAATTAAATACTATTTGGAGGCATTTAATGTTCAAGCAAAAACGGCTGATTTTTGACAAAAGAGATAACACCCCCCCATTACGTCATGCTTCAGAAATGTGGAAAATGGTCCGTTTTCAAATGTTTTATTTTTGAACGTCAGTTCACATTTGTAGGTTGATCATCAGTGTTAGAGCTAAAATTAGCATGTTTAAAGTGATTTTCATGCTTCCAGGGGCCCTAAACACAAGATTTATGGAATGGTTAAAAGTGCATGAAAATGGCCAATTTACTCACTCTGAGTTCTCAAAAAGGGTTTCTTCACCCCGGGAAGTTAATTAAATACCATTTGGAGGCATTTAATGTTCAAGCAAAAACGGCTGATTTTCGACAAAAGAGATAACACCCCCCCATTACGTCATGCTTCAGAAATGTGGAAAATGGTCCGTTTTCAAATGTTTTATTTTTGAACGTCAGTTCACATTTGTAGGTGGATCATCACTGTTAGAGCTAAAATTAGCATGTTGAAAGTGATTTTCATGCTTCCAGGGGCCCGGGAAGTTAATTAAATACCATTTGGAGGCACTTAATGTTCAAGCAAAAACGGCTGATTTTCGACAAAAGAGATAACACCCCCCCATTACGTCATGCTTCAGAAATGTGGAAAATGGTCCGTTTTCAAATGTTTTATTTTTGAACGTCAGTTCACATTTGTAGGTGGATCATCAGTGTTAGAGCTAAAATTAGCATGTTTAAAGTGATTTTCATGCTTCCAGGGGCTCGGGAAGTGAATTAAATACTATTTGGAGGCATTTAATGTTCAAGCAAAAACGGCTGATTTTTGACAAAAGAGATAACACCCCCCCATTACGTCATGCTTCAGAAATGTGGAAAATGGTCCGTTTCAAATGTTTTATTTTTGAACGTCAGTTCACATTTGTAGGTTGATCATCAGTGTTAGAGCTAAAATTAGCATGTTTAAAGTGATTTTCATGCTTCCAGGGGCCCTAAACACAAGATTTATGGAATGGTTAAAAGTGCATGAAAATGGCCAATTTACTCACTCTGAGTTCTCAAAAAGGGTTTCTTCACCCCGGGAAGTTAATTAAATTCAATTTGGAGGCATTTAATGTTCAAGGAAAAACGGCTGATTTTCGACAAAAGAGATAACACCCCCCCATTACGTCATGCTTCAGAAATGTGGAAAATGATCTGTTTTCAAATGTTTTATTTTTGAACGTCAGTTCACATTTGCAGGTGGATCATCAGTGTTAGAGCTAAAATTAGCATGTTTAAAGTGATTTTCATGCTTCCAGGGGCTCGGGAAGTGAATTAAATACTATTTGGAGGCATTTAATGTTCAAGCAAAAACGGCTGATTTTTCACAAAAGAGATAACACCCCCCCATTACCTCATGCTTCAGAAATGTGGAAAATGGTCTGTTTTCAAATGTTTTATTTTTGAACGTCAGTTCACATTTGTAGGTTGATCATCAGTGTTAGAGCTAAAATTAGCATTTTTAAAGTGATTTTCATGCTTCCAGGGGCCCTAAACACAAGATTTATGGAATGGTTAAAAGTGCATGAAAATGGCCAATTTACTCACTCTGAGTTCTCAAAAAGGGTTTCTTCACCCCGGGAAGTTAATTAAATACCATTTGGAGGCATTGAATGTTCAAGCAAAAACGGCTGATTTTCGACAAAAGAGATAACACCCCCCCATTACGTCATGCTTAAGAAATGTGGAGACTGGTCCGTTTTCAAATGTTTTATTTTTGAACGTCAGTTCACATTTGTAGGTTGATCATCAGTGTTAGAGCTAAAAATTAGCATGTTTAAAGTGATTTTCATGCTTCCAGGGGCTCAGGAAGTGAATTAAATACTATTTGGAGGCATTTAATGTTCAAGCAAAAACGGCTGATTTTTGACAAAAAAGAGATAACACCCCCCCATTACGTCATGCTTCAGAAATGTGGAAAATCGTCCGTTTTCAAATGTTTTATTTTGGAACGTCAGTTCACATTTGTAGGTTGATCATCAGTGTTAGAGCTAAAATTAGCATGTTTAAAGTGATTTTCATGCTTCCAGGGGCCCTAAACACAAGATTTATGGAATGGTTAAAAGTGCATGAAAATGGCCAATTTACTCACTCTGAGTTCTCAAAAAGGGTTTCTTCACCCCGGGAAGTTAATTAAATGCCATTTGGAGGCATTTAATGTTCAAGCAAAAACGGCTGATTTTCGACAAAAGAGATAACACCCCCCATTACGTCATGCTTCAGAAATGTGGAAAATGGTCCGCTTTCAAATGTTTTATTTTTGAACGTCAGTTCACATTTGTAGGTGGATCATCAGTGTTAGAGCTAAAATTAGCATGTTTAAAGTGATTTTCATGCTTCCAGGGGCTCGGGAAGCGAATTAAATACTATTTGGAGGCATTTAATGTTCAAGCAAAAACGGCAGATTTTTGACAAAAGAGATAACCCCCCCCATTACGTCATGCTTCAGAAATGTGGAAAATGGTCCATTTTCAAATGTTTTATTTTTGAACGTCAGTTCACATTTGTAGGTTGATCATCAGTGTTAGAGCTAAAATTAGCATGTTTAAAGTGATTTTCATGCTTCCAGGGGCCCTAAACACAAGATTTATGGAATGGTTAAAAGTGCATGAAAATGGCCAATTTACTCACTCTGAGTTCTCAAAAAGGGTTTCTTCACCCCGGGAAGTTAATTAAATACCATTTGGAGGCATTTAATGTTCAAGCAAAAACGGCTGATTTTCGACAAAAGAGATAACACCCCCCCATTACGTCATGCTTCAGAAATGTGGAAAATGGTCCGTTTCAAAAGTTTTATTTTTGAACGTCAGTTCACATTTGTAGGTTGATCATCGGTGTTAGAGCTAAAATTAGCATGTTTAAAGTGATTTTCATGCTTCCAGGGGCCCTAAACACAAGATTTATGGAATGGTTAAAAGTGCATGAAAATGGCCAATTTACTCACTCTGAGTTCTCAAAAAGGGTTTCTTCACCCCGGGAAGTTAATTAAATATCATTTGGAGGCATTTAATGTTCAAGCAAAAACAGCTTATTTTCGACAAAAGAGATAACACCCCCCCATTACGTCATGCTTCAGAAATGTGGAAAATGATCCGTTTTCAAATTTTTTATTTTTGAACGTCAGTTCACATTTGTAGGTGGATCATCAGTGTTAAAGCTAAAATTAGCATGTTTAAAGTGATTTTCATGCTTCCAGGGGCCCTAAACACAAGATTTATGGAATGGTTAAAAGTGCATGAAAATGGCCAATTTACTCACTCTGAGTTCTCAAAAAGGGTTTCTTCACCCCGGGAAGTTAATTAAATACCATTTGGAGGCATTTAATGTTCAAGCAAAAACGGCTGATTTTCGACAAAAGAGATAACACCCCCCATCACGTCATGCTTCAGAAATGTGGAAAATGATCCGTTTTCAAATGTTTTATTTTTGAACGTCAGTTCACATTTGTAGGTGGATCATCAGTGTTAGAGCTAAAATTAGCATGTTTAAAGTGATTTTCATGCTTCCAGGGGCTCGGGAAGTGAATTAAATACTATTTGGAGGCATTTAATGTTCAAGCAAAAACGGCTGATTTTTGACAAAAGAGATAACACCCCCCCATTACGTCATGCTTCAGAAATGTGGAAAATGGTCCGTTTTCAAATGTTTTATTTTTGAACGTCAGTTCACATTTGTAGGTTGATCATCAGTGTTAGAGCTAAAATTAGCATGTTTAAAGTGATTTTCATGCTTCCAGGGGCCCTAAACACAAGATTTATGGAATGGTTAAAAGTGCATGAAAATGGCCAATTTACTCACTCTGAGTTCTCAAAAAGGGTTTCTTCACCCCGGGAAGTTAATTAAATTCCATTTGGAGGCATTTAATGTTCAACCAAAAACGGCTGATTTTCGACAAAAGAGATAACACCCCCCCATTACGTCATGCTTCAGAAATGTGGAAAATGGTCCGTTTTCAAATGTTTTATTTTTGAACGTCAGTTCACATTTGTAGGTGGATCATCACTGTTAGAGCTAAAATTAGCATGTTGAAAGTGATTTTCATGCTTCCAGGGGCCCGGGAAGTTAATTAAATACCATTTGGAGGCACTTAATGTTCAAGCAAAAACGGCTGATTTTCGACAAAAGAGATAACACCCCCCCATTACGTCATGCTTCAGAAATGTGGAAAATGGTCCGTTTTCAAATGTTTTATTTTTGAACGTCAGTTCACATTTGTAGGTGGATCATCAGTGTTAGAGCTAAAATTAGCATGTTTAAAGTGATTTTCATGCTTCCAGGGGCTCGGGAAGTGAATTAAATACTATTTGGAGGCATTTAATGTTCAAGCAAAAACGGCTGATTTTTGACAAAAGAGATAACACCCCCCCATTACGTCATGCTTCAGAAATGTGGAAAATGGTCCGTTTCAAATGTTTTATTTTTGAACGTCAGTTCACATTTGTAGGTTGATCATCAGTGTTAGAGCTAAAATTAGCATGTTTAAAGTGATTTTCATGCTTCCAGGGGCCCTAAACACAAGATTTATGGAATGGTTAAAAGTGCATGAAAATGGCCAATTTACTCACTCTGAGTTCTCAAAAAGGGTTTCTTCACCCCGGGAAGTTAATTAAATTCAATTTGGAGGCATTTAATGTTCAAGGAAAAACGGCTGATTTTCGACAAAAGAGATAACACCCCCCCATTACGTCATGCTTCAGAAATGTGGAAAATGATCTGTTTTCAAATGTTTTATTTTTGAACGTCAGTTCACATTTGCAGGTGGATCATCAGTGTTAGAGCTAAAATTAGCATGTTTAAAGTGATTTTCATGCTTCCAGGGGCTCGGGAAGTGAATTAAATACTATTTGGAGGCATTTAATGTTCAAGCAAAAACGGCTGATTTTTCACAAAAGAGATAACACCCCCCATTACGTCATGCTTCAGAAATGTGGAAAATGGTCTGTTTTCAAATGTTTTATTTTTGAACGTCAGTTCACATTTGTAGGTTGATCATCAGTGTTAGAGCTAAAATTAGCATGTTTAAAGTGATTTTCATGCTTCCAGGGGCCCTAAACACAAGATTTATGGAATGGTTAAAAGTGCATGAAAATGGCCAATTTACTCACTCTGAGTTCTCAAAAAGGGTTTCTTCACCCCGGGAAGTTAATTAAATACCATTTGGAGGCATTGAATGTTCAAGCAAAAACGGCTGATTTTCGACAAAAGAGATAACACCCCCCCCATTACGTCATGCTTAAGAAATGTGGAGACTGGTCCGTTTTCAAATGTTTTATTTTTGAACGTCAGTTCACATTTGTAGGTTGATCATCAGTGTTAGAGCTAAGAATTAGCATGTTTAAAGTGATTTTCATGCTTCCAGGGGCTCTGGAAGTGAATTAAATACTATTTGGAGGCATTTAATGTTCAAGCAAAAACGGCTGATTTTTGACAAAAGAGATAACACCCCCCCATTACGCCATGCTTCAGAAATGTGGAAAATGGTCCGTTTTCAAATGGTTTTTTTTGGAACGTCAGTTCACATTTGTAGGTTGATCATCAGTGTTAGAGCTAAAATTAGCATGTTTAAAGTGATTTTCATGCTTCCAGGGGCCCTAAACACAAGAATTATGGAATGGTTAAAAGTGCATGAAAATGGACAAATTAACTCACTCTGAGTTCTCAAAAAGGGTTTCTTCACCCCGGGAAGTTAATTAAATACCATTTGGAGGCATTGAATGTTCAAGCAAAAACGGCTGATTTTTGACAAAAGAGATAACACCCCCCCCATTACGTCATGCTTAAGAAATGTGGAGACTGGTCCGTTTTCAAATGTTTTATTTTTGAACGTCAGTTCACATTTGTAGGTTGATCATCAGTGTTAGAGCTAAAATTAGCATGTTTAAAGTGATTTTCATGCTTCCAGGGGCCCTAAACACAAGATTTATGGAATGGTTAAAAGTGCATGAAAATGGCCAATTTACTCACTCTGAGTTATCAAAAAGGGTTTCTTCACCCCGGGAAGTTAATTAAATACCATTTGGAGGCATTTAATGTTCAAGCAAAAACGGCTGATTTTTGACAAAAGAGATAACACCCCCCCCATTACGTCATGCTTCAGAAATGTGAAAAATGGTCCGTTTTCAAATGTTTTATTTTTGAACGTCAGTTCACATTTGTAGGTGGATCATCAGTGTTAGAGCTAAAATTAGCATGTTTAAAGTGATTTTCATGCTTCCAGGGGCTCGGGAAGTGAATTAAATACTATTTGGAGGCATTTAATGTTCAAGCAAAAACGGCTGATTTTTCACAAAAGAGATAACACCCCCCCATTACGTCATGCTTCAGAAATGTGGAAAATGGTCTGTTTTCAAATGTTTTATTTTTGAACGTCAGTTCACATTTGTAGGTTGATCATCAGTGTTAGAGCTAAAATTTGCATGTTTAAAGTGATTTTCATGCTTCCAGGGGCCCTAAACACAAGATTTATGGAATGGTTAAAAGTGCATGAAAATGGCCAATTTACTCACTCTGAGTTCTCAAAAAGGGTTTCTTCACCCCGGGAAGTTAATTAAATACCATTTGGAGGCATTGAATGTTCAAGCAAAAACGGCTGATTTTCGACAAAAGAGATAACACCCCCCATTACGTCATGCTTAAGAAATGTGGAGACTGGTCCGTTTTCAAATGTTTTATTTTTGAACGTCAGTTCACATTTGTAGGTTGATCATCAGTGTTAGAGCTAAAAATTAGCATGTTTAAAGTGATTTTCATGCTTCCAGGGGCTCTGGAAGTGAATTAAATACTATTTGGAGGCATTTAATGTTCAAGCAAAAACGGCTGATATTTCACAAAAGAGATAACACCCCCCCATTATGTCATGCTTCAGAAATGTGGAAAATGGTCTGTTTTCAAGTGTTTTATTTTTGAACGTCAGTTCACATTTGTAGGTTGATCATCAGTGTTAGAGCTAAAATTAGCATGTTTAAAGTGATTTTCATGCTTCCAGGGGCCCTAAACACAAGAATTATGGAATGGTTAAAAGTGCATGAAAATGGCCAATTTACTCACTCTGAGTTCTCAAAAAGGGTTTCTTCACCCCGGGAAGTTAATTAAATACCATTTGGAGGCATTGAATGTTCAAGCAAAAACGGCTGATTTTCGACAAAAGAGATAACACCCCCCCCATTACGTCATGCTTAAGAAATGTGGAGACTGGTCCGTTTTCAAATGTTTTATTTTTGAACGTCAGTTCACATTTGTAGGTTGATCATCAGTGTTAGAGCTAAGAATTAGCATGTTTAAAGTGATTTTCATGCTTCCAGGGGCTCTGGAAGTGAATTAAATACTATTTGGAGGCATTTAATGTTCAAGCAAAAACGGCTGATTTTTGACAAAAGAGATAACACCCCCCCATTACGTCATGCTTCAGAAATGTGGAAAATGGTCCGTTTTCAAATGTTTTATTTTGGAACGTCAGTTCACATTTGTAGGTTGATCATCAGTGTTAGAGCTAAAATTAGCATGTTTAAAGTGATTTTCATGCTTCCAGGGGCCCTAAACACAAGATTTATGGAATGGTTAAAAGTGCATGAAAATGGCCAATTTACTCACTCTGAGTTCTCAAAAAGGGTTTCTTCACCCCGGGAAGTTAATTAAATGCCATTTGGAGGCATTTAATGTTCAAGCAAAAACTGCTGATTTTCGACAAAAGAGATAACACCCCCCCATTACGTCATGCTTCAGAAATGTGGAAAATGGTCCGCTTTCAAATGTTTTATTTTTGAACGTCAGTTCACATTTGTAGGTGGATCATCAGTGTTAGAGCTAAAATTAGCATGTTTAAAGTGATTTTCATGCGTCCAGGGGCTCGGGAAGTGAATTAAATACTATTTGGAGGCATTTAATGTTCAAGCAAAAACGGCTGATTTTTGACAAAAGAGATAACCCCCCCCATTACGTCATGCTTCAGAAATGTGGAAAATGGTCCGTTTTCCAATGTTTTATTTTTGAACGTCAGTTCACATTTGTAGGTTGATCATCAGTGTTAGAGCTAAAAATTAGCATGTTTAAAGTGATTTTCATGCTTCCAGGGGCTCGGGAAGTGAATTAAATACTATTTGGAGGCATTTAATGTTCAAGCAAAAACTGCTGATTTTTCACAAAAGAGATAACACCCCCCCATTACGTCATGCTTCAGAAATGTGGAAAATGGTCTGTGTTCAAGTGTTTTATTTTTGAACGTCAGTTCACATTTGTAGGTTGATCATCAGTGTTAGAGCTAAAATTAGCATGTTTAAAGTGATTTTCATGCTTCCAGGGGCCCTAAACACAAGAATTATGGAATGGTTAAAAGTGCATGAAAATGGCCAATTTACTCACTCTGAGTTCTCAAAAAGGGTTTCTTCACCCCGGGAAGTTAATTAAATACCATTTGGAGGCATTGAATGTTCAAGCAAAAACGGCTGATTTTCGACAAAAGAGATAACACCCCCCCCATTACGTCATGCTTAAGAAATGTGGAGACTGGTCCGTTTTCAAATGTTTTATTTTTGAACGTCAGTTCACATTTGTAGGTTGATCATCAGTGTTAGCGCTAAGAATTAGCATGTTTAAAGTGATTTTCATGCTTCCAGGGGCTCTGGAAGTGAATTAAATACTATTTGGAGGCATTTAATGTTCAAGCAAAAACGGCTGATTTTTGACAAAAGAGATAACCCCCCCCATTACGTCATGCTTCAGAAATGTGAAAAATGGTCCGTTTTCAAATGTTTTATTTTTGAACGTCAGTTCACATTTGTAGGTTGATCATCAGTGTTAGAGCTAAAATTAGCATGTTTAAAGTGATTTTCATGCTTCCAGGGGCCCTAAACACAAGATTTATGGAATGGTTAAAAGTGCATGAAAATGGCCAATTTACTCACTCTGAGTTCTCAAAAAGGGTTTCTTCACCCCGGGAAGTTAATTAAATACCATTTGGAGGCATTTAATGTTCAAGCAAAAACGGCTGATTTTTGACAAAAGAGATAACACCCCCCCCATTACGTCATGCTTCAGAAATGTGAAAAATCGTCCGTTTTCAAATGTTTTATTTTTGAACGTCAGTTCACATTTGTAGGTGGATCATCAGTGTTAGAGCTAAAATTAGCATGTTTAAAGTGATTTTCATGCTTCCAGGGGCTCGGGAAGTGAATTAAATACTATTTGGAGGCATTTAATGTTCAAGCAAAAACGGCTGATTTTTCACAAAAGAGATAACACCCCCCCATTACGTCATGCTTCAGAAATGTGGAAAATGGTCTGTTTTCAAGTGTTTTATTTTTGAACGTCAGTTCACATTTGTAGGTTGATCATCAGTGTTAGAGCTAAAATTAGCATGTTTAAAGTGATTTTCATGCTTCCAGGGGCCCTAAACACAAGAATTATGGAATGGTTAAAAGTGCATGAAAATGGCCAATTTACTCACTCTGAGTTCTCAAAAAGGGTTTCTTCACCCCGGGAAGTTAATTAAATACCATTTGGAGGCATTGAATGTTCAAGCAAAAACGGCTGATTTTCGACAAAAGAGATAACACCCCCCCCATTACGTCATGCTTAAGAAATGTGGAGACTGGTCCGTTTTCAAATGTTTTATTTTTGAACGTCAGTTCACATTTGTAGGTTGATCATCAGTGTTAGAGCTAAGAATTAGCATGTTTAAAGTGATTTTCATGCTTCCAGGGGCTCTGGAAGTGAATTAAATACTATTTGGAGGCATTTAATGTTCAAGCAAAAACGGCTGATTTTTGACAAAAGAGATAACACCCCCCCATTACGTCATGCTTCAGAAATGTGGAAAATGGTCCGTTTTCAAATGTTTTATTTTGGAACGTCAGTTCACATTTGTAGGTTGATCATCAGTGTTAGAGCTAAAATTAGCATGTTTAAAGTGATTTTCATGCTTCCAGGGGCCCTAAACACAAGATTTATGGAATGGTTAAAAGTGCATGAAAATGGCCAATTTACTCACTCTGAGTTCTCAAAAAGGGTTTCTTCACCCCGGGAAGTTAATTAAATGCCATTTGGAGGCATTTAATGTTCAAGCAAAAACGGCTGATTTTCGACAAAAGAGATAACACCCCCCCATTACGTCATGCTTCAGAAATGTGGAAAATGGTCCGCTTTCAAATGTTTTATTTTTGAACGTCAGTTCACATTTGTAGGTGGATCATCAGTGTTAGAGCTAAAATTAGCATGTTTAAAGTGATTTTCATGCGTCCAGGGGCTCGGGAAGTGAATTAAATACTATTTGGAGGCATTTAATGTTCAAGCAAAAACGGCTGATTTTTGACAAAAGAGATAACCCCCCCCATTACGTCATGCTTCAGAAATGTGGAAAATGGTCCGTTTTCCAATGTTTTATTTTTGAACGTCAGTTCACATTTGTAGGTTGATCATCAGTGTTAGAGCTAAAATTAGCATGTTTAAAGTGATTTTCATGCTTCCAGGGGCCCTAAACACAAGATTTATGGAATGGTTAAAAGTGCATGAAAATGGCCAATTTACTCACTCTGAGTTCTCAAAAAGGGTTTCTTCACCCCGGGAAGTTAATTAAATACCATTTGGAGGCATTTAATGTTCAAGCAAAAACGGCTGATTTTTGACAAAAGAGATAACACCCCCCCATTACGTCATGCTTCAGAAATGTGAAAAATGGTCTGTTTTCAAATGTTTTATTTTTGAACGTCAGTTCACATTTGTAGGTGGATCATCAGTGTTAGAGCTAAAATTAGCATGTTTAAAGTGATTTTCATGCTTCCAGGGGCTCGGGAAGTGAAATAAATACTATTTGGAGGCATTTAATGTTCAAGCAAAAACGGCTGATTTTTCACAAAAGAGATAACACCCCCCCATTACGTCATGCTTCAGAAATGTGGAAAATGGTCTGTTTTCAAATGTTTTATTTTTGAACGTCAGTTCACATTTGTAGGTTGATCATCAGTGTTAGAGCTAAAATTAGCATGTTTAAAGTGATTTTCATGCTTCCAGGGGCCCTAAACACAAGATTTATGGAATGGTTAAAAGTGCATGAAAATGGCCAATTTACTCACTCTGAGTTCTCAAAAAGGGTTTCTTCACCCCGGGAAGTTAATTAAATACCATTTGGAGGCATTGAATGTTCAAGCAAAAACGGCTGATTTTCGACAAAAGAGATAACACCCCCCATTACGTCATGCTTAAGAAATGTGGAGACTGGTCCGTTTTCAAATGTTTTATTTTTGAACGTCAGTTCACATTTGTAGGTTGATCATCAGTGTTAGAGCTAAAAATTAGCATGTTTAAAGTGATTTTCATGCTTCCAGGGGCTCGGGAAGTGAATTAAATACTATTTGGAGGCATTTAATGTTCAAGCAAAAACTGCTGATTTTTCACAAAAGAGATAACACCCCCCCATTACGTCATGCTTCAGAAATGTGGAAAATGGTCTGTTTTCAAGTGTTTTATTTTTGAACGTCAGTTCACATTTGTAGGTTGATCATCAGTGTTAGAGCTAAAATTAGCATGTTTAAAGTGATTTTCATGCTTCCAGGGGCCCTAAACACAAGAATTATGGAATGGTTAAAAGTGCATGAAAATGGCCAATTTACTCACTCTGAGTTCTCAAAAAGGGTTTCTTCACCCCGGGAAGTTAATTAAATACCATTTGGAGGCATTGAATGTTCAAGCAAAAACGGCTGATTTTCGACAAAAGAGATAACACCCCCCCCATTACGTCATGCTTAAGAAATGTGGAGACTGGTCCGTTTTCAAATGTTTTATTTTTGAACGTCAGTTCACATTTGTAGGTTGATCATCAGTGTTAGAGCTAAGAATTAGCATGTTTAAAGTGATTTTCATGCTTCCAGGGGCTCTGGAAGTGAATTAAATACTATTTGGAGGCATTTAATGTTCAAGCAAAAACGGCTGATTTTTGACAAAAGAGATAACCCCCCCCCATTACGTCATGCTTCAGAAATGTGAAAAATGGTCCGTTTTCAAATGTTTTATTTTTGAACGTCAGTTCACATTTGTAGGTTGATCATCAGTGTTAGAGCTAAAATTAGCATGTTTAAAGTGATTTTCATGCTTCCAGGGGCCCTAAACACAAGATTTATGGAATGGTTAAAAGTGCATGAAAATGGCCAATTTACTCACTCTGAGTTCTCAAAAAGGGTTTCTTCACCCCGGGAAGTTAATTAAATACCATTTGGAGGCATTTAATGTTCAAGCAAAAACGGCTGATTTTTGACAAAAGAGATAACACCCCCCCCATTACGTCATGCTTCAGAAATGTGAATAATGGTCCGTTTTCAAATGTTTTTTATTTTTGAACGTCAGTTCACATTTGTAGGTGGATCATCAGTGTTAGAGCTAAAATTAGCATGTTTAAAGTGATTTTCATGCTTCCAGGGGCTCGGGAAGTGAATTAAATACTATTTGGAGGCATTTAATGTTCAAGCAAAAACGGCTGATTTTTCACAAAAGAGATAACACCCCCCCATTACGTCATGCTTCAGAAATGTGGAAAATGGTCTGTTTTCAAATGTTTTATTTTTGAACGTCAGTTCACATTTGTAGGTTGATCATCAGTGTTAGAGCTAAAATTTGCATGTTTAAAGTGATTTTCATGCTTCCAGGGGCCCTAAACACAAGATTTATGGAATGGTTAAAAGTGCATGAAAATGGCCAATTTACTCACTCTGAGTTCTCAAAAAGGGTTTCTTCACCCCGGGAAGTTAATTAAATACCATTTGGAGGCATTGAATGTTCAAGCAAAAACGGCTGATTTTCGACAAAAGAGATAACACCCCCCATTACGTCATGCTTAAGAAATGTGGAGACTGGTCCGTTTTCAAATGTTTTATTTTTGAACGTCAGTTCACATTTGTAGGTTGATCATCAGTGTTAGAGCTAAGAATTAGCATGTTTAAAGTGATTTTCATGCTTCCAGGGGCTCTGGAAGTGAATTAAATACTATTTGGAGGCCTTTAATGTTCAAGCAAAAACGGCTGATTTTTGACAAAAGAGATAACACCCCCCCATTACGTCATGCTTCAGAAATGTGGAAAATGGTCCGTTTTCAAATGTTTTATTTTGGAACGTCAGTTCACATTTGTAGGTTGATCATCAGTGTTAGAGCTAAAATTAGCATGTTTAAAGTGATTTTCATGCTTCCAGGGGCCCTAAACACAAGATTTATGGAATGGTTAAAAGTGCATGAAAATGGCCAATTTACTCACTCTGAGTTCTCAAAAAGGGTTTCTTCACCCCGGGAAGTTAATTAAATGCCATTTGGAGGCATTTAATGTTCAAGCAAAAACGGCTGATTTTCGACAAAAGAGATAACACCCCCCCATTACGTCATGCTTCAGAAATGTGGAAAATGGTCCGCTTTCAAATGTTTTATTTTTGAACGTCAGTTCACATTTGTAGGTGGATCATCAGTGTTAGAGCTAAAATTAGCATGTTTAAAGTGATTTTCATGCTTCCAGGGGCTCGGGAAGTGAATTAAATACTATTTGGAGGCATTTAATGTTCAAGCAAAAATGGCTGATTTTTGACAAAAGAGATAACCCCCCCCCCATTACGTCATGCTTCAGAAATGTGGAAAATGGTCCGTTTTCCAATGTTTTATTTTTGAACGTCAGTTCACATTTGTAGGTTGATCATCAGTGTTAGAGCTAAAATTAGCATGTTTAAAGTGATTTTCATGCTTCCAGGGGCCCTAAACACAAGATTTATGGAATGGTTAAAAGTGCATGAAAATGGCCAATTTACTCACTCTGAGTTCTCAAAAAGGGTTTCTTCACCCCGGGAAGTTAATTAAATACCATTTGAAGGCATTTAATGTTCAAGCAAAAACGGCTGATTTTTGACAAAAGAGATAACACCCCCCCATTACGTCATGCTTCAGAAATGTGAAAAATGGTCTGTTTTCAAATGTTTTATTTTTGAACGTCAGTTCACATTTGTAGGTGGATCATCAGTGTTAGAGCTAAAATTAGCATGTTTAAAGTGATTTTCATGCTTCCAGGGGCTCGGGAAGTGAATTAAATACTATTTGGAGGCATTTAATGTTCAAGCAAAAACGGCAGATTTTTCACAAAAGAGATAACACCCCCCCATTACGTCATGCTTCAGAAATGTGGAAAATGGTCTGTTTTCAAATGTTTTATTTTTGAACGTCAGTTCACATTTGTAGGTTGATCATCAGTGTTAGAGCTAAAATTAGCATGTTTAAAGTGATTTTCATGCTTCCAGGGGCCCTAAACACAAGATTTATGGAATGGTTAAAAGTGCATGAAAATGGCCAATTTACTCACTCTGAGTTCTCAAAAAGGGTTTCTTCACCCCGGGAAGTTAATTAAATACCATTTGGAGGCATTGAATGTTCAAGCAAAAACGGCTGATTTTCGACAAAAGAGATAACACCCCCCATTACGTCATGCTTAAGAAATGTGGAGACTGGTCCGTTTTCAAATGTTTTATTTTTGAACGTCAGTTCACATTTGTAGGTTGATCATCAGTGTTAGAGCTAAAAATTAGCATGTTTAAAGTGATTTTCATGCTTCCAGGGGCTCGGGAAGTGAATTAAATACTATTTGGAGGCATTTAATGTTCAAGCAAAAACTGCTGATTTTTCACAAAAGAGATAACACCCCCCCATTAAGTCATGCTTCAGAAATGTGGAAAATGGTCTGTTTTCAAGTGTTTTATTTTTGAACGTCAGTTCACATTTGTAGGTTGATCATCAGTGTTAGAGCTAAAATTAGCATGTTTAAAGTGATTTTCATGCTTCCAGGGGCCCTAAACACAAGAATTATGGAATGGTTAAAAGTGCATGAAAATGGCCAATTTACTCACTCTGAGTTCTCAAAAAGGGTTTCTTCACCCCGGGAAGTTAATTAAATACCATTTGGAGGCATTGAATGTTCAAGCAAAAACGGCTGATTTTCGACAAAAGAGATAACACCCCCCCCATTACGTCATGCTTAAGAAATGTGGAGACTGGTCCGTTTTCAAATGTTTTATTTTTGAACGTCAGTTCACATTTGTAGGTTGATCATCAGTGTTAGAGCTAAGAATTAGCATGTTTAAAGTGATTTTCATGCTTCCAGGGGCTCTGGAAGTGAATTAAATACTATTTGGAGGCATTTAATGTTCAAGCAAAAACGGCTGATTTTTGACAAAAGAGATAACACCCCCCCATTACGTCATGCTTCAGAAATGTGGAAAATGGTCCGTTTTCAAATGTTTTATTTTGGAACGTCAGTTCACATTTGTAGGTTGATCATCAGTGTTAGAGCTAAAATTAGCATGTTTAAAGTGATTTTCATGCTTCCAGGGGCCCTAAACACAAGATTTATGGAATGGTTAAAAGTGCATGAAAATGGCCAATTTACTCACTCTGAGTTCTCAAAAAGGGTTTCTTCACCCCGGGAAGTTAATTAAATACCATTTGGAGGCATTGAATGTTCAAGCAAAAACGGCTGATTTTCGACAAAAGAGATAACACCCCCCATTACGTCATGCTTAAGAAATGTGGAGACTGGTCCGTTTTCAAATGTTTTATTTTTGAACGTCAGTTCACATTTGTAGGTTGATCATCAGTGTTAGAGCTAAAAATTAGCATGTTTAAAGTGATTTTCATGCTTCCAGGGGCTCGGGAAGTGAATTAAATACTATTTGGAGGCATTTAATGTTCAAGCAAAAACGGCTGATATTTCACAAAAGAGATAACAGCCCCCCCATTACGTCATGCTTCAGAAATGTGGAAAATGGTCCGTTTTCCAATGTTTTATTTTTGAACGTCAGTTCACATTTGTAGGTTGATCATCAGTGTTAGAGCTAAAATTAGCATGTTTAAAGTGATTTTCATGCTTCCAGGGGCCCTAAACACAAGATTTATGGAATGGTTAAAAGTGCATGAAAATGGCCAATTTACTCACTCTGAGTTCTCAAAAAGGGTTTCTTCACCCCGGGAAGTTAATTAAATACCATTTGAAGGCATTTAATGTTCAAGCAAAAACGGCTGATTTTTGACAAAAGAGATAACACCCCCCCCATTACGTCATGCTTCAGAAATGTGAAAAATGGTCTGTTTTCAAATGTTTTATTTTTGAACGTCAGTTCACATTTGTAGGTGGATCATCAGTGTTAGAGCTAAAATTAGCATGTTTAAAGTGATTTTCATGCTTCCAGGGGCTCGGGAAGTGAATTAAATACTATTTGGAGGCATTTAATGTTCAAGCAAAAACGGCTGATTTTTCACAAAAGAGATAACACCCCCCCATTACGTCATGCTTCAGAAATGTGGAAAATGGTCTGTTTTCAAATGTTTTATTTTTGAACGTCAGTTCACATTTGTAGGTTGATCATCAGTGTTAGAGCTAAAATTAGCATGTTTAAAGTGATTTTCATGCTTCCAGGGGCCCTAAACACAAGATTTATGGAATGGTTAAAAGTGCATGAAAATGGCCAATTTACTCACTCTGAGTTCTCAAAAAGGGTTTCTTCACCCCGGGAAGTTAATTAAATACCATTTGGAGGCATTGAATGTTCAAGCAAAAACGGCTGATTTTCGACAAAAGAGATAACACCCCCCATTACGTCATGCTTAAGAAATGTGGAGACTGGTCCGTTTTCAAATGTTTTATTTTTGAACGTCAGTTCACATTTGTAGGTTGATCATCAGTGTTAGAGCTAAAAATTAGCATGTTTAAAGTGATTTTCATGCTTCCAGGGGCTCGGGAAGTGAATTAAATACTATTTGGAGGCATTTAATGTTCAAGCAAAAACTGCTGATTTTTCACAAAAGAGATAACACCCCCCCATTACGTCATGCTTCAGAAATGTGGAAAATGGTCTGTTTTCAAGTGTTTTATTTTTGAACGTCAGTTCACATTTGTAGGTTGATCATCAGTGTTAGAGCTAAAATTAGCATGTTTAAAGTGATTTTCATGCTTCCAGGGGCCCTAAACACAAGAATTATGGAATGGTTAAAAGTGCATGAAAATGGCCAATTTACTCACTCTGAGTTCTCAAAAAGGGTTTCTTCACCCCGGGAAGTTAATTAAATACCATTTGGAGGCATTGAATGTTCAAGCAAAAACGGCTGATTTTCGACAAAAGAGATAACACCCCCCCCATTACGTCATGCTTAAGAAATGTGGAGACTGGTCCGTTTTCAAATGTTTTATTTTTGAACGTCAGTTCACATTTGTAGGTTGATCATCAGTGTTAGAGCTAAGAATTAGCATGTTTAAAGTGATTTTCATGCTTCCAGGGGCTCTGGAAGTGAATTAAATACTATTTGGAGGCATTTAATGTTCAAGCAAAAACGGCTGATTTTTGACAAAAGAGATAACACCCCCCCATTACGTCATGCTTCAGAAATGTGGAAAATGGTCCGTTTTCAAATGTTTTATTTTGGAACGTCAGTTCACATTTGTAGGTTGATCATCAGTGTTAGAGCTAAAATTAGCATGTTTAAAGTGATTTTCATGCTTCCAGGGGCCCTAAACACAAGATTTATGGAATGGTTAAAAGTGCATGAAAATGGCCAATTTACTCACTCTGAGTTCTCAAAAAGGGTTTCTTCACCCCGGGAAGTTAATTAAATACCATTTGGAGGCATTGAATGTTCAAGCAAAAACGGCTGATTTTCGACAAAAGAGATAACACCCCCCATTACGTCATGCTTAAGAAATGTGGAGACTGGTCCGTTTTCAAATGTTTTATTTTTGAACGTCAGTTCACATTTGTAGGTTGATCATCAGTGTTAGAGCTAAAAATTAGCAAGTTTAAAGTGATTTTCATGCTTCCAGGGGCTCGGGAAGTGAATTAAATATTATTTGGAGGCATTTAATGTTCAAGCAAAAACGGCTGATATTTCACAAAAGAGATAACACCCCCCCCATTACGTCATGCTTCAGAAATGTGGAAAATGGTCTGTTTTCAAGTGTTTTATTTTTGAACGTCAGTTCACATTTGTAGGTTGATCATCAGTGTTAGAGCTAAAATTAGCATGTTTAAAGTGATTTTCATGCTTCCAGGGGCCCTAAACACAAGAATTATGGAATGGTTAAAAGTGCATGAAAATGGCCAATTTACTCACTCTGAGTTCTCAAAAAGGGTTTCTTCACCCCGGGAAGTTAATTAAATACCATTTGGAGGCATTGAATGTTCAAGCAAAAACGGCTGATTTTCGACAAAAGAGATAACACCCCCCCCATTACGTCATGCTTAAGAAATGTGGAGACTGGTCCGTTTTCAAATGTTTTATTTTTGAACGTCAGTTCACATTTGTAGGTTGATCATCAGTGTTAGAGCTAAGAATTAGCATGTTTAAAGTGATTTTCATGCTTCCAGGGGCTCTGGAAGTGAATTAAATACTATTTGGAGGCATTTAATGTTCAAGCAAAAACGGCTGATTTTTGACAAAAGAGATAACACCCCCCCATTACGTCATGCTTCAGAAATGTGGAAAATGGTCCGTTTTCAAATGTTTTATTTTGGAACGTCAGTTCACATTTGTAGGTTGATCATCAGTGTTAGAGCTAAAATTAGCATGTTTAAAGTGATTTTCATGCTTCCAGGGGCCCTAAACACAAGATTTATGGAATGGTTAAAAGTGCATGAAAATGGCCAATTTACTCACTCTGAGTTCTCAAAAAGGGTTTCTTCACCCCAGGAAGTTAATTAAATGCCATTTGGAGGCATTTAATGTTCAAGCAAAAACGGCTGATTTTCGACAAAAGAGCTAACACCCCCCCATTACGTCATGCTTCAGAAATGTGGAAAATGGTCCGCTTTCAAATGTTTTATTTTTGAACGTCAGTTCACATTTGTAGGTGGATCATCAGTGTTAGAGCTAAAATTAGCATGTTTAAAGTGATTTTCATGCTTCCAGGGGCTCGGGAAGTGAATTAAATACTATTTGGAGGCATTTAATGTTCAAGCAAAAATGGCTGATTTTTGACAAAAGAGATAACCCCCCCCCATTACGTCATGCTTCAGAAATGTGGAAAATGGTCCGTTTTCCAATGTTTTATTTTTGAACGTCAGTTCACATTTGTAGGTTGATCATCAGTGTTAGAGCTAAAATTAGCATGTTTAAAGTGATTTTCATGCTTCCAGGGGCCCTAAACACAAGATTTATGGAATGGTTAAAAGTGCATGAAAATGGCCAATTTACTCACTCTGAGTTCTCAAAAAGGGTTTCTTCACCCCGGGAAGTTAATTAAATACCATTTGGAGGCATTTAATGTTCAAGCAAAAACGGCTGATTTTCGACAAAAGAGATAACACCCCCCCATTACGTCATGCTTCAGAAATGTGGAAAATGGTCCGTTTCAAAAGTTTTATTTTTGAACGTCAGTTCACATTTGTAGGTTGATCATCGGTGTTAGAGCTAAAATTAGCATGTTTAAAGTGATTTTCATGCTTCCAGGGGCCCTAAACACAAGATTTATGGAATGGTTAAAAGTGCATGAAAATGGCCAATTTACTCACTCTGAGTTCTCAAAAAGGGTTTCTTCACCCCGGGAAGTTAATTAAATATCATTTGGAGGCATTTAATGTTCAAGCAAAAACAGCTTATTTTCGACAAAAGAGATAACACCCCCCCATTACGTCATGCTTCAGAAATGTGGAAAATGATCCGTTTTCAAATTTTTTATTTTTGAACGTCAGTTCACATTTGTAGGTGGATCATCAGTGTTAAAGCTAAAATTAGCATGTTTAAAGTGATTTTCATGCTTCCAGGGGCCCTAAACACAAGATTTATGGAATGGTTAAAAGTGCATGAAAATGGCCAATTTACTCACTCTGAGTTCTCAAAAAGGGTTTCTTCACCCCGGGAAGTTAATTAAATACCATTTGGAGGCATTTAATGTTCAAGCAAAAACGGCTGATTTTCGACAAAAGAGATAACACCCCCCATCACGTCATGCTTCAGAAATGTGGAAAATGATCCGTTTTCAAATGTTTTATTTTTGAACGTCAGTTCACATTTGTAGGTGGATCATCAGTGTTAGAGCTAAAATTAGCATGTTTAAAGTGATTTTCATGCTTCCAGGGGCTCGGGAAGTGAATTAAATACTATTTGGAGGCATTTAATGTTCAAGCAAAAACGGCTGATTTTTGACAAAAGAGATAACACCCCCCCATTACGTCATGCTTCAGAAATGTGGAAAATGGTCCGTTTTCAAATGTTTTATTTTTGAACGTCAGTTCACATTTGTAGGTTGATCATCAGTGTTAGAGCTAAAATTAGCATGTTTAAAGTGATTTTCATGCTTCCAGGGGCCCTAAACACAAGATTTATGGAATGGTTAAAAGTGCATGAAAATGGCCAATTTACTCACTCTGAGTTCTCAAAAAGGGTTTCTTCACCCCGGGAAGTTAATTAAATTCCATTTGGAGGCATTTAATGTTCAAGCAAAAACGGCTGATTTTCGACAAAAGAGATAACACCCCCCCATTACGTCATGCTTCAGAAATGTGGAAAATGGTCCGTTTTCAAATGTTTTATTTTTGAACGTCAGTTCACATTTGTAGGTGGATCATCACTGTTAGAGCTAAAATTAGCATGTTGAAAGTGATTTTCATGCTTCCAGGGGCCCGGGAAGTTAATTAAATACCATTTGGAGGCACTTAATGTTCAAGCAAAAACGGCTGATTTTCGACAAAAGAGATAACACCCCCCCATTACGTCATGCTTCAGAAATGTGGAAAATGGTCCGTTTTCAAATGTTTTATTTTTGAACGTCAGTTCACATTTGTAGGTGGATCATCAGTGTTAGAGCTAAAATTAGCATGTTTAAAGTGATTTTCATGCTTCCAGGGGCTCGGGAAGTGAATTAAATACTATTTGGAGGCATTTAATGTTCAAGCAAAAACGGCTGATTTTTGACAAAAGAGATAACACCCCCCCATTACGTCATGCTTCAGAAATGTGGAAAATGGTCCGTTTCAAATGTTTTATTTTTGAACGTCAGTTCACATTTGTAGGTTGATCATCAGTGTTAGAGCTAAAATTAGCATGTTTAAAGTGATTTTCATGCTTCCAGGGGCCCTAAACACAAGATTTATGGAATGGTTAAAAGTGCATGAAAATGGCCAATTTACTCACTCTGAGTTCTCAAAAAGGGTTTCTTCACCCCGGGAAGTTAATTAAATTCAATTTGGAGGCATTTAATGTTCAAGGAAAAACGGCTGATTTTCGACAAAAGAGATAACACCCCCCCATTACGTCATGCTTCAGAAATGTGGAAAATGATCTGTTTTCAAATGTTTTATTTTTGAACGTCAGTTCACATTTGCAGGTGGATCATCAGTGTTAGAGCTAAAATTAGCATGTTTAAAGTGATTTTCATGCTTCCAGGGGCTCGGGAAGTGAATTAAATACTATTTGGAGGCATTTAATGTTCAAGCAAAAACGGCTGATTTTTCACAAAAGAGATAACACCCCCCATTACGTCATGCTTCAGAAATGTGGAAAATGGTCTGTTTTCAAATGTTTTATTTTTGAACGTCAGTTCACATTTGTAGGTTGATCATCAGTGTTAGAGCTAAAATTAGCATGTTTAAAGTGATTTTCATGCTTCCAGGGGCCCTAAACACAAGATTTATGGAATGGTTAAAAGTGCATGAAAATGGCCAATTTACTCACTCTGAGTTCTCAAAAAGGGTTTCTTCACCCCGGGAAGTTAATTAAATACCATTTGGAGGCATTGAATGTTCAAGCAAAAACGGCTGATTTTCGACAAAAGAGATAACACCCCCCCCATTACGTCATGCTTAAGAAATGTGGAGACTGGTCCGTTTTCAAATGTTTTATTTTTGAACGTCAGTTCACATTTGTAGGTTGATCATCAGTGTTAGAGCTAAGAATTAGCATGTTTAAAGTGATTTTCATGCTTCCAGGGGCTCTGGAAGTGAATTAAATACTATTTGGAGGCATTTAATGTTCAAGCAAAAACGGCTGATTTTTGACAAAAGAGATAACACCCCCCCATTACGCCATGCTTCAGAAATGTGGAAAATGGTCCGTTTTCAAATGGTTTTTTTTGGAACGTCAGTTCACATTTGTAGGTTGATCATCAGTGTTAGAGCTAAAATTAGCATGTTTAAAGTGATTTTCATGCTTCCAGGGGCCCTAAACACAAGAATTATGGAATGGTTAAAAGTGCATGAAAATGGCCAATTTACTCACTCTGAGTTCTCAAAAAGGGTTTCTTCACCCCGGGAAGTTAATTAAATACCATTTGGAGGCATTGAATGTTCAAGCAAAAACGGCTGATTTTTGACAAAAGAGATAACACCCCCCCCCATTACGTCATGCTTAAGAAATGTGGAGACTGGTCCGTTTTCAAATGTTTTATTTTTGAACGTCAGTTCACATTTGTAGGTTGATCATCAGTGTTAGAGCTAAAATTAGCATGTTTAAAGTGATTTTCATGCTTCCAGGGGCCCTAAACACAAGATTTATGGAATGGTTAAAAGTGCATGAAAATGGCCAATTTACTCACTCTGAGTTATCAAAAAGGGTTTCTTCACCCCGGGAAGTTAATTAAATACCATTTGGAGGCATTTAATGTTCAAGCAAAAACGGCTGATTTTTGACAAAAGAGATAACACCCCCCCCATTACGTCATGCTTCAGAAATGTGAAAAATGGTCCGTTTTCAAATGTTTTATTTTTGAACGTCAGTTCACATTTGTAGGTGGATCATCAGTGTTAGAGCTAAAATTAGCATGTTTAAAGTGATTTTCATGCTTCCAGGGGCTCGGGAAGTGAATTAAATACTATTTGGAGGCATTTAATGTTCAAGCAAAAACGGCTGATTTTTCACAAAAGAGATAACACCCCCCCATTACGTCATGCTTCAGAAATGTGGAAAATGGTCTGTTTTCAAATGTTTTATTTTTGAACGTCAGTTCACATTTGTAGGTTGATCATCAGTGTTAGAGCTAAAATTTGCATGTTTAAAGTGATTTTCATGCTTCCAGGGGCCCTAAACACAAGATTTATGGAATGGTTAAAAGTGCATGAAAATGGCCAATTTACTCACTCTGAGTTCTCAAAAAGGGTTTCTTCACCCCGGGAAGTTAATTAAATACCATTTGGAGGCATTGAATGTTCAAGCAAAAACGGCTGATTTTCGACAAAAGAGATAACACCCCCCATTACGTCATGCTTAAGAAATGTGGAGACTGGTCCGTTTTCAAATGTTTTATTTTTGAACGTCAGTTAACATTTGTAGGTTGATCATCAGTGTTAGAGCTAAAAATTAGCATGTTTAAAGTGATTTTCATGCTTCCAGGGGCTCTGGAAGTGAATTAAATACTATTTGGAGGCATTTAATGTTCAAGCAAAAACGGCTGATATTTCACAAAAGAGATAACACCCCCCCATTATGTCATGCTTCAGAAATGTGGAAAATGGTCTGTTTTCAAGTGTTTTATTTTTGAACGTCAGTTCACATTTGTAGGTTGATCATCAGTGTTAGAGCTAAAATTAGCATGTTTAAAGTGATTTTCATGCTTCCAGGGGCCCTAAACACAAGAATTATGGAATGGTTAAAAGTGCATGAAAATGGCCAATTTACTCACTCTGAGTTCTCAAAAAGGGTTTCTTCACCCCGGGAAGTTAATTAAATACCATTTGGAGGCATTGAATGTTCAAGCAAAAACGGCTGATTTTCGACAAAAGAGATAACACCCCCCCCATTACGTCATGCTTAAGAAATGTGGAAAATGGTCCGCTTTCAAATGTTTTATTTTTGAACGTCAGTTCACATTTGTAGGTGGATCATCAGTGTTAGAGCTAAGAATTAGCATGTTTAAAGTGATTTTCATGCTTCCAGGGGCTCTGGAAGTGAATTAAATACTATTTGGAGGCATTTAATGTTCAAGCAAAAACGGCTGATTTTTGACAAAAGAGATAACACCCCCCCATTACGTCATGCTTCAGAAATGTGGAAAATGGTCCGTTTTCAAATGTTTTATTTTGGAACGTCAGTTCACATTTGTAGGTTGATCATCAGTGTTAGAGCTAAAATTAGCATGTTTAAAGTGATTTTCATGCTTCCAGGGGCCCTAAACACAAGATTTATGGAATGGTTAAAAGTGCATGAAAATGGCCAATTTACTCACTCTGAGTTCTCAAAAAGGGTTTCTTCACCCCGGGAAGTTAATTAAATGCCATTTGGAGGCATTTAATGTTCAAGCAAAAACTGCTGATTTTCGACAAAAGAGATAACACCCCCCCATTACGTCATGCTTCAGAAATGTGGAAAATGGTCCGCTTTCAAATGTTTTATTTTTGAACGTCAGTTCACATTTGTAGGTGGATCATCAGTGTTAGAGCTAAAATTAGCATGTTTAAAGTGATTTTCATGCGTCCAGGGGCTCGGGAAGTGAATTAAATACTATTTGGAGGCATTTAATGTTCAAGCAAAAACGGCTGATTTTTGACAAAAGAGATAACCCCCCCCATTACGTCATGCTTCAGAAATGTGGAAAATGGTCCATTTTCCAATGTTTTATTTTTGAACGTCAGTTCACATTTGTAGGTTGATCATCAGTGTTAGAGCTAAAAATTAGCATGTTTAAAGTGATTTTCATGCTTCCAGGGGCTCGGGAAGTGAATTAAATACTATTTGGAGGCATTTAATGTTCAAGCAAAAACTGCTGATTTTTCACAAAAGAGATAACACCCCCCCATTACGTCATGCTTCAGAAATGTGGAAAATGGTCTGTTTTCAAGTGTTTTATTTTTGAACGTCAGTTCACATTTGTAGGTTGATCATCAGTGTTAGAGCTAAAATTAGCATGTTTAAAGTGATTTTCATGCTTCCAGGGGCCCTAAACACAAGAATTATGGAATGGTTAAAAGTGCATGAAAATGGCCAATTTACTCACTCTGAGTTCTCAAAAAGGGTTTCTTCACCCCGGGAAGTTAATTAAATACCATTTGGAGGCATTGAATGTTCAAGCAAAAACGGCTGATTTTCGACAAAAGAGATAACACCCCCCCCATTACGTCATGCTTAAGAAATGTGGAGACTGGTCCGTTTTCAAATGTTTTATTTTTGAACGTCAGTTCACATTTGTAGGTTGATCATCAGTGTTAGAGCTAAGAATTAGCATGTTTAAAGTGATTTTCATGCTTCCAGGGGCTCTGGAAGTGAATTAAATACTATTTGGAGGCATTTAATGTTCAAGCAAAAACGGCTGATTTTTGACAAAAGAGATAACCCCCCCCATTACGTCATGCTTCAGAAATGTGAAAAATGGTCCGTTTTCAAATGTTTTATTTTTGAACGTCAGTTCACATTTGTAGGTTGATCATCAGTGTTAGAGCTAAAATTAGCATGTTTAAAGTGATTTTCATGCTTCCAGGGGCCCTAAACACAAGATTTATGGAATGGTTAAAAGTGCATGAAAATGGCCAATTTACTCACTCTGAGTTCTCAAAAAGGGTTTCTTCACCCCGGGAAGTTAATTAAATACCATTTGGAGGCATTTAATGTTCAAGCAAAAACGGCTGATTTTTGACAAAAGAGATAACACCCCCCCCATTACGTCATGCTTCAGAAATGTGAAAAATCGTCCGTTTTCAAATGTTTTATTTTTGAACGTCAGTTCACATTTGTAGGTGGATCATCAGTGTTAGAGCTAAAATTAGCATGTTTAAAGTGATTTTCATGCTTCCAGGGGCTCGGGAAGTGAATTAAATACTATTTGGAGGCATTTAATGTTCAAGCAAAAACGGCTGATTTTTCACAAAAGAGATAACACCCCCCCATTACGTCATGCTTCAGAAATGTGGAAAATGGTCTGTTTTCAAGTGTTTTATTTTTGAACGTCAGTTCACATTTGTAGGTTGATCATCAGTGTTAGAGCTAAAATTAGCATGTTTAAAGTGATTTTCATGCTTCCAGGGGCCCTAAACACAAGAATTATGGAATGGTTAAAAGTGCATGAAAATGGCCAATTTACTCACTCTGAGTTCTCAAAAAGGGTTTCTTCACCCCGGGAAGTTAATTAAATACCATTTGGAGGCATTGAATGTTCAAGCAAAAACGGCTGATTTTCGACAAAAGAGATAACACCCCCCCCATTACGTCATGCTTAAGAAATGTGGAGACTGGTCCGTTTTCAAATGTTTTATTTTTGAACGTCAGTTCACATTTGTAGGTTGATCATCAGTGTTAGAGCTAAGAATTAGCATGTTTAAAGTGATTTTCATGCTTCCAGGGGCTCTGGAAGTGAATTAAATACTATTTGGAGGCATTTAATGTTCAAGCAAAAACGGCTGATTTTTGACAAAAGAGATAACACCCCCCCATTACGTCATGCTTCAGAAATGTGGAAAATGGTCCGTTTTCAAATGTTTTATTTTGGAACGTCAGTTCACATTTGTAGGTTGATCATCAGTGTTAGAGCTAAAATTAGCATGTTTAAAGTGATTTTCATGCTTCCAGGGGCCCTAAACACAAGATTTATGGAATGGTTAAAAGTGCATGAAAATGGCCAATTTACTCACTCTGAGTTCTCAAAAAGGGTTTCTTCACCCCGGGAAGTTAATTAAATGCCATTTGGAGGCATTTAATGTTCAAGCAAAAACGGCTGATTTTCGACAAAAGAGATAACACCCCCCCATTACGTCATGCTTCAGAAATGTGGAAAATGGTCCGCTTTCAAATGTTTTATTTTTGAACGTCAGTTCACATTTGTAGGTGGATCATCAGTGTTAGAGCTAAAATTAGCATGTTTAAAGTGATTTTCATGCGTCCAGGGGCTCGGGAAGTGAATTAAATACTATTTGGAGGCATTTAATGTTCAAGCAAAAACGGCTGATTTTTGACAAAAGAGATAACCCCCCCCATTACGTCATGCTTCAGAAATGTGGAAAATGGTCCGTTTTCCAATGTTTTATTTTTGAACGTCAGTTCACATTTGTAGGTTGATCATCAGTGTTAGAGCTAAAATTAGCATGTTTAAAGTGATTTTCATGCTTCCAGGGGCCCTAAACACAAGATTTATGGAATGGTTAAAAGTGCATGAAAATGGCCAATTTACTCACTCTGAGTTCTCAAAAAGGGTTTCTTCACCCCGGGAAGTTAATTAAATACCATTTGGAGGCATTTAATGTTCAAGCAAAAACGGCTGATTTTTGACAAAAGAGATAACACCCCCCCATTACGTCATGCTTCAGAAATGTGAAAAATGGTCTGTTTTCAAATGTTTTATTTTTGAACGTCAGTTCACATTTGTAGGTGGATCATCAGTGTTAGAGCTAAAATTAGCATGTTTAAAGTGATTTTCATGCTTCCAGGGGCTCGGGAAGTGAAATAAATACTATTTGGAGGCATTTAATGTTCAAGCAAAAACGGCTGATTTTTCACAAAAGAGATAACACCCCCCCATTACGTCATGCTTCAGAAATGTGGAAAATGGTCTGTTTTCAAATGTTTTATTTTTGAACGTCAGTTCACATTTGTAGGTTGATCATCAGTGTTAGAGCTAAAATTAGCATGTTTAAAGTGATTTTCATGCTTCCAGGGGCCCTAAACACAAGATTTATGGAATGGTTAAAAGTGCATGAAAATGGCCAATTTACTCACTCTGAGTTCTCAAAAAGGGTTTCTTCACCCCGGGAAGTTAATTAAATACCATTTGGAGGCATTGAATGTTCAAGCAAAAACGGCTGATTTTCGACAAAAGAGATAACACCCCCCATTACGTCATGCTTAAGAAATGTGGAGACTGGTCCGTTTTCAAATGTTTTATTTTTGAACGTCAGTTCACATTTGTAGGTTGATCATCAGTGTTAGAGCTAAAAATTAGCATGTTTAAAGTGATTTTCATGCTTCCAGGGGCTCGGGAAGTGAATTAAATACTATTTGGAGGCATTTAATGTTCAAGCAAAAACTGCTGATTTTTCACAAAAGAGATAACACCCCCCCATTACGTCATGCTTCAGAAATGTGGAAAATGGTCTGTTTTCAAGTGTTTTATTTTTGAACGTCAGTTCACATTTGTAGGTTGATCATCAGTGTTAGAGCTAAAATTAGCATGTTTAAAGTGATTTTCATGCTTCCAGGGGCCCTAAACACAAGAATTATGGAATGGTTAAAAGTGCATGAAAATGGCCAATTTACTCACTCTGAGTTCTCAAAAAGGGTTTCTTCACCCCGGGAAGTTAATTAAATACCATTTGGAGGCATTGAATGTTCAAGCAAAAACGGCTGATTTTCGACAAAAGAGATAACACCCCCCCCCCATTACGTCATGCTTAAGAAATGTGGAGACTGGTCCGTTTTCAAATGTTTTATTTTTGAACGTCAGTTCACATTTGTAGGTTGATCATCAGTGTTAGAGCTAAGAATTAGCATGTTTAAAGTGATTTTCATGCTTCCAGGGGCTCTGGAAGTGAATTAAATACTATTTGGAGGCATTTAATGTTCAAGCAAAAACGGCTGATTTTTGACAAAAGAGATAACCCCCCCCATTACGTCATGCTTCAGAAATGTGAAAAATGGTCCGTTTTCAAATGTTTTATTTTTGAACGTCAGTTCACATTTGTAGGTTGATCATCAGTGTTAGAGCTAAAATTAGCATGTTTAAAGTGATTTTCATGCTTCCAGGGGCCCTAAACACAAGATTTATGGAATGGTTAAAAGTGCATGAAAATGGCCAATTTACTCACTCTGAGTTCTCAAAAAGGGTTTCTTCACCCCGGGAAGTTAATTAAATACCATTTGGAGGCATTTAATGTTCAAGCAAAAACGGCTGATTTTTGACAAAAGAGATAACACCCCCCCCATTACGTCATGCTTCAGAAATGTGAATAATGGTCCGTTTTCAAATGTTTTTTATTTTTGAACGTCAGTTCACATTTGTAGGTGGATCATCAGTGTTAGAGCTAAAATTAGCATGTTTAAAGTGATTTTCATGCTTCCAGGGGCTCGGGAAGTGAATTAAATACTATTTGGAGGCATTTAATGTTCAAGCAAAAACGGCTGATTTTTCACAAAAGAGATAACACCCCCCCATTACGTCATGCTTCAGAAATGTGGAAAATGGTCTGTTTTCAAATGTTTTATTTTTGAACGTCAGTTCACATTTGTAGGTTGATCATCAGTGTTAGAGCTAACATTTGCATGTTTAAAGTGATTTTCATGCTTCCAGGGGCCCTAAACACAAGATTTATGGAATGGTTAAAAGTGCATGAAAATGGCCAATTTACTCACTCTGAGTTCTCAAAAAGGGTTTCTTCACCCCGGGAAGTTAATTAAATACCATTTGGAGGCATTGAATGTTCAAGCAAAAACGGCTGATTTTCGACAAAAGAGATAACACCCCCCATTACGTCATGCTTAAGAAATGTGGAGACTGGTCCGTTTTCAAATGTTTTATTTTTGAACGTCAGTTCACATTTGTAGGTTGATCATCAGTGTTAGAGCTAAGAATTAGCATGTTTAAAGTGATTTTCATGCTTCCAGGGGCTCTGGAAGTGAATTAAATACTATTTGGAGGCCTTTAATGTTCAAGCAAAAACGGCTGATTTTTGACAAAAGAGATAACACCCCCCCATTACGTCATGCTTCAGAAATGTGGAAAATGGTCCGTTTTCAAATGTTTTATTTTGGAACGTCAGTTCACATTTGTAGGTTGATCATCAGTGTTAGAGCTAAAATTAGCATGTTTAAAGTGATTTTCATGCTTCCAGGGGCCCTAAACACAAGATTTATGGAATGGTTAAAAGTGCATGAAAATGGCCAATTTACTCACTCTGAGTTCTCAAAAAGGGTTTCTTCACCCCGGGAAGTTAATTAAATGCCATTTGGAGGCATTTAATGTTCAAGCAAAAACGGCTGATTTTCGACAAAAGAGATAACACCCCCCCATTACGTCATGCTTCAGAAATGTGGAAAATGGTCTGTTTTCAAATGTTTTATTTTTGAACGTCAGTTCACATTTGTAGGTGGATCATCAGTGTTAGAGCTAAAATTAGCATGTTTAAAGTGATTTTCATGCTTCCAGGGGCTCGGGAAGTGAATTAAATACTATTTGGAGGCATTTAATGTTCAAGCAAAAACGGCTGATTTTTCACAAAAGAGATAACACCCCCCCATTACGTCATGCTTCAGAAATGTGGAAAATGGTCTGTTTTCAAATGTTTTATTTTTGAACGTCAGTTCACATTTGTAGGTTGATCATCAGTGTTAGAGCTAAAATTAGCATGTTTAAAGTGATTTTCATGCTTCCAGGGGCCCTAAACACAAGATTTATGGAATGGTTAAAAGTGCATGAAAATGGCCAATTTACTCACTCTGAGTTCTCAAAAAGGGTTTCTTCACCCCGGGAAGTTAATTAAATACCATTTGGAGGCATTGAATGTTCAAGCAAAAACGGCTGATTTTCGACAAAAGAGATAACACCCCCCATTACGTCATGCTTAAGAAATGTGGAGACTGGTCCGTTTTCAAATGTTTTATTTTTGAACGTCAGTTCACATTTGTAGGTTGATCATCAGTGTTAGAGCTAAAAATTAGCATGTTTAAAGTGATTTTCATGCTTCCAGGGGCTCGGGAAGTGAATTAAATACTATTTGGAGGCATTTAATGTTCAAGCAAAAACTGCTGATTTTTCACAAAAGAGATAACACCCCCCCATTACGTCATGCTTCAGAAATGTGGAAAATGGTCTGTTTTCAAGTGTTTTATTTTTGAACGTCAGTTCACATTTGTAGGTTGATCATCAGTGTTAGAGCTAAAATTAGCATGTTTAAAGTGATTTTCATGCTTCCAGGGGCCCTAAACACAAGAATTATGGAATGGTTAAAAGTGCATGAAAATGGCCAATTTACTCACTCTGAGTTCTCAAAAAGGGTTTCTTCACCCCGGGAAGTTAATTAAATACCATTTGGAGGCATTGAATGTTCAAGCAAAAACGGCTGATTTTCGACAAAAGAGATAACACCCCCCCCATTACGACATGCTTAAGAAATGTGGAGACTGGTCCGTTTTCAAATGTTTTATTTTTGAACGTCAGTTCACATTTGTAGGTTGATCATCAGTGTTAGAGCTAAGAATTAGCATGTTTAAAGTGATTTTCATGCTTCCAGGGGCTCTGGAAGTGAATTAAATACTATTTGGAGGCATTTAATGTTCAAGCAAAAACGGCTGATTTTTGACAAAAGAGATAACACCCCCCCATTACGTCATGCTTCAGAAATGTGGAAAATGGTCCGTTTTCAAATGTTTTATTTTGGAACGTCAGTTCACATTTGTAGGTTGATCATCAGTGTTAGAGCTAAAATTAGCATGTTTAAAGTGATTTTCATGCTTCCAGGGGCCCTAAACACAAGATTTATGGAATGGTTAAAAGTGCATGAAAATGGCCAATTTACTCACTCTGAGTTCTCAAAAAGGGTTTCTTCACCCCGGGAAGTTAATTAAATACCATTTGGAGGCATTGAATGTTCAAGCAAAAACGGCTGATTTTCGACAAAAGAGATAACACCCCCCATTACGTCATGCTTAAGAAATGTGGAGACTGGTCCGTTTTCAAATGTTTTATTTTTGAACGTCAGTTCACATTTGTAGGTTGATCATCAGTGTTAGAGCTAAAAATTAGCATGTTTAAAGTGATTTTCATGCTTCCAGGGGCTCGGGAAGTGAATTAAATACTATTTGGAGGCATTTAATGTTCAAGCAAAAACGGCTGATATTTCACAAAAGAGATAACAGCCCCCCCATTACGTCATGCTTCAGAAATGTGGAAAATGGTCCGTTTTCCAATGTTTTATTTTTGAACGTCAGTTCACATTTGTAGGTTGATCATCAGTGTTAGAGCTAAAATTAGCATGTTTAAAGTGATTTTCATGCTTCCAGGGGCCCTAAACACAAGATTTATGGAATGGTTAAAAGTGCATGAAAATGGCCAATTTACTCACTCTGAGTTCTCAAAAAGGGTTTCTTCACCCCGGGAAGTTAATTAAATACCATTTGAAGGCATTTAATGTTCAAGCAAAAACGGCTGATTTTTGACAAAAGAGATAACACCCCCCCCCATTACGTCATGCTTCAGAAATGTGAAAAATGGTCTGTTTTCAAATGTTTTATTTTTGAACGTCAGTTCACATTTGTAGGTGGATCATCAGTGTTAGAGCTAAAATTAGCATGTTTAAAGTGATTTTCATGCTTCCAGGGGCTCGGGAAGTGAATTAAATACTATTTGGAGGCATTTAATGTTCAAGCAAAAACGGCTGATTTTTCACAAAAGAGATAACACCCCCCCATTACGTCATGCTTCAGAAATGTGGAAAATGGTCTGTTTTCAAATGTTTTATTTTTGAACGTCAGTTCACATTTGTAGGTTGATCATCAGTGTTAGAGCTAAAATTAGCATGTTTAAAGTGATTTTCATGCTTCCAGGGGCCCTAAACACAAGATTTATGGAATGGTTAAAAGTGCATGAAAATGGCCAATTTACTCACTCTGAGTTCTCAAAAAGGGTTTCTTCACCCCGGGAAGTTAATTAAATACCATTTGGAGGCATTGAATGTTCAAGCAAAAACGGCTGATTTTCGACAAAAGAGATAACACCCCCCATTACGTCATGCTTAAGAAATGTGGAGACTGGTCCGTTTTCAAATGTTTTATTTTTGAACGTCAGTTCACATTTGTAGGTTGATCATCAGTGTTAGAGCTAAAAATTAGCATGTTTAAAGTGATTTTCATGCTTCCAGGGGCTCGGGAAGTGAATTAAATACTATTTGGAGGCATTTAATGTTCAAGCAAAAACTGCTGATTTTTCACAAAAGAGATAACACCCCCCCATTACGTCATGCTTCAGAAATGTGGAAAATGGTCTGTTTTCAAGTGTTTTATTTTTGAACGTCAGTTCACATTTGTAGGTTGATCATCAGTGTTAGAGCTAAAATTAGCATGTTTAAAGTGATTTTCATGCTTCCAGGGGCCCTAAACACAAGAATTATGGAATGGTTAAAAGTGCATGAAAATGGCCAATTTACTCACTCTGAGTTCTCAAAAAGGGTTTCTTCACCCCGGGAAGTTAATTAAATACCATTTGGAGGCATTGAATGTTCAAGCAAAAACGGCTGATTTTCGACAAAAGAGATAACACCCCCCCATTACGTCATGCTTAAGAAATGTGGAGACTGGTCCGTTTTCAAATGTTTTATTTTTGAACGTCAGTTCACATTTGTAGGTTGATCATCAGTGTTAGAGCTAAGAATTAGCATGTTTAAAGTGATTTTCATGCTTCCAGGGGCTCTGGAAGTGAATTAAATACTATTTGGAGGCATTTAATGTTCAAGCAAAAACGGCTGATTTTTGACAAAAGAGATAACACCCCCCCATTACGTCATGCTTCAGAAATGTGGAAAATGGTCCGTTTTCAAATGTTTTATTTTGGAACGTCAGTTCACATTTGTAGGTTGATCATCAGTGTTAGAGCTAAAATTAGCATGTTTAAAGTGATTTTCATGCTTCCAGGGGCCCTAAACACAAGATTTATGGAATGGTTAAAAGTGCATGAAAATGGCCAATTTACTCACTCTGAGTTCTCAAAAAGGGTTTCTTCACCCCGGGAAGTTAATTAAATACCATTTGGAGGCATTGAATGTTCAAGCAAAAACGGCTGATTTTCGACAAAAGAGATAACACCCCCCATTACGTCATGCTTAAGAAATGTGGAGACTGGTCCGTTTTCAAATGTTTTATTTTTGAACGTCAGTTCACATTTGTAGGTTGATCATCAGTGTTAGAGCTAAAAATTAGCATGTTTAAAGTGATTTTCATGCTTCCAGGGGCTCGGGAAGTGAATTAAATACTATTTGGAGGCATTTAATGTTCAAGCAAAAATGGCTGATATTTCACAAAAGAGATAACACCCCCCCCATTACGTCATGCTTCAGAAATGTGGAAAATGGTCTGTTTTCAAGTGTTTTATTTTTGAACGTCAGTTCACATTTGTAGGTTGATCATCAGTGTTAGAGCTAAAATTAGCATGTTTAAAGTGATTTTCATGCTTCCAGGGGCCCTAAACACAAGAATTATGGAATGGTTAAAAGTGCATGAAAATGGCCAATTTACTCACTCTGAGTTCTCAAAAAGGGTTTCTTCACCCCGGGAAGTTAATTAAATACCATTTGGAGGCATTGAATGTTCAAGCAAAAACGGCTGATTTTCGACAAAAGAGATAACACCCCCCCCCCATTACGTCATGCTTAAGAAATGTGGAGACTGGTCCGTTTTCAAATGTTTTATTTTTGAACGTCAGTTCACATTTGTAGGTTGATCATCAGTGTTAGAGCTAAGAATTAGCATGTTTAAAGTGATTTTCATGCTTCCAGGGGCTCTGGAAGTGAATTAAATACTATTTGGAGGCATTTAATGTTCAAGCAAAAACGGCTGATTTTTGACAAAAGAGATAACCCCCCCCATTACGTCATGCTTCAGAAATGTGAAAAATGGTCCGTTTTCAAATGTTTTATTTTTGAACGTCAGTTCACATTTGTAGGTTGATCATCAGTGTTAGAGCTAAAATTAGCATGTTTAAAGTGATTTTCATGCTTCCAGGGGCCCTAAACACAAGATTTATGGAATGGTTAAAAGTGCATGAAAATGGCCAATTTACTCACTCTGAGTTCTCAAAAAGGGTTTCTTCACCCCGGGAAGTTAATTAAATACCATTTGGAGGCATTTAATGTTCAAGCAAAAACGGCTGATTTTTGACAAAAGAGATAACACCCCCCCCATTACGTCATGCTTCAGAAATGTGAATAATGGTCCGTTTTCAAATGTTTTTTATTTTTGAACGTCAGTTCACATTTGTAGGTGGATCATCAGTGTTAGAGCTAAAATTAGCATGTTTAAAGTGATTTTCATGCTTCCAGGGGCTCGGGAAGTGAATTAAATACTATTTGGAGGCATTTAATGTTCAAGCAAAAATGGCTGATTTTTGACAAAAGAGATAACCCCCCCCCATTACGTCATGCTTCAGAAATGTGGAAAATGGTCCGTTTTCCAATGTTTTATTTTTGAACGTCAGTTCACATTTGTAGGTTGATCATCAGTGTTAGAGCTAAAATTAGCATGTTTAAAGTGATTTTCATGCTTCCAGGGGCCCTAAACACAAGATTTATGGAATGGTTAAAAGTGCATGAAAATGGTCAATTTACTCACTCTGAGTTCTCAAAAAGGGTTTCTTCACCCCGGGAAGTTAATTAAATACCATTTGGAGGCATTTAATGTTCAAGCAAAAACGGCTGATTTTTGACAAAAGAGATAACACCCCCCCATTACGTCATGCTTCAGAAATGTGAAAAATGGTCCGTTTTCAAATGTTTTATTTTTGAACGTCAGTTCACATTTGTAGGTGGATCATCAGTGTTAGAGCTAAAATTAGCATGTTTAAAGTGATTTTCATGCTTCCAGGGGCTCGGGAAGTGAATTAAATACTATTTGGAGGCATTTAATGTTCAAGCAAAAACGGCTGATTTTTCACAAAAGAGATAACACCCCCCCATTACGTCATGCTTCAGAAATGTGGAAAATGGTCTGTTTTCAAATGTTTTATTTTTGAACGTCAGTTCACATTTGTAGGTTGATCATCAGTGTTAGAGCTAAAATTAGCATGTTTAAAGTGATTTTCATGCTTCCAGGGGCCCTAAACACAAGATTTATGGAATGGTTAAAAGTGCATGAAAATGGCCAATTTACTCACTCTGAGTTCTCAAAAAGGGTTTCTTCACCCCGGGAAGTTAATTAAATACCATTTGGAGGCATTGAATGTTCAAGCAAAAACGGCTGATTTTCGACAAAAGAGATAACACCCCCCATTACGTCATGCTTAAGAAATGTGGAGACTGGTCCGTTTTCAAATGTTTTATTTTTGAACGTCAGTTCACATTTGTAGGTTGATCATCAGTGTTAGAGCTAAAAATTAGCATGTTTAAAGTGATTTTCATGCTTCCAGGGGCTCGGGAAGTGAATTAAATACTATTTGGAGGCATTTAATGTTCAAGCAAAAACTGCTGATTTTTCACAAAAGAGATAACACCCCCCCATTACGTCATGCTTCAGAAATGTGGAAAATGGTCTGTTTTCAAGTGTTTTATTTTTGAACGTCAGTTCACATTTGTAGGTTGATCATCAGTGTTAGAGCTAAAATTAGCATGTTTAAAGTGATTTTCATGCTTCCAGGGGCCCTAAACACAAGAATTATGGAATGGTTAAAAGTGCATGAAAATGGCCAATTTACTCACTCTGAGTTCTCAAAAAGGGTTTCTTCACCCCGGGAAGTTAATTAAATACCATTTGGAGGCATTGAATGTTCAAGCAAAAACGGCTGATTTTCGACAAAAGAGATAACACCCCCCCCATTACGACATGCTTAAGAAATGTGGAGACTGGTCCGTTTTCAAATGTTTTATTTTTGAACGTCAGTTCACATTTGTAGGTTGATCATCAGTGTTAGAGCTAAGAATTAGCATGTTTAAAGTGATTTTCATGCTTCCAGGGGCTCTGGAAGTGAATTAAATACTATTTGGAGGCATTTAATGTTCAAGCAAAAACGGCTGATTTTTGACAAAAGAGATAACACCCCCCCATTACGTCATGCTTCAGAAATGTGGAAAATGGTCCGTTTTCAAATGTTTTATTTTGGAACGTCAGTTCACATTTGTAGGTTGATCATCAGTGTTAGAGCTAAAATTAGCATGTTTAAAGTGATTTTCATGCTTCCAGGGGCCCTAAACACAAGATTTATGGAATGGTTAAAAGTGCATGAAAATGGCCAATTTACTCACTCTGAGTTCTCAAAAAGGGTTTCTTCACCCCGGGAAGTTAATTAAATACCATTTGGAGGCATTGAATGTTCAAGCAAAAACGGCTGATTTTCGACAAAAGAGATAACACCCCCCATTACGTCATGCTTAAGAAATGTGGAGACTGGTCCGTTTTCAAATGTTTTATTTTTGAACGTCAGTTCACATTTGTAGGTTGATCATCAGTGTTAGAGCTAAAAATTAGCATGTTTAAAGTGATTTTCATGCTTCCAGGGGCTCGGGAAGTGAATTAAATACTATTTGGAGGCATTTAATGTTCAAGCAAAAACGGCTGATATTTCACAAAAGAGATAACAGCCCCCCCATTACGTCATGCTTCAGAAATGTGGAAAATGGTCCGTTTTCCAATGTTTTATTTTTGAACGTCAGTTCACATTTGTAGGTTGATCATCAGTGTTAGAGCTAAAATTAGCATGTTTAAAGTGATTTTCATGCTTCCAGGGGCCCTAAACACAAGATTTATGGAATGGTTAAAAGTGCATGAAAATGGCCAATTTACTCACTCTGAGTTCTCAAAAAGGGTTTCTTCACCCCGGGAAGTTAATTAAATACCATTTGAAGGCATTTAATGTTCAAGCAAAAACGGCTGATTTTTGACAAAAGAGATAACACCCCCCCCCCATTACGTCATGCTTCAGAAATGTGAAAAATGGTCTGTTTTCAAATGTTTTATTTTTGAACGTCAGTTCACATTTGTAGGTGGATCATCAGTGTTAGAGCTAAAATTAGCATGTTTAAAGTGATTTTCATGCTTCCAGGGGCTCGGGAAGTGAATTAAATACTATTTGGAGGCATTTAATGTTCAAGCAAAAACGGCTGATTTTTCACAAAAGAGATAACACCCCCCCATTACGTCATGCTTCAGAAATGTGGAAAATGGTCTGTTTTCAAATGTTTTATTTTTGAACGTCAGTTCACATTTGTAGGTTGATCATCAGTGTTAGAGCTAAAATTAGCATGTTTAAAGTGATTTTCATGCTTCCAGGGGCCCTAAACACAAGATTTATGGAATGGTTAAAAGTGCATGAAAATGGCCAATTTACTCACTCTGAGTTCTCAAAAAGGGTTTCTTCACCCCGGGAAGTTAATTAAATACCATTTGGAGGCATTGAATGTTCAAGCAAAAACGGCTGATTTTCGACAAAAGAGATAACACCCCCCATTACGTCATGCTTAAGAAATGTGGAGACTGGTCCGTTTTCAAATGTTTTATTTTTGAACGTCAGTTCACATTTGTAGGTTGATCATCAGTGTTAGAGCTAAAAATTAGCATGTTTAAAGTGATTTTCATGCTTCCAGGGGCTCGGGAAGTGAATTAAATACTATTTGGAGGCATTTAATGTTCAAGCAAAAACTGCTGATTTTTCACAAAAGAGATAACACCCCCCCATTACGTCATGCTTCAGAAATGTGGAAAATGGTCTGTTTTCAAGTGTTTTATTTTTGAACGTCAGTTCACATTTGTAGGTTGATCATCAGTGTTAGAGCTAAAATTAGCATGTTTAAAGTGATTTTCATGCTTCCAGGGGCCCTAAACACAAGAATTATGGAATGGTTAAAAGTGCATGAAAATGGCCAATTTACTCACTCTGAGTTCTCAAAAAGGGTTTCTTCACCCCGGGAAGTTAATTAAATACCATTTGGAGGCATTGAATGTTCAAGCAAAAACGGCTGATTTTCGACAAAAGAGATAACACCCCCCCATTACGTCATGCTTAAGAAATGTGGAGACTGGTCCGTTTTCAAATGTTTTATTTTTGAACGTCAGTTCACATTTGTAGGTTGATCATCAGTGTTAGAGCTAAGAATTAGCATGTTTAAAGTGATTTTCATGCTTCCAGGGGCTCTGGAAGTGAATTAAATACTATTTGGAGGCATTTAATGTTCAAGCAAAAACGGCTGATTTTTGACAAAAGAGATAACACCCCCCCATTACGTCATGCTTCAGAAATGTGGAAAATGGTCCGTTTTCAAATGTTTTATTTTGGAACGTCAGTTCACATTTGTAGGTTGATCATCAGTGTTAGAGCTAAAATTAGCATGTTTAAAGTGATTTTCATGCTTCCAGGGGCCCTAAACACAAGATTTATGGAATGGTTAAAAGTGCATGAAAATGGCCAATTTACTCACTCTGAGTTCTCAAAAAGGGTTTCTTCACCCCGGGAAGTTAATTAAATACCATTTGGAGGCATTGAATGTTCAAGCAAAAACGGCTGATTTTCGACAAAAGAGATAACACCCCCCATTACGTCATGCTTAAGAAATGTGGAGACTGGTCCGTTTTCAAATGTTTTATTTTTGAACGTCAGTTCACATTTGTAGGTTGATCATCAGTGTTAGAGCTAAAAATTAGCATGTTTAAAGTGATTTTCATGCTTCCAGGGGCTCGGGAAGTGAATTAAATACTATTTGGAGGCATTTAATGTTCAAGCAAAAATGGCTGATATTTCACAAAAGAGATAACACCCCCCCCATTACGTCATGCTTCAGAAATGTGGAAAATGGTCTGTTTTCAAGTGTTTTATTTTTGAACGTCAGTTCACATTTGTAGGTTGATCATCAGTGTTAGAGCTAAAATTAGCATGTTTAAAGTGATTTTCATGCTTCCAGGGGCCCTAAACACAAGAATTATGGAATGGTTAAAAGTGCATGAAAATGGCCAATTTACTCACTCTGAGTTCTCAAAAAGGGTTTCTTCACCCCGGGAAGTTAATTAAATACCATTTGGAGGCATTGAATGTTCAAGCAAAAACGGCTGATTTTCGACAAAAGAGATAACACCCCCCCCCCATTACGTCATGCTTAAGAAATGTGGAGACTGGTCCGTTTTCAAATGTTTTATTTTTGAACGTCAGTTCACATTTGTAGGTTGATCATCAGTGTTAGAGCTAAGAATTAGCATGTTTAAAGTGATTTTCATGCTTCCAGGGGCTCTGGAAGTGAATTAAATACTATTTGGAGGCATTTAATGTTCAAGCAAAAACGGCTGATTTTTGACAAAAGAGATAACCCCCCCCATTACGTCATGCTTCAGAAATGTGAAAAATGGTCCGTTTTCAAATGTTTTATTTTTGAACGTCAGTTCACATTTGTAGGTTGATCATCAGTGTTAGAGCTAAAATTAGCATGTTTAAAGTGATTTTCATGCTTCCAGGGGCCCTAAACACAAGATTTATGGAATGGTTAAAAGTGCATGAAAATGGCCAATTTACTCACTCTGAGTTCTCAAAAAGGGTTTCTTCACCCCGGGAAGTTAATTAAATACCATTTGGAGGCATTTAATGTTCAAGCAAAAACGGCTGATTTTTGACAAAAGAGATAACACCCCCCCCATTACGTCATGCTTCAGAAATGTGAATAATGGTCCGTTTTCAAATGTTTTTTATTTTTGAACGTCAGTTCACATTTGTAGGTGGATCATCAGTGTTAGAGCTAAAATTAGCATGTTTAAAGTGATTTTCATGCTTCCAGGGGCTCGGGAAGTGAATTAAATACTATTTGGAGGCATTTAATGTTCAAGCAAAAATGGCTGATTTTTGACAAAAGAGATAACCCCCCCCCATTACGTCATGCTTCAGAAATGTGGAAAATGGTCCGTTTTCCAATGTTTTTTTTGAACGTCAGTTCACATTTGTAGGTTGATCATCAGTGTTAGAGCTAAAATTAGCATGTTTAAAGTGATTTTCATGCTTCCAGGGGCCCTAAACACAAGATTTATGGAATGGTTAAAAGTGCATGAAAATGGTCAATTTACTCACTCTGAGTTCTCAAAAAGGGTTTCTTCACCCCGGGAAGTTAATTAAATACCATTTGGAGGCATTTAATGTTCAAGCAAAAACGGCTGATTTTTGACAAAAGAGATAACACCCCCCCATTACGTCATGCTTCAGAAATGTGAAAAATGGTCCGTTTTCAAATGTTTTATTTTTGAACGTCAGTTCACATTTGTAGGTGGATCATCAGTGTTAGAGCTAAAATTAGCATGTTTAAAGTGATTTTCATGCTTCCAGGGGCTCGGGAAGTGAATTAAATACTATTTGGAGGCATTTAATGTTCAAGCAAAAACGGCAGATTTTTCACAAAAGAGATAACACCCCCCCCATTACGTCATGCTTCAGAAATGTGGAAAATGGTCTGTTTTCAAATGTTTTATTTTTGAACGTCAGTTCACATTTGTAGGTTGATCATCAGTGTTAGAGCTAAAATTAGCATGTTTAAAGTGATTTTCATGCTTCCAGGGGCCCTAAACACAAGATTTATGGAATGGTTAAAAGTGCATGAAAATGGCCAATTTACTCACTCTGAGTTCTCAAAAAGGGTTTCTTCACCCCGGGAAGTTAATTAAATACCATTTGGAGGCATTGAATGTTCAAGCAAAAACGGCTGATTTTCGACAAAAGAGATAACACCCCCCATTACGTCATGCTTAAGAAATGTGGAGACTGGTCCGTTTTCAAATGTTTTATTTTTGAACGTCAGTTCACATTTGTAGGTTGATCATCAGTGTTAGAGCTAAAAATTAGCATGTTTAAAGTGATTTTCATGCTTCCAGGGGCTCGGGAAGTGAATTAAATACTATTTGGAGGCATTTAATGTTCAAGCAAAAACTGCTGATTTTTCACAAAAGAGATAACACCCCCCCATTACGTCATGCTTCAGAAATGTGGAAAATGGTCTGTTTTCAAGTGTTTTATTTTTGAACGTCAGTTCACATTTGTAGGTTGATCATCAGTGTTAGAGCTAAAATTAGCATGTTTAAAGTGATTTTCATGCTTCCAGGGGCCCTAAACACAAGAATTATGGAATGGTTAAAAGTGCATGAAAATGGCCAATTTACTCACTCTGAGTTCTCAAAAAGGGTTTCTTCACCCCGGGAAGTTAATTAAATACCATTTGGAGGCATTGAATGTTCAAGCAAAAACGGCTGATTTTCGACAAAAGAGATAACACCCCCCCCATTACGTCATGCTTAAGAAATGTGGAGACTGGTCCGTTTTCAAATGTTTTATTTTTGAACGTCAGTTCACATTTGTAGGTTGATCATCAGTGTTAGAGCTAAGAATTAGCATGTTTAAAGTGATTTTCATGCTTCCAGGGGCTCTGGAAGTGAATTAAATACTATTTGGAGGCATTTAATGTTCAAGCAAAAACGGCTGATTTTTGACAAAAGAGATAACACCCCCCCATTACGTCATGCTTCAGAAATGTGGAAAATGGTCCGTTTTCAAATGTTTTATTTTGGAACGTCAGTTCACATTTGTAGGTTGATCATCAGTGTTAGAGCTAAAATTAGCATGTTTAAAGTGATTTTCATGCTTCCAGGGGCCCTAAACACAAGATTTATGGAATGGTTAAAAGTGCATGAAAATGGCCAATTTACTCACTCTGAGTTCTCAAAAAGGGTTTCTTCACCCCGGGAAGTTAATTAAATGCCATTTGAAGGCATTTAATGTTCAAGCAAAAACGGCTGATTTTCGACAAAAGAGATAACACCCCCCCATTACGTCATGCTTCAGAAATGTGGAAAATGGTCCGCTTTCAAATGTTTTATTTTTGAATGTCAGTTCACATTTGTAGGTGGATCATCAGTGTTAGAGCTAAAATTAGCATGTTTAAAGTGATTTTCATGCTTCCAGGGGCTCGGGAAGTGAATTAAATACTATTTGGAGGCATTTAATGTTCAAGCAAAAACGGCTGATTTTTGACAAAAGAGATAACCCCCCCCCATTACGTCATGCTTCAGAAATGTGAAAAATGGTCCGTTTTCAAATGTTTTATTTTTGAACGTCAGTTCACATTTGTAGGTTGATCATCAGTGTTAGAGCTAAAATTAGCATGTTTAAAGTGATTTTCATGCTTCCAGGGGCCCTAAACACAAGATTTATGGAATGGTTAAAAGTGCATGAAAATGGCCAATTTACTCACTCTGAGTTCTCAAAAAGGGTTTCTTCACCCCGGGAAGTTAATTAAATACCATTTGGAGGCATTTAATGTTCAAGCAAAAACGGCTGATTTTTGACAAAAGAGATAACACCCCCCCCATTACGTCATGCTTCAGAAATGTGAAAAATGGTCCGTTTTCAAATGTTTTATTTTTGAACGTCAGTTCACATTTGTAGGTGGATCATCAGTGTTAGAGCTAAAATTAGCATGTTTAAAGTGATTTTCATGCTTCCAGGGGCTCGGGAAGTGAATTAAATACTATTTGGAGGCATTTAATGTTCAAGCAAAAACGGCTGATTTTTCACAAAAGAGATAACACCCCCCCATTACGTCATGCTTCAGAAATGTGGAAAATGGTCTGTTTTCAAATGTTTTATTTTTGAACGTCAGTTCACATTTGTAGGTTGATCATCAGTGTTAGAGCTAAAATTTGCATGTTTAAAGTGATTTTCATGCTTCCAGGGGCCCTAAACACAAGATTTATGGAATGGTTAAAAGTGCATGAAAATGGCCAATTTACTCACTCTGAGTTCTCAAAAAGGGTTTCTTCACCCCGGGAAGTTAATTAAATACCATTTGGAGGCATTGAATGTTCAAGCAAAAACGGCTGATTTTCGACAAAAGAGATAACACCCCCCATTACGTCATGCTTAAGAAATGTGGAGACTGGTCCGTTTTCAAATGTTTTATTTTTGAACGTCAGTTCACATTTGTAGGTTGATCATCAGTGTTAGAGCTAAAAATTAGCATGTTTAAAGTGATTTTCATGCTTCCAGGGGCTCGGGAAGTGAATTAAATACTATTTGGAGGCATTTAATGTTCAAGCAAAAACGGCTGATATTTCACAAAAGAGATAACACCCCCCCATTACGTCATGCTTCAGAAATGTGGAAAATGGTCTGTTTTCAAGTGTTTTATTTTTGAACGTCAGTTCACATTTGTAGGTTGATCATCAGTGTTAGAGCTAAAATTAGCATGTTTAAAGTGATTTTCATGCTTCCAGGGGCCCTAAACACAAGAATTATGGAATGGTTAAAAGTGCATGAAAATGGCCAATTTACTCACTCTGAGTTCTCAAAAAGGGTTTCTTCACCCCGGGAAGTTAATTAAATACCATTTGGAGGCATTGAATGTTCGAGCAAAAACGGCTGATTTTCGACAAAAGAGATAACACCCCCCCATTACGTCATGCTTAAGAAATGTGGAGACTGGTCCGTTTTCAAATGTTTTATTTTTGAACGTCAGTTCACATTTGTAGGTTGATCATCAGTGTTAGAGCTAAGAATTAGCATGTTTAAAGTGATTTTCATGCTTCCAGGGGCTCTGGAAGTGAATTAAATACTATTTGGAGGCATTTAATGTTCAAGCAAAAACGGCTGATTTTTGACAAAAGAGATAACACCCCCCCATTACGTCATGCTTCAGAAATGTGGAAAATGGTCCGTTTTCAAATGTTTTATTTTGGAACGTCAGTTCACATTTGTAGGTTGATCATCAGTGTTAGAGCTAAAATTAGCATGTTTAAAGTGATTTTCATGCTTCCAGGGGCCCTAAACACAAGATTTATGGAATGGTTAAAAGTGCATGAAAATGGCCAATTTACTCACTCTGAGTTCTCAAAAAGGGTTTCTTCACCCCGGGAAGTTAATTAAATGCCATTTGGAGGCATTTAATGTTCAAGCAAAAACGGCTGATTTTCGACAAAAGAGCTAACACCCCCCCATTACATCATGCTTCAGAAATGTGGAAAATGGTCCGCTTTCAAATGTTTTATTTTTGAACGTCAGTTCACATTTGTAGGTGGATCATCAGTGTTAGAGCTAAAATTAGCATGTTTAAAGTGATTTTCATGCTTCCAGGGGCTCGGGAAGTGAATTAAATACTATTTGGAGGCATTTAATGTTCAAGCAAAAATGGCTGATTTTTGACAAAAGAGATAACCCCCCCCATTACGTCATGCTTCAGAAATGTGGAAAATGGTCCGTTTTCCAATGTTTTATTTTTGAACGTCAGTTCACATTTGTAGGTTGATCATCAGTGTTAGAGCTAAAATTAGCATGTTTAAAGTGATTTTCATGCTTCCAGGGGCCCTAAACACAAGATTTATGGAATGGTTAAAAGTGCATGAAAATGGTCAATTTACTCACTCTGAGTTCTCAAAAAGGGTTTCTTCACCCCGGGAAGTTAATTAAATACCATTTGGAGGCATTTAATGTTCAAGCAAAAACGGCTGATTTTTGACAAAAGAGATAACACCCCCCCATTACGTCATGCTTCAGAAATGTGAAAAATGGTCCGTTTTCAAATGTTTTATTTTTGAACGTCAGTTCACATTTGTAGGTGGATCATCAGTGTTAGAGCTAAAATTAGCATGTTTAAAGTGATTTTCATTCTTCCAGGGGCTCGGGAAGTGAATTAAATACTATTTGGAGGCATTTAATGTTCAAGCAAAAACGGCTGATTTTTCACAAAAGAGATAACACCCCCCCATTACGTCATGCTTCAGAAATGTGGAAAATGGTCTGTTTTCAAATGTTTTATTTTTGAACGTCAGTTCACATTTGTAGGTTGATCATCAGTGTTAGAGCTAAAATTAGCATGTTTAAAGTGATTTTCATGCTTCCAGGGGCCCTAAACACAAGATTTATGGAATGGTTAAAAGTGCATGAAAATGGCCAATTTACTCACTCTGAGTTCTCAAAAAGGGTTTCTTCACCCCGGGAAGTTAATTAAATACCATTTGGAGGCATTGAATGTTCAAGCAAAAACGGCTGATTTTCGACAAAAGAGATAACACCCCCCATTACGTCATGCTTAAGAAATGTGGAGACTGGTCCGTTTTCAAATGTTTTATTTTTGAACGTCAGTTCATATTTGTAGGTTGATCATCAGTGTTAGAGCTAAAAATTAGCATGTTTAAAGTGATTTTCATGCTTCCAGGGGCTCGGGAAGTGAATTAAATACTATTTGGAGGCATTTAATGTTCAAGCAAAAATGGCTGATTTTTCACAAAAGAGATAACACCCCCCCATTACGTCATGCTTCAGAAATGTGGAAAATGGTCTGTTTTCAAGTGTTTTATTTTTGAACGTCAGTTCACATTTGTAGGTTGATCATCAGTGTTAGAGCTAAAATTAGCATGTTTAAAGTGATTTTCATGCTTCCAGGGGCCCTAAACACAAGAATTATGGAATGGTTAAAAGTGCATGAAAATGGCCAATTTACTCACTCTGAGTTCTCAAAAAGGGTTTCTTCACCCCGGGAAGTTAATTAAATACCATTTGGAGGCATTGAATGTTCAAGCAAAAACGGCTGATTTTCGACAAAAGAGATAACACCCCCCCCATTACGTCATGCTTAAGAAATGTGGAGACTGGTCCGTTTTCAAATGTTTTATTTTTGAACGTCAGTTCACATTTGTAGGTTGATCATCAGTGTTAGAGCTAAGAATTAGCATGTTTAAAGTGATTTTCATGCTTCCAGGGGCTCTGGAAGTGAATTAAATACTATTTGGAGGCATTTAATGTTCAAGCAAAAACGGCTGATTTTTGACAAAAGAGATAACACCCCCCCATTACGTCATGCTTCAGAAATGTGGAAAATGGTCCGTTTTCAAATGTTTTATTTTGGAACGTCAGTTCACATTTGTAGGTTGATCATCAGTGTTAGAGCTAAAATTAGCATGTTTAAAGTGATTTTCATGCTTCCAGGGGCCCTAAACACAAGATTTATGGAATGGTTAAAAGTGCATGAAAATGGCCAATTTACTCACTCTGAGTTCTCAAAAAGGGTTTCTTCACCCCGGGAAGTTAATTAAATGCCATTTGGAGGCATTTAATGTTCAAGCAAAAACGGCAGATTTTCGACAAAAGAGATAACACCCCCCCATTACGTCATGCTTCAGAAATGTGGAAAATGGTCCGCTTTCATAATGTTTTATTTTTGAACGTCAGTTCACATTTGTAGGTGGATCATCAGTGTTAGAGCTAAAATTAGCATGTTTAAAGTGATTTTCATGCTTCCAGGGGCTCGGGAAGTGAATTAAATACTATTTCGAGGCATTTAATGTTCAAGCAAAAACGGCTGATTTTTGACAAAAGAGATAACCCCCCCATTACGTCATGCTTCAGAAATGTGGAAAATGGTCCGTTTTCAAATGTTTTATTTTTGAACGTCAGTTCACATTTGTAGGTTGATCATCAGTGTTAGAGCTAAAATTAGCATGTTTAAAGTGATTTTCATGCTTCCAGGGGCCCTAAACACAAGATTTATGGAATGGTTAAAAGTGCATGAAAATGGCCAATTTACTCACTCTGAGTTCTCAAAAAGGGTTTCTTCACCCCGGGAAGTTAATTAAATACCATTTGGAGGCATTGAATGTTCAAGCAAAAATGGCTGATTTTTGACAAATGAGATAACACCCCCCCATTACGTCATGCTTCAGAAATGTGAAAAATGGTCCGTTTTCAAATGTTTTATTTTTGAACGTCAGTTCACATTTGTAGGTGGATCATCAGTGTTAGAGCTAAAATTAGCATGTTTAAAGTGATTTTCATGCTTCCAGGGGCTCGGGAAGTGAATTAAATACTATTTGGAGGCATTTAATGTTCAAGCAAAAACGGCAGATTTTTGACAAAAGAGATAACACCCCCCCATTATGTCACGCTTCAGAAATGTGGAAAATGGTCCGTTTCAAATGTTTTATTTTTGAACGTCAGTTCACATTTGTAGGTTGATCATCAGTGTTAGAGCTAAAATTAGCATGTTTAAAGTGATTTTCATGCTTCCAGGGGCCCTAAACACAAGATTTATGGAATGGTTAAAAGTGCATGAAAATGGCCAATTTACTCACTCTGAGTTCTCAAAAAGGGTTTCTTCACCCCGGGAGGTTAATTAAATATCATTTGGAGGCATTTAATGTTCAAGCAAAAACAGCTGATTTTCGACAAAAGAGATAACACCCCCCCATTACGTCATGCTTCAGAAATGTGGAAAATGATCCGTTTTCAAATGTTTTATTTTTGAACGTCAGTTCACATTTGTAGGTGGATCATCAGTGTTAAAGCTAAAATTAGCATGTTTAAAGTGATTTTCATGCTTCCAGGGGCCCTAAACACAAGATTTATGGAATGGTTAAAAGTGCATGAAAATGGCCAATTTACTCACTCTGAGTTCTCAAAAAGGGTTTCTTCACCCCGGGAAGTTAATTAAATACCATTTGGAGGCATTTAATGTTCAAGCAAAAACGGCTGATTTTCGACATAAGAGATAACACCCCCCATCACGTCATGCTTCAGAAATGTGGAAAATGATCCGTTTTCAAATGTTTTATTTTTGAACGTCAGTTCACATTTGTAGGTGGATCATCAGTGTTAGAGCTAAAATTAGCATGTTTAAAGTGATTTTCATGCTTCCAGGGGCTCGGGAAGTGAATTAAATACTATTTGGAGGCATTTAATGTTCAAGCAAAAACGGCTGATTTTTGACAAAAGAGATAACACCCCCCCATTACATCATGCTTCAGAAATGTGGAAAATGGTCCGTTTTCAAATGTTTTATTTTTGAACGTCAGTTCACATTTGTAGGTTGATCATCAGTATTAGAGCTAAAATTAGCATGTTTAAAGTGATTTTCATGCTTCCAGGGGCCCTAAACACAAGATTTATGGAATGGTTAAAAGTGCATGAAAATGGCCAATTTGCTCACTCTGAGTTCTCAAAAAGGGTTTCTTCACCCCGGGAAGTTAATTAAATACCATTTGGAGGCATTTAATGTTCAAGCAAAAACGGCTGATTTTCGACAAAAGAGATAACACCCCCCATTACGTCATGCTTCAGAAATGTGGAAAATGGTCCGTTTTCAAATGTTTTATTTTTGAACGTCAGTTCACATTTGTAGGTGGATCATCACTGTTAGAGCTAAAATTAGCATGTTGAAAGTGATTTTCATGCTTCCAGGGGCTCGGGAAGTGAATTAAATACTATTTGGAGGCATTTAATGTTCAATCAAAAATGGCTGATTTTTGACAAAAGAGATAACACCCCCCCATTACGTCATGCTTCAGAAATGTGGAAAATGGTCCGTTTTCAAATGTTTTATTTTTGAACGTCAGTTCACATTTGTAGGTTGATCATCAGTGTTAGAGCTAAAATTAGCATGTTTAAAGTGATTTTCATGCTTCCAGGGGCCCTAAACACAAGATTTATGGAATGGTTAAAAGTGCATGAAAATGGCCAATTTACTCACTCTGAGTTCTCAAAAAGGGTTTCTTCACCCCGGGAAGTTAATTAAATACCATTTGGAGGCATTTAATGTTCAAGCAAAAACGGCTGATTTTCGACAAAAGAGATAACACCCCCCCATTACGTCATGCTTCAGAAATGTGGAAAATGGTCCGTTTTCAAATGTTTTATTTTTGAACGTCAGTTCACATTTGTAGGTAGATCATCAGTGTTAGAGCTAAAATTAGCATGTTTAAAGTGATTTTCATGCTTCCAGGGGCTCGGGAAGTGAATTAAATACTATTTGGAGGCATTTAATGTTCAAGCAAAAACGGCTGATTTTTGACAAAAGAGATAACACCCCCCCCATTACGTCATGCTTCAGAAATGTGGAAAATGGTCCGTTTCAAATGTTTTATTTTTGAACGTCAGTTCACATTTGTAGGTTGATCATCAGTGTTAGAGCTAAAATTATCATGTTTAAAGTGATTTTCATGCTTCCAGGGGCCCTAAACACAAGATTTATGGAATGGTTAAAAGTGCATGAAAATGGCCAATTTACTCACTCTGAGTTCTCAAAAAGGGTTTCTTCACCCCGGGAAGTTAATTAAATTCCATTTGGAGGCATTTAATGTTCAAGGAAAAACGGCTGATTTTCGACAAAAGAGATAACACCCCCCCATTACGTCATGCTTCAGAAATGTGGAAAATGATCCGTTTTCAAATGTTTTATTTTTGAACGTCAGTTCACATTTGCAGGTGGATCATCAGTGTTAGAGCTAAAATTAGCATGTTTAAAGTGATTTTCATGCTTCCAGGGGCTCGGGAAGTGAATTAAATACTATTTGGAGGCATTTAATGTTCAAGCAAAAACGGCTGATTTTTCACAAAAGAGATAACACCCCCTATTACGTCATGCTTCAGAAATGTGGAAAATGGTCTGTTTTCAAATGTTTTATTTTTGAACGTCAGTTCACATTTGTAGGTTGATCATCAGTGTTAGAGCTAAAATTAGCATGTTTAAAGTGATTTTCATGCTTCCAGGGGCCCTTAACACAAGATTTATGGAATGGTTAAAAGTGCATGAAAATGGCCAATTTACTCACTCTGAGTTCTCAAAAAGGGTTTCTTCACCCCGGGAAGTTAATTAAATACCATTTGGAGGCATTGAATGTTCAAGCAAAAACGGCTGATTTTCGACAAAAGAGATAACACCCCCCCATTACGTCATGCTTAAGAAATGTGGAGACTGGTCCGTTTTCAAATATTTTATTTTTGAACGTCAGTTCACATTTGTAGGTTGATCATCAGTGTTAGAGCTAAAAATTAGCATGTTTAAAGTGATTTTCATGCTTCCAGGGGCTCGGGAAGTGAATTAAATACTATTTGGAGGCATTTAATGTTCAAGCAAAAACGGCTGATTTTTAACAAAAGAGATAACACCCCCCCATTACGTCATGCTTCAGAAATGTGGAAAATGGTCCATTTTCAAATGTTTTATTTTTGAACGTCAGTTCACATTTGTAGGTTGATCATCAGTGTTAGAGCTAAAATTAGCATGTTTAAAGTGATTTTCATGCTTCCAGGGGCCCTAAACACAACATTTATGGAATGGTTAAAAGTGCATGAAAATGGCCAATTTACTCACTCTGAGTTCTCAAAAAGGGTTTCTTCACCCCGGGAAGTTAATTAAATACCATTTGGAGGCATTGAATGTTCAAGCAAAAACGGCTGATTTTCGACAAAAGAGATAACACCCCCCCATTACGTCATGCTTCAGAAATGTGGAGACTGGTCCGTTTTCAAATGTTTTATTTTTGAACGTCAGTTCACATTTGTAGGTTGATCATCAGTGTTAGAGCTAAAAATTTGCATGTTTAAAGTGATTTTCATGCTTCCAGGGGCTCGGGAAGTGAATTAAATACTATTTGGAGGCATTTAATGTTCAAGCAAAAACGGCTGATTTTTGACAAAAGAGATAACACACCCCCCATTAGGTCATGCTTCAGAAATGTGGAAAATGGTCCGTTTTCAAATGTTTTATTTTTGAACGTCAGTTCACATTTGTAGGTTGATCATCAGTGTTAGAGCTAAAATTAGCATGTTTAAAGTGATTTTCATGCTTCCAGGGGCCCTAAACACAAGATTTATGGAATGGTTAAAAGTGCATGAAAATGGCCAATTTACTCACTCTGAGTTCTCAAAAAGGGTTTCTTCACCCCGGGAAGTTAATTAAATACCATTTGGAGGCATTTAATGTTCAAGCAAAAACGGCTGATTTTCGACAAAAGAGATAACACCCCCCCATTACGTCATGCTTCAGAAATGTGGAAAATGGTCCGTTTTCAAATGTTTTATTTTTGAACGTCAGTGCACTTTTGTAGGTGGATCATCACTGTTAGAGCTAAAATTAGCATGTTTAAAGTGATTTTCATGCTTCCAGGGGCTCGGGAAGTGAGTTAAATACTATTTGGAGGCATTTAATGTTCAAGCAAAAACGGCTGATTTTTGACAAAAGAGATAACACCCCCCCATTACGTCATGCTTCAGAAATGTGGAAAATGGTCCGTTTTCAAATGTTTTATTTTTGAACGTCAGTTCACATTTGTAGGTTGATCATCAGTGTTAGAGCTAAAATTAGCATGTTTAAAGTGATTTTCATGCTTCCAGGGGCCCTAAACACAAGATTTATGGAATGGTTAAAAGTGCATGAAAATGGCCAATTTACTCACTCTGAGTTCTCAAAAAGGGTTTCTTCACCCCGGGAAGTTAATTAAATACCATTTGGAGGCATTTAATGTTCAAGCAAAAACGGCTGATTTTCGACAAAAGAGATAACACCCCCATTACGTCATGCTTCAGAAATGTGGAAAATGGTCTGTTTTCAAATGTTTTATTTTTGAACGTCAGTTCACATTTGTAGGTGGATCATCAGTGTTAGAGCTAAAATTAGCATGTTTAAAGTGATTTTCATGCTTCCAGGGACTCGGGAAGTGAATTAAATACTATTTGGAGGCATTTAATGTTCAAGCAAAAACGGCTGATTTTTGACAAAAGAGATAACACCCCCCCATTACGTCATGCTTCAGAAATGTGGAAAATGGTCTGTTTCAAATGTTTTATTTTTTACCGTCAGTTCACATTTGTAGGTTGATCATCAGTGTTAGAGCTAAAATTAGCATGTTTAAAGTGATTTTCATGCTTCCAGGGGCTCGGGAAGTGAATTAAATACTATTTGGAGGCATTTAATGTTCAAGCAAAAACGGCTGATTTTTGACAAAAGAGATAACACCCCCCCATTACGTCATGCTTCAGAAATGTGGAAAATGGTCCGTTTCAAATGTTTTATTTTTGAACGTCAGTTCACATTTGTAGGTTGAGCATCAGTGTTAGAGCTAAAATTAGCATGGTTAAAGTGATTTTCATGCTCCTGCGGCCCTAAACACAAGATTTATGGAATGGTTAAAAGTGCATGAAAATGGCCAATTTACTCACTCTGAGTTCTCAAAAAGGGTTTCTTCACCCCGGGAAGTTAATTAAATACCATTTGGAGGCATTTAATGTTCAAGCAAAAACAGCTGATTTTCGACAAAAGAGATAACACCCCCCCCCTTACGTCATGCTTCAGAAATGTGGAAAATGATCCGTTTTCAAATGTTTTATTTTTGAACGTCAGTTCACATTTGCAGGTGGATCATCAGTGTTAGAGCTAAAATTAGCATGTTTAAAGTGATTTTCATGCTTCCAGGGGCTCGGGAAGTGAATTAAATACTATTTAGAGGCATTTAATGTTCAATCAAAAACCGCTGATTTTTCACAAAAGAGATAACACCCCCCCATTACGTCATGCTTCAGAAATGTGGAAAATGGTCTGTTTTCAAATGTTTTATTTTTGAACGTCAGTTCACATTTGTAGGTTGATCATCAGTGTTAGAGCTAAAATTAGCATGTTTAAAGTGATTTTCATGCTTCCAGGGGCCCTAAACACAAGATTTATGGAATGGTTAAAAGTGCATGAAAATGGCCAATTTACTCACTCTGAGTTCTCAAAAAGGGTTTCTTCACCCCAGGAAGTTAATTAAATACCATTTGGAGGCATTGAATGTTCAAGCAAAAACTGCTGATTTTCGACAAAAGAGATAACACCCCCATTACGTCATGCTTCAGAAATGTGGAGACTGGTCCGTTTTCAAATGTTTTATTTTTGAACGTCAGTTCACATTTGTAGGTTGATCATCAGTGTTAGAGCTAAAAATTAGCATGTTTAAAGTGATTTTCATGCTTCCAGGGGCTCAGGAAGTGAATTAAATACTATTTGGAGGCATTTAATGTTCAAGCAAAAATGGCTGATTTTTGACAAAAGAGATAACACCCCCCCCCATTACGTCATGCTTCAGAAATGTGCAAAATGGTCCGTTTTCAAATGTTTTATTTTTGAACGTCAGTTCACATTTGTAGGTTGATCATCAGTGTTAGAGCAAAAATTAGCATGTTTAAAGTGAGTTTCATGCTTCCAGGGGCCCTAAACACAAGATTTATGGAATGGTTAAAAGTGCATGAAAATGGCCAATTTACTCACTCTGAGTTCTCAAAAAGGGTTTCTTCACACCGGGAAGTTAATTAAATACCATTTGGAGGCATTTAATGTTCAAGCAAAAACGGCTGATTTTCGACAAAAGAGATAACACCCCCCATTACGTCATGCTTCAGAAATGTGGAGACTGGTCCGTTTTCAAATGTTTTATTTTTGAACGTCAGTTCACATTTGTAGGTTGATCATCAGTGTTAGAGCTAAAAATTAGCATGTTTAAAGTGATTTTCATGCTTCCAGGGGCTCGGGAAGTGAATTAAATACTATTTGGAGGCATTTAATGTTCAAGCAAAAATGGCTGATTTTTGACAAAAGAGATAACACCCCCCCATTACGTCATGCTTCAGAAATGTGGAAAATGGTCTGTTGTCAAATGTTTGATTTTTGAACGTCAGTTCACATTTGTAGGTTGATCATCTGTGTTAGAGCTAAAATTAGCTTGGTAAAAATGATTTTCATGCTTCCAGGGGCCCTAAACACAAGATTTATGGAATGGTTAAAAGTGCATGCAAATGGCCAATTTACTCACTCTGAGTTCTCAAAAAGGGTTTCTTCACCCCGGGAAGTTAATTAAATACCATTTGGAGGCATTTAATGTTCAAGCAAAAACGGCTGATTTTCGACAAAAGAGATAACACCCCCCCATTACGTCATGCTTCAGAAATGTGGAAAATGGTCCGTGTTCAAATGTTTTATTTTTGAACGTCAGTTCACATTTGTAGGTTGATCATCAGTGTTAGAGCTAAAAATTAGCATGTTTAAAGTGATTTTCATGCTTCCAGGGGCTCGGGAAGTGAATTAAATACTATTTGGAGGCATTTAATGTTCAAGCAAAAATGGCAGATTTTTGACAAAAGAGATAACACCCCCCCATTACGTCATGCTTCAGAAATGTGGAAAATGGTCCGTTTTCAAATGTTTTATTTTTGAACGTCAGTTCACATTTGTAGGTTGCTCATCAGTGTTAGAGCTAAAATTAGCATGTTTAAAGTGAGTTTCATGCTTCCAGGGGCCCTAAACACAAGATTTATGGAATGGTTAAAAGTGCATGAAAATGGCCAATTTACTCACTCTGAGTTCTCAAAAAGGGTTTCTTCACCCCGGGAAGTTAATTAAATACCATTTGGAGGCATTTAATGTTCAAGCAAAAACGGCTGATTTTTGACAAAAGAGATAACACCCCCCCCATTACGTCATGCTTCAGAAATGTGGAAAATAGTCCGTTTTCAAATGTTTTATTTTTGAACGTCAGTTCACATTTGTAGGTGGATCATCAGTGTTAGAGCTCAAAATTAGCATGTTTAAAGTGATTTTCATGCTTCCAGGGGCTCGGGAAGTGAATTAAATACTATTTGGAGGCATTTAATGTTCAAGCAAAAACGGCAGATTTTTGACAAAAGAGATAACACCCCCCCATTACGTCATGCTTCAGAAATGTGGAAAATGGTCTGTTTCAAATGTTTTATTTTTGAACGTCAGTTCACATTTGTAGGTTGATCATCAGTGTTAGAGCTAAAATTAGCATGTTTAAAGTGATTTTCATGCTTCCAGGGGCCCTAAACACAAGATTTATGGAATGGTTAAAAGTGCATGAAAATGGCCAATTTACTCACTCTGAGTTCTCAAAAAGGGTTTCTTCACCCCGGGAAGTTAATTAAATACCATTTGGAGGCATTTAATGTTCAAGCAAAAACGGCTGATTTTCGACAAAAGAGATAACACCCCCCCATTACGTCATGCTTCAGAAATGTGGAAAATGATCCGTTTTCAAATGTTTTATTTTTGAACGTCAGTTCACATTTGTAGGTGGATCATCAGTGTTAGAGCTAAAATTAGCATGTTTAAAGTGATTTTCCTGCTTCCAGGGGCTTGGGAAGTGAATTAAATGCTATTTGGAGGCATTTAATGTTCAAGCAAAAACGGCTGATTTTTGACAAAAGAGATAACACCCCCCCATTACGTCATGCTTCAGAAATGTGGAAAATGGTCCGTTTTCAAATGTTTTATTTTTGAACGTCAGTTCACATTTGTAGGTTGATCATCAGTGTTAGAGCAAAAATTAGCATGTTTAAAGTGATTTTCATGCTTCCAGGGGCCCTAAACACTAGATTTAAGGAAAGGTTAAAAGTGCATGAAAATGGCCAATTTACTCACTCTGAGTTCTCAAAAAGGGTTTCTTTACCCCGGGAAGTTAATTAAATACCATTTGGAGGCATTGAATGTTCAAGCAAAAACGGCTGATTTTCGACAAAAGAGATAACACCCCCCCATTATGTCATGCTTCAGAAATGTAGAGACTGGTCCATTTTCAAATGTTTTATTTTTGAACATCAGTTCACATTTGTAGGTTGATCATCAGTGTTAGAGCTAAAAATTAGCATGTTTAAAGTGATTTTCATGTTTCCAGGGGCTCGGGAAGTGAATTAAATACTATTTGGAGGCATTTAATGTTCAAGCAAAAATGTCTGATTTTTGACAAAAGAGATAACACCCCCCCATTACGTCATGCTTCAGAAATGGGGAAAATGGTCCATTTTCAAATGTTTTATTTTTGAACGTCAGTTCACATTTGTAGGTTGATCATCAGTGTTAGAGCAAAAATTTGCATGTTTAAAGTGAGTTTCATGCTTCCAGGGGCCCTAAACACAAGATTTATGGAATGGTTAAAAGTGCATGAAAATGGCCAATTTACTCACTCTGAGTTCTCAAAAAGGGGTTCTTCACCCCGGGAAGTTAATTAAATACCATTTGGAGGCATTTAATGTTCAAGCAAAAACGGCTGATTTTCGACAAAAGAGATAACACCCCCCCCATTACGTCATGCTTCAGAAATGTGGAAAATGATCCGTTTTCAAATGTTTTATTTTTGAACGTCAGTTCACATTTGCAGGTGGATCATCAGTGTTAGAGCTAAAATTAGCATGTTTAAAGTGATTTTCATGCTTCCAGGGGCTCGGGAAGTGAATTAAATACTATTTGGAGGCATTTAATGTTCAAGCAAAAACGGCTGATTTTTCACAAAAGAGATAACACCCCCCCATTACGTCATGCTTCAGAAATGTGGAAAATGGTCTGTTTTCAAATGTTTTATTTTTGAACGTCAGTTCACATTTGTAGGTTGATCATCAGTGTTAGAGCTAAAATTAGCATGTGTAAAGTGATTTTCATGCTTCCAGGGGCCCTAAACACAAGATTTATGGAATGGTTAAAAGTGCATGAAAATGGCCAATTTACTCACTCTGAGTTCTCAAAAAGGGTTTCTTCACCCCGGGAAGTTAATTAAATACCATTTGGAGGCATTTAATGTTCAAGCAAAAACGGCTGATTTTCGACAAAAGAGATAACACCCCCCATTACGTCATGCTTCAGAAATGTGAAAAATGGTCCATTTTCAAATGTTTTATTTTTGAACGTCAGTTCACATTTGTAGGTGGATCATCAGTGTTAGAGCTAAAATTAGCATGTTTAAAGTGATTTTCATGCTTCCAGGGGCTCGGGAAGTGAATTAAATATTATTTGGAGGCATTTAATGTTCAAGCAAAAACGGCTGATTTTTCACAAAAGAGATAACACCCCCCCATTACGTCATGCTTCAGAAATGTGGAAAATGGTCTGTTTTCAAATGTTTTATTTTTGAACGTCAGTTCACATTTGTAGGTTGATCATCAGTGTTAGAGCTAAAATTAGCATGTTTAAAGTGATTTTCATGTGTCCAGGGGCCCTAAACACAAGATTTATGGAATGGTTAAAAGTGCATGAAAATGGCCAATTTACTCACTCTGAGTTCTCAAAAAGGGTTTCTTCACCCCGGGAAGTTAATTAAATACCATTTGGAGGCATTTAATGTTCAAGCAAAAACGGCTGATTTTCGACAAAAGAGAAAACACCCCCCATTACGTCATGCTTCAGAAATGTGAAAAATGGTCCATTTTCAAATGTTTTATTTTTGAACGTCAGTTCACATTTGTAGGTGGATCATCAGTGTTAGAGCTAAAATTAGCATGTTTAAAGTGATTTTCATGCTTCCAGGGGCTCGGGAAGTGAATTAAATATTATTTGGAGGCATTTAATGTTCAAGCAAAAACGGCTGATTTTCGACAAAAGAGATAACACCCCCCCATTACGTCATGCTTCAGAAATGTGGAGACTGGTCCGTTTTCAAATGTTTTATTTTTGAACGTCAGTTCACATTTGTAGGTTGATCATCAGTGTTAGAGCTAAAAATTAGCATGTTTAAAGTGGTTTTCATGCTTCCAGGGGCTCGGGAAGTGAATTAAATACTATTTGGAGGCATTTAATGTTCAAGCAAAAACGGCTGATTTTCGACAAAAGAGATAACACCCCCCATTACGTCATGCTTCAGAAATGTGGAAAATGGTCCATTTTCAAATGTTTTATTTTTGAACGTCAGTTCACATTTGTAGGTGGATCATCAGTGTTAGAGCTAAAATTAGCATGTTTAAAGTGATTTTCATGCTTCCAGGGGCTCGGGAAGTGAATTAAATACTATTTGGAGGCATTTAATGTTCAAGCAAAAACGGCTGATTTTCGACAAAAGAGATAACACCCCCCATTACGTCATGCTTCAGAAATGTGGAAAATGGTCCGTTTTCAAATGTTTTATTTTTGAACGTCAGTTCACATTTGTAGGTTGATCATCAGTGTTAGAGCTAAAATTAGCATGTTTAAAGTGATTTTCATGCTTCCAGGGGCCCTAAACACAAGATTTATGGAATGGTTAAAAGTGCATGAAAATGGCCAATTTACTCACTCTGAGTTCTCAAAAAGGGTTTCTTCACCCCGGGAAGTTAATTAAATACCATTTGGAGGCATTTAATGTTCAAGCAAAAACGGCTGATTTTCGACAAAAGAGATAACACCCCCCCATTACGTCATGCTTCAGAAATGTGGAAAATGGTCCGTTTTCAAATGTTTTATTTTTGAACGTCAGTTCACATTTGTAGGTGGATCATCACTGTTAGAGCTAAAATTAGCATGTTTAAAGTGATTTTCATGCTTCCAGGGGCTCGGGAAGTGAATTAAATACTATTTGGAGGCATTTAATGTTCAAGCAAAAACTGCTGATTTTTGACAAAAGAGATAACACCCCCCCATTACGTCATGCTTCAGAAATGTGGAAAATGGTCCGTTTTCAAATGTTTTATTTTTGAACGTCAGTTCACATTTGTAGGTTGATCATCAGTGTTAGAGCTAAAATTAGCATGTTTAAAGTGATTTTCATGCTTCCAGGGGCCCTAAACACAAGATTTATGGAATGGTTAAAAGTGCATGAAAATGGCCAATTTACTCACTCTGAGTTCTCAAAAAGGGTTTCTTCACCCCCGGAAGTTAATTAAATACCATTTGGAGGCATTTAATGTTCAAGCAAAAACGGCTGATTTTCGAAAAAAGAGATAACACCCCCCCATTACGTCATGCTTCAGAAATGTGGAAAATGGTCCGTTTTCAAATGTTTTATTTTTGAACGTCAGTTCACATTTGCAGGTGGATCATCAGTGTTAGAGCTAAAATTAGCATGTTTAAAGTGATTTTCATGCTTCCAGGGGCTCGGGAAGTGAATTAAATACTATTTGGAGGCATTTAATGTTCAAGCAAAAACGGCTGATTTTTGACAAAAGAGATAACACCCCCCCATTACGTCATGCTTCAGAAATGTGGAAAATGGTCCGTTTCAAATGTTTTATTTTTGAACGTCAGTTCACATTTGTAGGTTGATCATCAGTGTTAGAGCTAAAATTAGCATGGTTAAAGTGATTTTCATGCTTCCAGGGGCCCTAAACACAAGATTTATGGAATGGTTAAAAGTGCATGAAAATGGCCAATTTACTCACTCTGAGTTCTCAAAAAGGGTTTCTTCACCCCGGGAAGTTAATTAAATACCATTTGGAGGCATTTAATGTTCAAGCAAAAACGGCTGATTTTCGACAAAAGAGATAACACCCCCCCATTACGTCATGTTTCAGAAATGTGGAAAATGATCCGTTTTCAAATGTTTTATTTTTGAACCTCAGTTCACATTTGCAGGTGGATCATCAGTGTTAGAGCTAAAAGTAGCATGTTTAAAGTGATTTTCATGCTTCCAGGGGCTCGGGAAGTGAATTAAATACTATTTGGAGGCATTTAATGTTCAAGCAAAAACGGCTGATTTTTGACAAAAGAGATAACACCCCCCATTACGTCATGCTTCAGAAATGTGGAAAATGGTCTGTTTTCAAATGTTTTATTTTTGAACGTCAGTTCACATTTGTAGGTTGATCATCAGTGTTAGAGCTAAAATTAGCATGGTTAAAGTGATTTTCATGCTTCCAGGGGCCCTAAACACAAGATTAATGGAATGGTTAAAAGTGCATGAAAATGGCCAATTTACTCACTCTGAGTTCTCAAAAAGGGTTTCTTCACCCCGGGAAAATAATTAAATACCATTTGGAGGCATTTAATGTTCAAGCAAAAACGGCTGATTTTCGACAAAAGAGATAACACCCCCCCATTACGTCATGCTTCAGAAATGTGGGAAATGATCCGTTTTCAAATGTTTTATTTTTGAACGTCAGTTCACATTTGTAGGTGGATCATCAGTGTTAGAGCTAAAATTAGCATGTTTAAAGTGATTTTCCTGCTTCCAGGGGCTTGGGAAGTGAATTAAATGCTATTTGGAGGCATTTAATGTTCAAGCAAAAACGGCTGATTTTTGACAAAAGAGATAACACCCCCCCCATTACGTCATGCTTCAGAAATGTGGAAAATGGTCCATTTTCAAATGTTTTATTTTTGAACGTCAGTTCACATTTGTAGGTGGATCATCAGTGTTAGAGCTAAAATTAGCATGTTTAAAGTGATTTTCATGCTTCCAGGGGATCGGGAAGTGAATTAAATACTATTTGGAGGCATTTAATGTTCAAGCAAAAACGGCTGATTTTCGACAAACGAGATAACACCCCCCATTACGTCATGCTTCAGAAATGTGGAAAATGGTCCGTTTTCAAATGTTTTATTTTTGAACGTCAGTTCACATTTGTAGGTTGATCATCAGTGTTAGAGCTAAAATTAGCATGTTTAAAGTGATTTTCATGCTTCCAGGGGCCCTAAACACAAGATTTATGGAATGGTTAAAAGTGCATGAAAATGGCCAATTTACTCACTCTGAGTTCTCAAAAAGGGTTTCTTTATCCCGGGAAGTTAATTAAATACCATTTGGAGGCATTGAATGTTCAAGCAAAAACGGCTGATTTTCGACAAAAGAGATAACACCCCCCCATTATGTCATGCTTCAGAAATGTAGAGACTGGTCCATTTTCAAATGTTTTATTTTTGAACATCAGTTCACATTTGTAGGTTGATCATCAGTGTTAGAGCTAAAAATTAGCATGTTTAAAGTGATTTTCATGTTTCCAGGGGCTCGGGAAGTGAATTAAATACTATTTGGAGGCATTTAATGTTCAAGCAAAAATGGCTGATTTTTGACAAAAGAGATAACACCCCCCCATTACGTCATGCTTCAGAAATGGGGAAAATGGTCCATTTTCAAATGTTTTATTTTTGAACGTCAGTTCACATTTGTAGGTTGATCATCAGTGTTAGAGCAAAAATTTGCATGTTTAAAGTGAGTTTCATGCTTCCAGGGGCCCTAAACACAAGATTTATGGAATGGTTAAAAGTGCATGAAAATGGCCAATTTACTCACTCTGAGTTCTCAAAAAGGGGTTCTTCACCCCGGGAAGTTAATTAAATACCATTTGGAGGCATTTAATGTTCAAGCAAAAACGGCTGATTTTCGACAAAAGAGATAACACCCCCCCATTACGTCATGCTTCAGAAATGTGTAAAATGATCCGTTTTCAAATGTTTTATTTTTGAACGTCAGTTCACATTTGCAGGTGGATCATCAGTGTTAGAGCTCAAATTAGCATGTTTAAAGTGATTTTCATGCTTCCAGGGGCTCGGGAAGTGAATTAAATACTATTTGGAGGCATTTAATGTTCAAGCAAAAACGGCTGATTTTTCACAAAAGAGATAACACCCCCCCATTACGTCATGCTTCAGAAATGTGGAAAATGGTCTGTTTTCAAATGTTTTATTTTTGAACGTCAGTTCACATTTGTAGGTTGATCATCAGTGTTAGAGCTAAAATTAGCATGTTTAAAGTGATTTTCATGCTTCCAGGGGCCCTAAACACAAGATTTATGGAATGGTTAAAAGTGCATGAAAATGGCCAATTTACTCACTCTGAGTTCTCAAAAAGGGTTTCTTCACCCCGGGAAGTTAATTAAATACCATTTGGAGGCATTTAATGTTCAAGCAAAAATGGCTGATTTTCGACAAAAGAGATAACACCCCCCATTACGTCATGCTTCAGAAATGTGAAAAATGGTCCATTTTCAAATGTTTTATTTTTGAACGTCAGTTCACATTTGTAGGTGGATCATCAGTGTTAGAGCTAAAATTAGCATGTTTAAAGTGATTTTCATGCTTCCAGGGGCTCGGGAAGTGAATTAAATATTATTTGGAGGCATTTAATGTTCAAGCAAAAACGGCTGATTTTTCACAAAAGAGATAACACCCCCCCATTACGTCATGCTTCAGAAATGTGGAAAATGGTCTGTTTTCAAATGTTTTATTTTTGAACGTCAGTTCACATTTGTAGGTTGATCATCAGTGTTAGAGCTAAAATTAGCATGTTTAAAGTGATTTTCATGTGTCCAGGGGCCCTAAACACAAGATTTATGGAATGGTTAAAAGTGCATGAAAATGGCCAATTTACTCACTCTGAGTTCTCAAAAAGGGTTTCTTCACCCCGGGAAGTTAATTAAATACCATTTGGAGGCATTTAATGTTCAAGCAAAAACGGCTGATTTTCGACAAAAGAGAAAACACCCCCCATTACGTCATGCTTCAGAAATGTGAAAAATGGTCCATTTTCAAATGTTTTATTTTTGAACGTCAGTTCACATTTGTAGGTGGATCATCAGTGTTAGAGCTAAAATTAGCATGTTTAAAGTGATTTTCATGCTTCCAGGGGCTCGGGAAGTGAATTAAATATTATTTGGAGGCATTTAATGTTCAAGCAAAAACGGCTGATTTTCGACAAAAGAGATAACACCCCCCCATTACGTCATGCTTCAGAAATGTGGAGACTGGTCCGTTTTCAAATGTTTTATTTTTGAACGTCAGTTCACATTTGTAGGTTGATCATCAGTGTTAGAGCTAAAAATTAGCATGTTTAAAGTGGTTTTCATGCTTCCAGGGGCTCGGGAAGTGAATTAAATACTATTTGGAGGCATTTAATGTTCAAGCAAAAACGGCTGATTTTCGACAAAAGAGATAACACCCCCCATTACGTCATGCTTCAGAAATGTGGAAAATGGTCCATTTTCAAATGTTTTATTTTTGAACGTCAGTTCACATTTGTAGGTGGATCATCAGTGTTAGAGCTAAAATTAGCATGTTTAAAGTGATTTTCATGCTTCCAGGGGATCGGGAAGTGAATTAAATACTATTTGGAGGCATTTAATGTTCAAGCAAAAACGGCTGATTTTCGACAAACGAGATAACACCCCCCATTACGTCATGCTTCAGAAATGTGGAAAATGGTCCGTTTTCAAATGTTTTATTTTTGAACGTCAGTTCACATTTGTAGGTTGATCATCAGTGTTAGAGCTAAAATTAGCATGTTTAAAGTGATTTTCATGCTTCCAGGGGCCCTAAACACAAGATTTATGGAATGGTTAAAAGTGCATGAAAATGGCCAATTTACTCACTCTGAGTTCTCAAAAAGGGTTTCTTCACCCCGGGAAGTTAATTAAATACCATTTGGAGGCATTTAATGTTCAAGCAAAAACGGCTGATTTTCGACAAAAGAGATAACACCCCCCCATTACGTCATGCTTCAGAAATGTGGAAAATGGTCCGTTTTCAAATGTTTTATTTTTGAACGTCAGTTCACATTTGTAGGTGGATCATCACTGTTAGAGCTAAAATTAGCATGTTTAAAGTGATTTTCATGCTTCCAGGGGCTCGGGAAGTGAATTAAATACTATTTGGAGGCATTTAATGTTCAAGCAAAAACTGCTGATTTTTGACAAAAGAGATAACACCCCCCCATTACGTCATGCTTCAGAAATGTGGAAAATGGTCCGTTTTCAAATGTTTTATTTTTGAACGTCAGTTCACATTTGTAGGTTGATCATCAGTGTTAGAGCTAAAATTAGCATGTTTAAAGTGATTTTCATGCTTCCAGGGGCCCTAAACACAAGATTTATGGAATGGTTAAAAGTGCATGAAAATGGCCAATTTACTCACTCTGAGTTCTCAAAAAGGGTTTCTTCACCCCCGGAAGTTAATTAAATACCATTTGGAGGCATTTAATGTTCAAGCAAAAACGGCTGATTTTCGAAAAAAGAGATAACACCCCCCCATTACGTCATGCTTCAGAAATGTGGAAAATGGTCCGTTTTCAAATGTTTTATTTTTGAACGTCAGTTCACATTTGTAGGTGGATCATCAGTGTTAGAGCTAAAATTAGCATGTTTAAAGTGATTTTCATGCTTCCAGGGGCTCGGGAAGTGAATTAAATACTATTTGGAGGCATTTAATGTTCAAGCAAAAACGGCTGATTTTTGACAAAAGAGATAACACCCCCCCATTACGTCATGCTTCAGAAATGTGGAAAATGGTCCGTTTCAAATGTTTTATTTTTGAACGTCAGTTCACATTTGTAGGTTGATCATCAGTGTTAGAGCTAAAATTAGCATGGTTAAAGTGATTTTCATGCTTCCAGGGGCCCTAAACACAAGATTTATGGAATGGTTAAAAGTGCATGAAAATGGCCAATTTACTCACTCTGAGTTCTCAAAAAGGGTTTCTTCACCCCGGGAAGTTAATTAAATACCATTTGGAGGCATTTAATGTTCAAGCAAAAACGGCTGATTTTCGACAAAAGAGATAACACCCCCCCATTACGTCATGCTTCAGAAATGTGGAAAATGATCCGTTTTCAAATGTTTTATTTTTGAACCTCAGTTCACATTTGCAGGTGGATCATCAGTGTTAGAGCTAAAAGTAGCATGTTTAAAGTGATTTTCATGCTTCCAGGGGCTCGGGAAGTGAATTAAATACTATTTGGAGGCATTTAATGTTCAAGCAAAAACGGCTGATTTTTGACAAAAGAGATAACACCCCCCATTACGTCATGCTTCAGAAATGTGGAAAATGGTCTGTTTTCAAATGTTTTATTTTTGAACGTCAGTTCACATTTGTAGGTTGATCATCAGTGTTAGAGCTAAAATTAGCATTGTTAAAGTGATTTTCATGCTTCCAGGGGCCCTAAACACAAGATTAATGGAATGGTTAAAAGTGCATGAAAATGGCCAATTTACTCACTCTGAGTTCTCAAAAAGGGTTTCTTCACCCCGGGAAAATAATTAAATACCATTTGGAGGCATTTAATGTTCAAGCAAAAACGGCTGATTTTCGACAAAAGAGATAACACCCCCCCATTACGTCATGCTTCAGAAATGTGGGAAATGATCCGTTTTCAAATGTTTTATTTTTGAACGTCAGTTCACATTTGTAGGTGGATCATCAGTGTTAGAGCTAAAATTAGCATGTTTAAAGTGATTTTCATGCTTCCAGGGGCTTGGGAAGTGAATTGAATGCTATTTGGAGGCATTTAATGTTCAAGCAAAAACGGCTGATTTTTGACAAAAGAGATAACACCCCCCCATTACGTCATGCTTCAGAAATGTGGAAAATGGTCCGTTTTCAAATGTTTTATTTTTGAACGTCAGTTCACATTTGTAGGTTGATCATCAGTGTTAGAGCAAAAATTAGCATGTTTAAAGTGATTTTCATGCTTCCAGGGGCCCTAAACACAAGATTTATGGAATGGTTAAAAGTGCTTGAAAATGGCCAATTTACTCACTCTGAGTTCTCAAAAAGGGTTTCTTTACCCCGGGAAGTTAATTAAATACCATTTGGAGGCATTGAATGTTCAAGCAAAAACGGCTGATTTTCGACAAAAGAGATAACACCCCCCCATTATGTCATGCTTCAGAAATGTAGAGACTGGTCCGTTTTCAAATGTTTTATTTTTGAACATCAGTTCACATTTGTAGGTTGATCATCAGTGTTAGAGCTAAAAATTAGCATGTTTAAAGTGATTTTCATGCTTCCAGGGGCTCGGGAAGTGAATTAAATACTATTTGGAGGCATTTAATGTTCAAGCAAAAATGGCTGATTTTTGACAAAAGAGATAACACCCCCCCATTACGTCATGCTTCAGAAATGTGGAAAATGGTCCGTTTTCAAATGTTTTATTTTTGAACGTCAGTTCACATTTGTAGGTTGATCATCAGTGTTAGAGCTAAAAATTAGCATGTTTAAAGTGGTTTTCATGCTTCCAGGGGCTCGGGAAGTGAATTAAATACTATTTGGAGGCATTTAATGTTCAAGCAAAAACGGCTGATTTTCGACAAAAGAGATAACACCCCCCCATTACGTCATGCTTCAGAAATGTGGAAAATGGTCCGTTTTCAAATGTTTTATTTTTGAACGTCAGTTCACATTTGTAGGTGGATCATCAGTGTTAGAGCTAAAATTAGCATGTTTAAAGTGATTTTCATGCTTCCAGGGGCTCGGGAAGTGAATTAAATACTATTTGGAGGCATTTAATGTTCAAGCAAAAACGGCTGATTTTTGACAAAAGAGATAACACCCCCCCATTACGTCATGCTTCAGAAATGTGGAAAATGGTCCGTTTTCAAATGTTTTATTTTTGAACGTCAGTTCACATTTGTAGGTTGATCATCAGTGTTAGAGCTAAAATTAGCATGTTTAAAGTGATTTTCATGCTTCCAGGGGCCCTAAACACAAGATTTATGGAATTGTTAAAAGTGCATGAAAATGGCCAATTTACTCACTCTGAGTTCTCAAAAAGGGTTTCTTCACCCCGGGAAGTTAATTAAATACCATTTGGAGGCATTTAATGTTCAAGCAAAAACGGCTGATTTTCGACAAAAGAGATAACACCCCCCCATTACGTCATGCTTCAGAAATGTGGAAAATGGTCCGTTTTCAAATGTTTTATTTTTGAACGTCAGTTCACATTTGTAGGTGGATCATCACTGTTAGAGCTAAAATTAGCATGTTTAAAGTGATTTTCATGCTTCCAGGGGCTCGGGAAGTGAATTAAATACTATTTGGAGGCATTTAATGTTCAAGCAAAAACTGCTGATTTTTGACAAAAGAGATAACACCCCCCCATTACGTCATGCTTCAGAAATGTGGAAAATGGTCCGTTTTCAAATGTTTTATTTTTGAACGTCAGTTCACATTTGTAGGTTGATCATCAGTGTTAGAGCTAAAATTAGCATGTTTAAAGTGATTTTCATGCTTCCAGGGGCCCTAAACACAAGATTTATGGAATGGTTAAAAGTGCATGAAAATGGCCAATTTACTCACTCTGAGTTCTCAAAAGGGTTTCTTCACCCCGGGAAGTTAATTAAATACCATTTGGAGGCATTTAATGTTCAAGCAAAAATGGCTGATTTTCGACAAAAGAGATAACACCCCCCCATTACGTCATGCTTCAGAAATGTGGAAAATGGTCCATTTTCAAATGTTTTATTTTTGAACGTCAGTTCACATTTGTAGGTGGATCATCAGTGTTAGAGCTAAAATTAGCATGTTTAAAATGATTTTCATGCTTCCAGGGGCTCGGGAAGTGAATTAAATACTATTTGGAGGCATTTAATGTTCAAGCAAAAACGGCTGATTTTTGACAAAAGAGATAACACCCCCCCATTACGTCATGCTTCAGAAATGTGGAAAATGGTCCGTTTCAAATGTTTTATTTTTGAACGTCAGTTCACATTTGTAGGTTGATCATCAGTGTTAGAGCTAAAATTAGCATGGTTAAAGTGATTTTCATGCTTCCAGGGGCCCTAAACACAACATTTATGGAATGGTTAAAAGTGCATGAAAATGGCCAATTTACTCACTCTGAGTTCTCAAAAAGGGTTTCTTCACCCCGGGAAGTTAATTAAATACCATTTGGAGGCATTGAATGTTCAAGCAAAAACGGCTGATTTTCGACAAAAGAGATAACACCCCCCCATTACGTCATGCTTCAGAAATGTGGAGACTGGTCCGTTTTCAAATGTTTTATTTTTGAACGTCAGTTCACATTTGTAGGTTGATCATCAGTGTTAGAGCTAAAAATTTGCATGTTTAAAGTGATTTTCATGCTTCCAGGGGCTCGGGAAGTGAATTAAATACTATTTGGAGGCATTTAATGTTCAAGCAAAAACGGCTGATTTTTGACAAAAGAGATAACACACCCCCCATTACGTCATGCTTCAGAAATGTGGAAAATGGTCCGTTTTCAAATGTTTTATTTTTGAACGTCAGTTCACATTTGTAGGTTGATCATCAGTGTTAGAGCTAAAATTAGCATGTTTAAAGTGATTTTCATGCTTCCAGGGGCCCTAAACACAAGATTTATGGAATGGTTAAAAGTGCATGAAAATGGCCAATTTACTCACTCTGAGTTCTCAAAAAGGGTTTCTTCACCCCGGGAAGTTAATTAAATACCATTTGGAGGCATTTAATGTTCAAGCAAAAACGGCTGATTTTCGACAAAAGAGATAACACCCCCCCATTACGTCATGCTTCAGAAATGTGGAAAATGGTCCGTTTTCAAATGTTTTATTTTTGAACGTCAGTGCACATTTGTAGGTGGATCATCACTGTTAGAGCTAAAATTAGCATGTTTAAAGTGATTTTCATGCTTCCAGGGGCTCGGGAAGTGAGTTAAATACTATTTGGAGGCATTTAATGTTCAAGCAAAAACGGCTGATTTTTGACAAAAGAGATAACACCCCCCCATTACGTCATGCTTCAGAAATGTGGAAAATGGTCCGTTTTCAAATGTTTTATTTTTGAACGTCAGTTCACATTTGTAGGTTGATCATCAGTGTTAGAGCTAAAATTAGCATGTTTAAAGTGATTTTCATGCTTCCAGGGGCCCTAAACACAAGATTTATGGAATGGTTAAAAGTGCATGAAAATGGCCAATTTACTCACTCTGAGTTCTCAAAAAGGGTTTCTTCACCCCGGGAAGTTAATTAAATACCATTTGGAGGCATTTAATGTTCAAGCAAAAACGGCTGATTTTCGACAAAAGAGATAACACCCCCATTACGTCATGCTTCAGAAATGTGGAAAATGGTCTGTTTTCAAATGTTTTATTTTTGAACGTCAGTTCACATTTGTAGGTGGATCATCAGTGTTAGAGCTAAAATTAGCATGTTTAAAGTGATTTTCATGCTTCCAGGGACTCGGGAAGTGAATTAAATACTATTTGGAGGCATTTAATGTTCAAGCAAAAACGGCTGATTTTTGACAAAAGAGATAACACCCCCCCATTACGTCATGCTTCAGAAATGTGGAAAATGGTCTGTTTCAAATGTTTTATTTTTTACCGTCAGTTCACATTTGTAGGTTGATCATCAGTGTTAGAGCTAAAATTAGCATGTTTAAAGTGATTTTCATGCTTCCAGGGGCTCGGGAAGTGAATTAAATACTATTTGGAGGCATTTAATGTTCAAGCAAAAACGGCTGATTTTTGACAAAAGAGATAACACCCCCCCATTACGTCATGCTTCAGAAATGTGGAAAATGGTCCGTTTCAAATGTTTTATTTTTGAACGTCAGTTCACATTTGTAGGTTGAGCATCAGTGTTAGAGCTAAAATTAGCATGGTTAAAGTGATTTTCATGCTCCTGCGGCCCTAAACACAAGATTTATGGAATGGTTAAAAGTGCATGAAAATGGCCAATTTACTCACTCTGAGTTCTCAAAAAGGGTTTCTTCACCCCGGGAAGTTAATTAAATACCATTTGGAGGCATTTAATGTTCAAGCAAAAACGGCTGATTTTCGACAAAAGAGATAACACCCCCCCATTACGTCATGCTTCAGAAATGTGGAAAATGATCCGTTTTCAAATGTTTTATTTTTGAACGTCAGTTCACATTTGCAGGTGGATCATCAGTGTTAGAGCTAAAATTAGCATGTTTAAAGTGATTTTCATGCTTCCAGGGGCTCGGGAAGTGAATTAAATACTATTTAGAGGCATTTAATGTTCAATCAAAAACCGCTGATTTTTCACAAAAGAGATAACACCCCCCCATTACGTCATGCTTCAGAAATGTGGAAAATGGTCTGTTTTCAAATGTTTTATTTTTGAACGTCAGTTCACATTTGTAGGTTGATCATCAGTGTTAGAGCTAAAATTAGCATGTTTAAAGTGATTTTCATGCTTCCAGGGGCCCTAAACACAAGATTTATGGAATGGTTAAAAGTGCATGAAAATGGCCAATTTACTCACTCTGAGTTCTCAAAAAGGGTTTCTTCACCCCAGGAAGTTAATTAAATACCATTTGGAGGCATTGAATGTTCAAGCAAAAACTGCTGATTTTCGACAAAAGAGATAACACCCCCATTACGTCATGCTTCAGAAATGTGGAGACTGGTCCGTTTTCAAATGTTTTATTTTTGAACGTCAGTTCACATTTGTAGGTTGATCATCAGTGTTAGAGCTAAAAATTAGCATGTTTAAAGTGATTTTCATGCTTCCAGGGGCTCAGGAAGTGAATTAAATACTATTTGGAGGCATTTAATGTTCAAGCAAAAATGGCTGATTTTTGACAAAAGAGATAACACCCCCCCCATTACGTCATGCTTCAGAAATGTGCAAAATGGTCCGTTTTCAAATGTTTTATTTTTGAACGTCAGTTCACATTTGTAGGTTGATCATCAGTGTTAGAGCAAAAATTAGCATGTTTAAAGTGAGTTTCATGCTTCCAGGGGCCCTAAACACAAGATTTATGGAATGGTTAAAAGTGCATGAAAATGGCCAATTTACTCACTCTGAGTTCTCAAAAAGGGTTTCTTCACACCGGGAAGTTAATTAAATACCATTTGGAGGCATTTAATGTTCAAGCAAAAACGGCTGATTTTCGACAAAAGAGATAACACCCCCCATTACGTCATGCTTCAGAAATGTGGAAAATGGTCCGTTTTCAAATGTTTTATTTTTGAATGTCAGTTCACATTTGTAGGTGGATCATCAGTGTTAGAGCTAAAATTAGCATGTTTAAAGTCATTTTCATGCTTCCAGGGGCTCGGGAAGTGAATTAAATACTATTTGGAGGCATTTAATGTTCAAGCAAAAACGGCAGATTTTTGACAAAAGAGATAACACCCCCCATTACGTCATGCTTCAGAAATGTGGAAAATGGTCCGTTTTCAAATGTTTTATTTTTGAACGTCAGTTCACATTTGTAGGTTGATCATCTGTGTTAGAGCTAAAATTAGCTTGTTTAAAGTGATTTTCATGCTTCCAGGGGCCCTAAACACAAGATTTATGGAATGGTTAAAAGTGCATGCAAATGGCCAATTTACTCACTCTGAGTTCTCAAAAAGGGTTTCTTCACCCCGGGAAGTTAATTAAATACCATTTGGAGGCATTTAATGTTCAAGCAAAAACGGCTGATTTTCGACAAAAGAGATAACACCCCCCATTACGTCATGCTTCAGAAATGTGGAGACTGGTCCGTTTTCAAATGTTTTATTTTTGAACGTCAGTTCACATTTGTAGGTTGATCATCAGTGTTAGAGCTAAAAATTAGCATGTTTAAAGTGATTTTCATGCTTCCAGGGGCTCGGGAAGTGAATTAAATACTATTTGGAGGCATTTAATGTTCAAGCAAAAATGGCTGATTTTTGACAAAAGAGATAACACCCCCCCATTACGTCATGCTTCAGAAATGTGGAAAATGGTCTGTTGTCAAATGTTTGATTTTTGAACGTCAGTTCACATTTGTAGGTTGATCATCTGTGTTAGAGCTAAAATTAGCTTGGTAAAAATGATTTTCATGCTTCCAGGGGCCCTAAACACAAGATTTATGGAATGGTTAAAAGTGCATGCAAATGGCCAATTTACTCACTCTGAGTTCTCAAAAAGGGTTTCTTCACCCCGGGAAGTTAATTAAATACCATTTGGAGGCATTTAATGTTCAAGCAAAAACGGCTGATTTTCGACAAAAGAGATAACACCCCCCCATTACGTCATGCTTCAGAAATATGGAAAATGGTCCGTTTTCAAATGTTTTATTTTTGAACGTCAGTTCACATTTGTAGGTTGATCATCAGTGTTAGAGCTAAAAATTAGCATGTTTAAAGTGATTTTCATGCTTCCAGGGGCTCGGGAAGTGAATTAAATACTATTTGGAGGCATTTAATGTTCAAGCAAAAATGGCAGATTTTTGACAAAAGAGATAACACCCCCCCATTACGTCATGCTTCAGAAATGTGGAAAATGGTCCGTTTTCAAATGTTTTATTTTTGAACGTCAGTTCACATTTGTAGGTTGCTCATCAGTGTTAGAGCTAAAATTAGCATGTTTAAAGTGAGTTTCATGCTTCCAGGGGCCCTAAACACAAGATTTATGGAATGGTTAAAAGTGCATGAAAATGGCCAATTTACTCACTCTGAGTTCTCAAAAAGGGTTTCTTCACCCCGGGAAGTTAATTAAATACCATTTGGAGGCATTTAATGTTCAAGCAAAAACGGCTGATTTTCGACAAAAGAGATAACACCCCCCCATTACGTCATGCTTCAGAAATGTGGAAAATGATCCGTTTTCAAATGTTTTATTTTTGAACGTCAGTTCACATTTGTAGGTGGATCATCAGTGTTAGAGCTAAAATTAGCATGTTTAAAGTGATTTTCCTGCTTCCAGGGGCTTGGGAAGTGAATTAAATGCTATTTGGAGGCATTTAATGTTCAAGCAAAAACGGCTGATTTTTGACAAAAGAGATAACACCCCCCCATTACGTCATGCTTCAGAAATGTGGAAAATGGTCCGTTTTCAAATGTTTTATTTTTGAACGTCAGTTCACATTTGTAGGTTGATCATCAGTGTTAGAGCAAAAATTAGCATGTTTAAAGTGATTTTCATGCTTCCAGGGGCCCTAAACACTAGATTTAAGGAAAGGTTAAAAGTGCATGAAAATGGCCAATTTACTCACTCTGAGTTCTCAAAAAGGGTTTCTTTACCCCGGGAAGTTAATTAAATACCATTTGGAGGCATTGAATGTTCAAGCAAAAACGGCTGATTTTCGACAAAAGAGATAACACCCCCCCATTATGTCATGCTTCAGAAATGTAGAGACTGGTCCATTTTCAAATGTTTTATTTTTGAACATCAGTTCACATTTGTAGGTTGATCATCAGTGTTAGAGCTAAAAATTAGCATGTTTAAAGTGATTTTCATGTTTCCAGGGGCTCGGGAAGTGAATTAAATACTATTTGGAGGCATTTAATGTTCAAGCAAAAATGGCTGATTTTTGACAAAAGAGATAACACCCCCCCATTACGTCATGCTTCAGAAATGGGGAAAATGGTCCATTTTCAAATGTTTTATTTTTGAACGTCAGTTCACATTTGTAGGTTGATCATCAGTGTTAGAGCAAAAATTTGCATGTTTAAAGTGAGTTTCATGCTTCCAGGGGCCCTAAACACAAGATTTATGGAATGGTTAAAAGTGCATGAAAATGGCCAATTTACTCACTCTGAGTTCTCAAAAAGGGGTTCTTCACCCCGGGAAGTTAATTAAATACCATTTGGAGGCATTTAATGTTCAAGCAAAAACGGCTGATTTTCGACAAAAGAGATAACACCCCCCCCATTACGTCATGCTTCAGAAATGTGGAAAATGATCCGTTTTCAAATGTTTTATTTTTGAACGTCAGTTCACATTTGCAGGTGGATCATCAGTGTTAGAGCTAAAATTAGCATGTTTAAAGTGATTTTCATGCTTCCAGGGGCTCGGGAAGTGAATTAAATACTATTTGGAGGCATTTAATGTTCAAGCAAAAACGGCTGATTTTTCACAAAAGAGATAACACCCCCCCATTACGTCATGCTTCAGAAATGTGGAAAATGGTCTGTTTTCAAATGTTTTATTTTTGAACGTCAGTTCACATTTGTAGGTTGATCATCAGTGTTAGAGCTAAAATTAGCATGTTTAAAGTGATTTTCATGCTTCCAGGGGCCCTAAACACAAGATTTATGGAATGGTTAAAAGTGCATGAAAATGGCCAATTTACTCACTCTGAGTTCTCAAAAAGGGTTTCTTCACCCCGGGAAGTTAATTAAATACCATTTGGAGGCATTTAATGTTCAAGCAAAAACGGCTGATTTTCGACAAAAGAGATAACACCCCCCATTACGTCATGCTTCAGAAATGTGAAAAATGGTCCATTTTCAAATGTTTTATTTTTGAACGTCAGTTCACATTTGTAGGTGGATCATCAGTGTTAGAGCTAAAATTAGCATGTTTAAAGTGATTTTCATGCTTCCAGGGGCTCGGGAAGTGAATTAAATATTATTTGGAGGCATTTAATGTTCAAGCAAAAACGGCTGATTTTTCACAAAAGAGATAACACCCCCCCATTACGTCATGCTTCAGAAATGTGGAAAATGGTCTGTTTTCAAATGTTTTATTTTTGAACGTCAGTTCACATTTGTAGGTTGATCATCAGTGTTAGAGCTAAAATTAGCATGTTTAAAGTGATTTTCATGTGTCCAGGGGCCCTAAACACAAGATTTATGGAATGGTTAAAAGTGCATGAAAATGGCCAATTTACTCACTCTGAGTTCTCAAAAAGGGTTTCTTCACCCCGGGAAGTTAATTAAATACCATTTGGAGGCATTTAATGTTCAAGCAAAAACGGCTGATTTTCGACAAAAGAGAAAACACCCCCCATTACGTCATGCTTCAGAAATGTGAAAAATGGTCCATTTTCAAATGTTTTATTTTTGAACGTCAGTTCACATTTGTAGGTGGATCATCAGTGTTAGAGCTAAAATTAGCATGTTTAAAGTGATTTTCATGCTTCCAGGGGCTCGGGAAGTGAATTAAATATTATTTGGAGGCATTTAATGTTCAAGCAAAAACGGCTGATTTTCGACAAAAGAGATAACACCCCCCCATTACGTCATGCTTCAGAAATGTGGAGACTGGTCCGTTTTCAAATGTTTTATTTTTGAACGTCAGTTCACATTTGTAGGTTGATCATCAGTGTTAGAGCTAAAAATTAGCATGTTTAAAGTGGTTTTCATGCTTCCAGGGGCTCGGGAAGTGAATTAAATACTATTTGGAGGCATTTAATGTTCAAGCAAAAACGGCTGATTTTCGACAAAAGAGATAACACCCCCCATTACGTCATGCTTCAGAAATGTGGAAAATGGTCCATTTTCAAATGTTTTATTTTTGAACGTCAGTTCACATTTGTAGGTGGATCATCAGTGTTAGAGCTAAAATTAGCATGTTTAAAGTGATTTTCATGCTTCCAGGGGCTCGGGAAGTGAATTAAATACTATTTGGAGGCATTTAATGTTCAAGCAAAAACGGCTGATTTTCGACAAAAGAGATAACACCCCCCATTACGTCATGCTTCAGAAATGTGGAAAATGGTCCGTTTTCAAATGTTTTATTTTTGAACGTCAGTTCACATTTGTAGGTTGATCATCAGTGTTAGAGCTAAAATTAGCATGTTTAAAGTGATTTTCATGCTTCCAGGGGCCCTAAACACAAGATTTATGGAATGGTTAAAAGTGCATGAAAATGGCCAATTTACTCACTCTGAGTTCTCAAAAAGGGTTTCTTCACCCCGGGAAGTTAATTAAATACCATTTGGAGGCATTTAATGTTCAAGCAAAAACGGCTGATTTTCGACAAAAGAGATAACACCCCCCCATTACGTCATGCTTCAGAAATGTGGAAAATGGTCCGTTTTCAAATGTTTTATTTTTGAACGTCAGTTCACATTTGTAGGTTGATCATCAGTGTTAGAGCTAAAAGTAGCATGTTTAAAGTGATTTTCATGCTTCCAGGGGCTCGGGAAGTGAATTAAATACTATTTGGAGGCATTTAATGTTCAAGCAAAAACGGCTGATTTTTGACAAAAGAGATAACACCCCCCATTACGTCATGCTTCAGAAATGTGGAAAATGGTCTGTTTTCAAATGTTTTATTTTTGAACGTCAGTTCACATTTGTAGGTTGATCATCAGTGTTAGAGCTAAAATTAGCATTGTTAAAGTGATTTTCATGCTTCCAGGGGCCCTAAACACAAGATTAATGGAATGGTTAAAAGTGCATGAAAATGGCCAATTTACTCACTCTGAGTTCTCAAAAAGGGTTTCTTCACCCCGGGAAAATAATTAAATACCATTTGGAGGCATTTAATGTTCAAGCAAAAACGGCTGATTTTCGACAAAAGAGATAACACCCCCCCATTACGTCATGCTTCAGAAATGTGGGAAATGATCCGTTTTCAAATGTTTTATTTTTGAACGTCAGTTCACATTTGTAGGTGGATCATCAGTGTTAGAGCTAAAATTAGCATGTTTAAAGTGATTTTCATGCTTCCAGGGGCTTGGGAAGTGAATTGAATGCTATTTGGAGGCATTTAATGTTCAAGCAAAAACGGCTGATTTTTGACAAAAGAGATAACACCCCCCCATTACGTCATGCTTCAGAAATGTGGAAAATGGTCCGTTTTCAAATGTTTTATTTTTGAACGTCAGTTCACATTTGTAGGTTGATCATCAGTGTTAGAGCAAAAATTAGCATGTTTAAAGTGATTTTCATGCTTCCAGGGGCCCTAAACACAAGATTTATGGAATGGTTAAAAGTGCTTGAAAATGGCCAATTTACTCACTCTGAGTTCTCAAAAAGGGTTTCTTTACCCCGGGAAGTTAATTAAATACCATTTGGAGGCATTGAATGTTCAAGCAAAAACGGCTGATTTTCGACAAAAGAGATAACACCCCCCCATTATGTCATGCTTCAGAAATGTAGAGACTGGTCCGTTTTCAAATGTTTTATTTTTGAACATCAGTTCACATTTGTAGGTTGATCATCAGTGTTAGAGCTAAAAATTAGCATGTTTAAAGTGATTTTCATGCTTCCAGGGGCTCGGGAAGTGAATTAAATACTATTTGGAGGCATTTAATGTTCAAGCAAAAATGGCTGATTTTTGACAAAAGAGATAACACCCCCCCATTACGTCATGCTTCAGAAATGTGGAAAATGGTCTGTTGTCAAATGTTTGATTTTTGAACGTCAGTTCACATTTGTAGGTTGATCATCTGTGTTAGAGCTAAAATTAGCTTGGTAAAAATGATTTTCATGCTTCCAGGGGCCCTAAACACAAGATTTATGGAATGGTTAAAAGTGCATGCAAATGGCCAATTTACTCACTCTGAGTTCTCAAAAAGGGTTTCTTCACCCCGGGAAGTTAATTAAATACCATTTGGAGGCATTTAATGTTCAAGCAAAAACGGCTGATTTTCGACAAAAGAGATAACACCCCCCCATTACGTCATGCTTCAGAAATATGGAAAATGGTCCGTTTTCAAATGTTTTATTTTTGAACGTCAGTTCACATTTGTAGGTTGATCATCAGTGTTAGAGCTAAAAATTAGCATGTTTAAAGTGATTTTCATGCTTCCAGGGGCTCGGGAAGTGAATTAAATACTATTTGGAGGCATTTAATGTTCAAGCAAAAATGGCAGATTTTTGACAAAAGAGATAACACCCCCCCATTACGTCATGCTTCAGAAATGTGGAAAATGGTCCGTTTTCAAATGTTTTATTTTTGAACGTCAGTTCACATTTGTAGGTTGCTCATCAGTGTTAGAGCTAAAATTAGCATGTTTAAAGTGAGTTTCATGCTTCCAGGGGCCCTAAACACAAGATTTATGGAATGGTTAAAAGTGCATGAAAATGGCCAATTTACTCACTCTGAGTTCTCAAAAAGGGTTTCTTCACCCCGGGAAGTTAATTAAATACCATTTGGAGGCATTTAATGTTCAAGCAAAAACGGCTGATTTTCGACAAAAGAGATAACACCCCCCCATTACGTCATGCTTCAGAAATGTGGAAAATGATCCGTTTTCAAATGTTTTATTTTTGAACGTCAGTTCACATTTGTAGGTGGATCATCAGTGTTAGAGCTAAAATTAGCATGTTTAAAGTGATTTTCCTGCTTCCAGGGGCTTGGGAAGTGAATTAAATGCTATTTGGAGGCATTTAATGTTCAAGCAAAAACGGCTGATTTTTGACAAAAGAGATAACACCCCCCCATTACGTCATGCTTCAGAAATGTGGAAAATGGTCCGTTTTCAAATGTTTTATTTTTGAACGTCAGTTCACATTTGTAGGTTGATCATCAGTGTTAGAGCAAAAATTAGCATGTTTAAAGTGATTTTCATGCTTCCAGGGGCCCTAAACACTAGATTTAAGGAAAGGTTAAAAGTGCATGAAAATGGCCAATTTACTCACTCTGAGTTCTCAAAAAGGGTTTCTTTACCCCGGGAAGTTAATTAAATACCATTTGGAGGCATTGAATGTTCAAGCAAAAACGGCTGATTTTCGACAAAAGAGATAACACCCCCCCATTATGTCATGCTTCAGAAATGTAGAGACTGGTCCATTTTCAAATGTTTTATTTTTGAACATCAGTTCACATTTGTAGGTTGATCATCAGTGTTAGAGCTAAAAATTAGCATGTTTAAAGTGATTTTCATGTTTCCAGGGGCTCGGGAAGTGAATTAAATACTATTTGGAGGCATTTAATGTTCAAGCAAAAATGGCTGATTTTTGACAAAAGAGATAACACCCCCCCATTACGTCATGCTTCAGAAATGGGGAAAATGGTCCATTTTCAAATGTTTTATTTTTGAACGTCAGTTCACATTTGTAGGTTGATCATCAGTGTTAGAGCAAAAATTTGCATGTTTAAAGTGAGTTTCATGCTTCCAGGGGCCCTAAACACAAGATTTATGGAATGGTTAAAAGTGCATGAAAATGGCCAATTTACTCACTCTGAGTTCTCAAAAAGGGGTTCTTCACCCCGGGAAGTTAATTAAATACCATTTGGAGGCATTTAATGTTCAAGCAAAAACGGCTGATTTTCGACAAAAGAGATAACACCCCCCCCATTACGTCATGCTTCAGAAATGTGGAAAATGATCCGTTTTCAAATGTTTTATTTTTGAACGTCAGTTCACATTTGCAGGTGGATCATCAGTGTTAGAGCTAAAATTAGCATGTTTAAAGTGATTTTCATGCTTCCAGGGGCTCGGGAAGTGAATTAAATACTATTTGGAGGCATTTAATGTTCAAGCAAAAACGGCTGATTTTTCACAAAAGAGATAACACCCCCCCATTACGTCATGCTTCAGAAATGTGGAAAATGGTCTGTTTTCAAATGTTTTATTTTTGAACGTCAGTTCACATTTGTAGGTTGATCATCAGTGTTAGAGCTAAAATTAGCATGTTTAAAGTGATTTTCATGCTTCCAGGGGCCCTAAACACAAGATTTATGGAATGGTTAAAAGTGCATGAAAATGGCCAATTTACTCACTCTGAGTTCTCAAAAAGGGTTTCTTCACCCCGGGAAGTTAATTAAATACCATTTGGAGGCATTTAATGTTCAAGCAAAAACGGCTGATTTTCGACAAAAGAGATAACACCCCCCATTACGTCATGCTTCAGAAATGTGAAAAATGGTCCATTTTCAAATGTTTTATTTTTGAACGTCAGTTCACATTTGTAGGTGGATCATCAGTGTTAGAGCTAAAATTAGCATGTTTAAAGTGATTTTCATGCTTCCAGGGGCTCGGGAAGTGAATTAAATATTATTTGGAGGCATTTAATGTTCAAGCAAAAACGGCTGATTTTTCACAAAAGAGATAACACCCCCCCATTACGTCATGCTTCAGAAATGTGGAAAATGGTCTGTTTTCAAATGTTTTATTTTTGAACGTCAGTTCACATTTGTAGGTTGATCATCAGTGTTAGAGCTAAAATTAGCATGTTTAAAGTGATTTTCATGTGTCCAGGGGCCCTAAACACAAGATTTATGGAATGGTTAAAAGTGCATGAAAATGGCCAATTTACTCACTCTGAGTTCTCAAAAAGGGTTTCTTCACCCCGGGAAGTTAATTAAATACCATTTGGAGGCATTTAATGTTCAAGCAAAAACGGCTGATTTTCGACAAAAGAGAAAACACCCCCCATTACGTCATGCTTCAGAAATGTGAAAAATGGTCCATTTTCAAATGTTTTATTTTTGAACGTCAGTTCACATTTGTAGGTGGATCATCAGTGTTAGAGCTAAAATTAGCATGTTTAAAGTGATTTTCATGCTTCCAGGGGCTCGGGAAGTGAATTAAATATTATTTGGAGGCATTTAATGTTCAAGCAAAAACGGCTGATTTTCGACAAAAGAGATAACACCCCCCCATTACGTCATGCTTCAGAAATGTGGAGACTGGTCCGTTTTCAAATGTTTTATTTTTGAACGTCAGTTCACATTTGTAGGTTGATCATCAGTGTTAGAGCTAAAAATTAGCATGTTTAAAGTGGTTTTCATGCTTCCAGGGGCTCGGGAAGTGAATTAAATACTATTTGGAGGCATTTAATGTTCAAGCAAAAACGGCTGATTTTCGACAAAAGAGATAACACCCCCCATTACGTCATGCTTCAGAAATGTGGAAAATGGTCCATTTTCAAATGTTTTATTTTTGAACGTCAGTTCACATTTGTAGGTGGATCATCAGTGTTAGAGCTAAAATTAGCATGTTTAAAGTGATTTTCATGCTTCCAGGGGCTCGGGAAGTGAATTAAATACTATTTGGAGGCATTTAATGTTCAAGCAAAAACGGCTGATTTTCGACAAAAGAGATAACACCCCCCATTACGTCATGCTTCAGAAATGTGGAAAATGGTCCGTTTTCAAATGTTTTATTTTTGAACGTCAGTTCACATTTGTAGGTTGATCATCAGTGTTAGAGCTAAAATTAGCATGTTTAAAGTGATTTTCATGCTTCCAGGGGCCCTAAACACAAGATTTATGGAATGGTTAAAAGTGCATGAAAATGGCCAATTTACTCACTCTGAGTTCTCAAAAAGGGTTTCTTCACCCCGGGAAGTTAATTAAATACCATTTGGAGGCATTTAATGTTCAAGCAAAAACGGCTGATTTTCGACAAAAGAGATAACACCCCCCCATTACGTCATGCTTCAGAAATGTGGAAAATGGTCCGTTTTCAAATGTTTTATTTTTGAACGTCAGTTCACATTTGTAGGTTGATCATCAGTGTTAGAGCTAAAAGTAGCATGTTTAAAGTGATTTTCATGCTTCCAGGGGCTCGGGAAGTGAATTAAATACTATTTGGAGGCATTTAATGTTCAAGCAAAAACGGCTGATTTTTGACAAAAGAGATAACACCCCCCATTACGTCATGCTTCAGAAATGTGGAAAATGGTCTGTTTTCAAATGTTTTATTTTTGAACGTCAGTTCACATTTGTAGGTTGATCATCAGTGTTAGAGCTAAAATTAGCATTGTTAAAGTGATTTTCATGCTTCCAGGGGCCCTAAACACAAGATTAATGGAATGGTTAAAAGTGCATGAAAATGGCCAATTTACTCACTCTGAGTTCTCAAAAAGGGTTTCTTCACCCCGGGAAAATAATTAAATACCATTTGGAGGCATTTAATGTTCAAGCAAAAACGGCTGATTTTCGACAAAAGAGATAACACCCCCCCATTACGTCATGCTTCAGAAATGTGGGAAATGATCCGTTTTCAAATGTTTTATTTTTGAACGTCAGTTCACATTTGTAGGTGGATCATCAGTGTTAGAGCTAAAATTAGCATGTTTAAAGTGATTTTCATGCTTCCAGGGGCTTGGGAAGTGAATTGAATGCTATTTGGAGGCATTTAATGTTCAAGCAAAAACGGCTGATTTTTGACAAAAGAGATAACACCCCCCCATTACGTCATGCTTCAGAAATGTGGAAAATGGTCCGTTTTCAAATGTTTTATTTTTGAACGTCAGTTCACATTTGTAGGTTGATCATCAGTGTTAGAGCAAAAATTAGCATGTTTAAAGTGATTTTCATGCTTCCAGGGGCCCTAAACACAAGATTTATGGAATGGTTAAAAGTGCTTGAAAATGGCCAATTTACTCACTCTGAGTTCTCAAAAAGGGTTTCTTTACCCCGGGAAGTTAATTAAATACCATTTGGAGGCATTGAATGTTCAAGCAAAAACGGCTGATTTTCGACAAAAGAGATAACACCCCCCCATTATGTCATGCTTCAGAAATGTAGAGACTGGTCCGTTTTCAAATGTTTTATTTTTGAACATCAGTTCACATTTGTAGGTTGATCATCAGTGTTAGAGCTAAAAATTAGCATGTTTAAAGTGATTTTCATGCTTCCAGGGGCTCGGGAAGTGAATTAAATACTATTTGGAGGCATTTAATGTTCAAGCAAAAATGGCTGATTTTTGACAAAAGAGATAACACCCCCCCATTACGTCATGCTTCAGAAATGTGGAAAATGGTCCGTTTTCAAATGTTTTATTTTTGAACGTCAGTTCACATTTGTAGGTTGATCATCAGTGTTAGAGCTAAAAATTAGCATGTTTAAAGTGGTTTTCATGCTTCCAGGGGCTCGGGAAGTGAATTAAATACTATTTGGAGGCATTTAATGTTCAAGCAAAAACGGCTGATTTTCGACAAAAGAGATAACACCCCCCCATTACGTCATGCTTCAGAAATGTGGAAAATGGTCCGTTTTCAAATGTTTTATTTTTGAACGTCAGTTCACATTTGTAGGTGGATCATCAGTGTTAGAGCTAAAATTAGCATGTTTAAAGTGATTTTCATGCTTCCAGGGGCTCGGGAAGTGAATTAAATACTATTTGGAGGCATTTAATGTTCAAGCAAAAACGGCTGATTTTTGACAAAAGAGATAACACCCCCCCATTACGTCATGCTTCAGAAATGTGGAAAATGGTCCGTTTTCAAATGTTTTATTTTTGAACGTCAGTTCACATTTGTAGGTTGATCATCAGTGTTAGAGCTAAAATTAGCATGTTTAAAGTGATTTTCATGCTTCCAGGGGCCCTAAACACAAGATTTATGGAATTGTTAAAAGTGCATGAAAATGGCCAATTTACTCACTCTGAGTTCTCAAAAAGGGTTTCTTCACCCCGGGAAGTTAATTAAATACCATTTGGAGGCATTTAATGTTCAAGCAAAAACGGCTGATTTTCGACAAAAGAGATAACACCCCCCCATTACGTCATGCTTCAGAAATGTGGAAAATGGTCCGTTTTCAAATGTTTTATTTTTGAACGTCAGTTCACATTTGTAGGTGGATCATCACTGTTAGAGCTAAAATTAGCATGTTTAAAGTGATTTTCATGCTTCCAGGGGCTCGGGAAGTGAATTAAATACTATTTGGAGGCATTTAATGTTCAAGCAAAAACTGCTGATTTTTGACAAAAGAGATAACACCCCCCCATTACGTCATGCTTCAGAAATGTGGAAAATGGTCCGTTTTCAAATGTTTTATTTTTGAACGTCAGTTCACATTTGTAGGTTGATCATCAGTGTTAGAGCTAAAATTAGCATGTTTAAAGTGATTTTCATGCTTCCAGGGGCCCTAAACACAAGATTTATGGAATGGTTAAAAGTGCATGAAAATGGCCAATTTACTCACTCTGAGTTCTCAAAAGGGTTTCTTCACCCCGGGAAGTTAATTAAATACCATTTGGAGGCATTTAATGTTCAAGCAAAAATGGCTGATTTTCGACAAAAGAGATAACACCCCCCCATTACGTCATGCTTCAGAAATGTGGAAAATGGTCCATTTTCAAATGTTTTATTTTTGAACGTCAGTTCACATTTGTAGGTGGATCATCAGTGTTAGAGCTAAAATTAGCATGTTTAAAATGATTTTCATGCTTCCAGGGGCTCGGGAAGTGAATTAAATACTATTTGGAGGCATTTAATGTTCAAGCAAAAACGGCTGATTTTTGACAAAAGAGATAACACCCCCCCATTACGTCATGCTTCAGAAATGTGGAAAATGGTCCGTTTCAAATGTTTTATTTTTGAACGTCAGTTCACATTTGTAGGTTGATCATCAGTGTTAGAGCTAAAATTAGCATGGTTAAAGTGATTTTCATGCTTCCAGGGGCCCTAAACACAACATTTATGGAATGGTTAAAAGTGCATGAAAATGGCCAATTTACTCACTCTGAGTTCTCAAAAAGGGTTTCTTCACCCCGGGAAGTTAATTAAATACCATTTGGAGGCATTGAATGTTCAAGCAAAAACGGCTGATTTTCGACAAAAGAGATAACACCCCCCCATTACGTCATGCTTCAGAAATGTGGAGACTGGTCCGTTTTCAAATGTTTTATTTTTGAACGTCAGTTCACATTTGTAGGTTGATCATCAGTGTTAGAGCTAAAAATTTGCATGTTTAAAGTGATTTTCATGCTTCCAGGGGCTCGGGAAGTGAATTAAATACTATTTGGAGGCATTTAATGTTCAAGCAAAAACGGCTGATTTTTGACAAAAGAGATAACACACCCCCCATTACGTCATGCTTCAGAAATGTGGAAAATGGTCCGTTTTCAAATGTTTTATTTTTGAACGTCAGTTCACATTTGTAGGTTGATCATCAGTGTTAGAGCTAAAATTAGCATGTTTAAAGTGATTTTCATGCTTCCAGGGGCCCTAAACACAAGATTTATGGAATGGTTAAAAGTGCATGAAAATGGCCAATTTACTCACTCTGAGTTCTCAAAAAGGGTTTCTTCACCCCGGGAAGTTAATTAAATACCATTTGGAGGCATTTAATGTTCAAGCAAAAACGGCTGATTTTCGACAAAAGAGATAACACCCCCCCATTACGTCATGCTTCAGAAATGTGGAAAATGGTCCGTTTTCAAATGTTTTATTTTTGAACGTCAGTGCACATTTGTAGGTGGATCATCACTGTTAGAGCTAAAATTAGCATGTTTAAAGTGATTTTCATGCTTCCAGGGGCTCGGGAAGTGAGTTAAATACTATTTGGAGGCATTTAATGTTCAAGCAAAAACGGCTGATTTTTGACAAAAGAGATAACACCCCCCCATTACGTCATGCTTCAGAAATGTGGAAAATGGTCCGTTTTCAAATGTTTTATTTTTGAACGTCAGTTCACATTTGTAGGTTGATCATCAGTGTTAGAGCTAAAATTAGCATGTTTAAAGTGATTTTCATGCTTCCAGGGGCCCTAAACACAAGATTTATGGAATGGTTAAAAGTGCATGAAAATGGCCAATTTACTCACTCTGAGTTCTCAAAAAGGGTTTCTTCACCCCGGGAAGTTAATTAAATACCATTTGGAGGCATTTAATGTTCAAGCAAAAACGGCTGATTTTCGACAAAAGAGATAACACCCCCATTACGTCATGCTTCAGAAATGTGGAAAATGGTCTGTTTTCAAATGTTTTATTTTTGAACGTCAGTTCACATTTGTAGGTGGATCATCAGTGTTAGAGCTAAAATTAGCATGTTTAAAGTGATTTTCATGCTTCCAGGGACTCGGGAAGTGAATTAAATACTATTTGGAGGCATTTAATGTTCAAGCAAAAACGGCTGATTTTTGACAAAAGAGATAACACCCCCCCATTACGTCATGCTTCAGAAATGTGGAAAATGGTCTGTTTCAAATGTTTTATTTTTTACCGTCAGTTCACATTTGTAGGTTGATCATCAGTGTTAGAGCTAAAATTAGCATGTTTAAAGTGATTTTCATGCTTCCAGGGGCTCGGGAAGTGAATTAAATACTATTTGGAGGCATTTAATGTTCAAGCAAAAACGGCTGATTTTTGACAAAAGAGATAACACCCCCCCATTACGTCATGCTTCAGAAATGTGGAAAATGGTCCGTTTCAAATGTTTTATTTTTGAACGTCAGTTCACATTTGTAGGTTGAGCATCAGTGTTAGAGCTAAAATTAGCATGGTTAAAGTGATTTTCATGCTCCTGCGGCCCTAAACACAAGATTTATGGAATGGTTAAAAGTGCATGAAAATGGCCAATTTACTCACTCTGAGTTCTCAAAAAGGGTTTCTTCACCCCGGGAAGTTAATTAAATACCATTTGGAGGCATTTAATGTTCAAGCAAAAACGGCTGATTTTCGACAAAAGAGATAACACCCCCCCATTACGTCATGCTTCAGAAATGTGGAAAATGATCCGTTTTCAAATGTTTTATTTTTGAACGTCAGTTCACATTTGCAGGTGGATCATCAGTGTTAGAGCTAAAATTAGCATGTTTAAAGTGATTTTCATGCTTCCAGGGGCTCGGGAAGTGAATTAAATACTATTTAGAGGCATTTAATGTTCAATCAAAAACCGCTGATTTTTCACAAAAGAGATAACACCCCCCCATTACGTCATGCTTCAGAAATGTGGAAAATGGTCTGTTTTCAAATGTTTTATTTTTGAACGTCAGTTCACATTTGTAGGTTGATCATCAGTGTTAGAGCTAAAATTAGCATGTTTAAAGTGATTTTCATGCTTCCAGGGGCCCTAAACACAAGATTTATGGAATGGTTAAAAGTGCATGAAAATGGCCAATTTACTCACTCTGAGTTCTCAAAAAGGGTTTCTTCACCCCAGGAAGTTAATTAAATACCATTTGGAGGCATTGAATGTTCAAGCAAAAACTGCTGATTTTCGACAAAAGAGATAACACCCCCATTACGTCATGCTTCAGAAATGTGGAGACTGGTCCGTTTTCAAATGTTTTATTTTTGAACGTCAGTTCACATTTGTAGGTTGATCATCAGTGTTAGAGCTAAAAATTAGCATGTTTAAAGTGATTTTCATGCTTCCAGGGGCTCAGGAAGTGAATTAAATACTATTTGGAGGCATTTAATGTTCAAGCAAAAATGGCTGATTTTTGACAAAAGAGATAACACCCCCCCCATTACGTCATGCTTCAGAAATGTGCAAAATGGTCCGTTTTCAAATGTTTTATTTTTGAACGTCAGTTCACATTTGTAGGTTGATCATCAGTGTTAGAGCAAAAATTAGCATGTTTAAAGTGAGTTTCATGCTTCCAGGGGCCCTAAACACAAGATTTATGGAATGGTTAAAAGTGCATGAAAATGGCCAATTTACTCACTCTGAGTTCTCAAAAAGGGTTTCTTCACACCGGGAAGTTAATTAAATACCATTTGGAGGCATTTAATGTTCAAGCAAAAACGGCTGATTTTCGACAAAAGAGATAACACCCCCCATTACGTCATGCTTCAGAAATGTGGAAAATGGTCCGTTTTCAAATGTTTTATTTTTGAATGTCAGTTCACATTTGTAGGTGGATCATCAGTGTTAGAGCTAAAATTAGCATGTTTAAAGTCATTTTCATGCTTCCAGGGGCTCGGGAAGTGAATTAAATACTATTTGGAGGCATTTAATGTTCAAGCAAAAACGGCAGATTTTTGACAAAAGAGATAACACCCCCCATTACGTCATGCTTCAGAAATGTGGAAAATGGTCCGTTTTCAAATGTTTTATTTTTGAACGTCAGTTCACATTTGTAGGTTGATCATCTGTGTTAGAGCTAAAATTAGCTTGTTTAAAGTGATTTTCATGCTTCCAGGGGCCCTAAACACAAGATTTATGGAATGGTTAAAAGTGCATGCAAATGGCCAATTTACTCACTCTGAGTTCTCAAAAAGGGTTTCTTCACCCCGGGAAGTTAATTAAATACCATTTGGAGGCATTTAATGTTCAAGCAAAAACGGCTGATTTTCGACAAAAGAGATAACACCCCCCATTACGTCATGCTTCAGAAATGTGGAGACTGGTCCGTTTTCAAATGTTTTATTTTTGAACGTCAGTTCACATTTGTAGGTTGATCATCAGTGTTAGAGCTAAAAATTAGCATGTTTAAAGTGATTTTCATGCTTCCAGGGGCTCGGGAAGTGAATTAAATACTATTTGGAGGCATTTAATGTTCAAGCAAAAATGGCTGATTTTTGACAAAAGAGATAACACCCCCCCATTACGTCATGCTTCAGAAATGTGGAAAATGGTCTGTTGTCAAATGTTTGATTTTTGAACGTCAGTTCACATTTGTAGGTTGATCATCTGTGTTAGAGCTAAAATTAGCTTGGTAAAAATGATTTTCATGCTTCCAGGGGCCCTAAACACAAGATTTATGGAATGGTTAAAAGTGCATGCAAATGGCCAATTTACTCACTCTGAGTTCTCAAAAAGGGTTTCTTCACCCCGGGAAGTTAATTAAATACCATTTGGAGGCATTTAATGTTCAAGCAAAAACGGCTGATTTTCGACAAAAGAGATAACACCCCCCCATTACGTCATGCTTCAGAAATATGGAAAATGGTCCGTTTTCAAATGTTTTATTTTTGAACGTCAGTTCACATTTGTAGGTTGATCATCAGTGTTAGAGCTAAAAATTAGCATGTTTAAAGTGATTTTCATGCTTCCAGGGGCTCGGGAAGTGAATTAAATACTATTTGGAGGCATTTAATGTTCAAGCAAAAATGGCAGATTTTTGACAAAAGAGATAACACCCCCCCATTACGTCATGCTTCAGAAATGTGGAAAATGGTCCGTTTTCAAATGTTTTATTTTTGAATGTCAGTTCACATTTGTAGGTTGCTCATCAGTGTTAGAGCTAAAATTAGCATGTTTAAAGTGAGTTTCATGCTTCCAGGGGCCCTAAACACAAGATTTATGGAATGGTTAAAAGTGCATGAAAATGGCCAATTTACTCACTCTGAGTTCTCAAAAAGGGTTTCTTCACCCCGGGAAGTTAATTAAATACCATTTGGAGGCATTTAATGTTCAAGCAAAAACGGCTGATTTTCGACAAAAGAGATAACACCCCCCCATTACGTCATGCTTCAGAAATGTGGAAAATGATCCGTTTTCAAATGTTTTATTTTTGAACGTCAGTTCACATTTGTAGGTGGATCATCAGTGTTAGAGCTAAAATTAGCATGTTTAAAGTGATTTTCCTGCTTCCAGGGGCTTGGGAAGTGAATTAAATGCTATTTGGAGGCATTTAATGTTCAAGCAAAAACGGCTGATTTTTGACAAAAGAGATAACACCCCCCCATTACGTCATGCTTCAGAAATGTGGAAAATGGTCCGTTTTCAAATGTTTTATTTTTGAACGTCAGTTCACATTTGTAGGTTGATCATCAGTGTTAGAGCAAAAATTAGCATGTTTAAAGTGATTTTCATGCTTCCAGGGGCCCTAAACACTAGATTTAAGGAAAGGTTAAAAGTGCATGAAAATGGCCAATTTACTCACTCTGAGTTCTCAAAAAGGGTTTCTTTACCCCGGGAAGTTAATTAAATACCATTTGGAGGCATTGAATGTTCAAGCAAAAACGGCTGATTTTCGACAAAAGAGATAACACCCCCCATTATGTCATGCTTCAGAAATGTAGAGACTGGTCCATTTTCAAATGTTTTATTTTTGAACATCAGTTCACATTTGTAGGTTGATCATCAGTGTTAGAGCTAAAAATTAGCATGTTTAAAGTGATTTTCATGTTTCCAGGGGCTCGGGAAGTGAATTAAATACTATTTGGAGGCATTTAATGTTCAAGCAAAAATGGCTGATTTTTGACAAAAGAGATAACACCCCCCCATTACGTCATGCTTCAGAAATGGGGAAAATGGTCCATTTTCAAATGTTTTATTTTTGAACGTCAGTTCACATTTGTAGGTTGATCATCAGTGTTAGAGCAAAAATTTGCATGTTTAAAGTGAGTTTCATGCTTCCAGGGGCCCTAAACACAAGATTTATGGAATGGTTAAAAGTGCATGAAAATGGCCAATTTACTCACTCTGAGTTCTCAAAAAGGGGTTCTTCACCCCGGGAAGTTAATTAAATACCATTTGGAGGCATTTAATGTTCAAGCAAAAACGGCTGATTTTCGACAAAAGAGATAACACCCCCCCCATTACGTCATGCTTCAGAAATGTGGAAAATGATCCGTTTTCAAATGTTTTATTTTTG